>NW_011889056.1:168218-174701 GCF_000151845.1 Pteropus vampyrus | reverse complement strand
GGCTGCACCTCCCAGTAGGGCACAGGGTTGTTGAAGAGGCTGATGCCGTTGTAGTAGGCCCGCTTGACCCCGAAGCCCACAGGGCAGAAGTCGTTGACGCCCACCTTGGTGATGTTGTTGGTGTGCAGGTAGACGACCTAGGATAGAGAAGCATGGCTGAGGCTCGGTGTTGGTGGCCAAGGGGTTCTCACCACCTTCCACGAGTCTGGCCAGGCCACCACATGGGCATCATTCCATTGCATGGCATCCACACTGCCCTTTGAGAGCCTGGATGTGGTTCTCCCACCGTGGGGAGGAGCAAACAGAAGCTCGTCTGTGGTGGTCAGGCGGGTTTGTGACCAGGGGCCAGGAAGAGGGGCTCGGGTGGGGTGTGGTGGGTGGTGGATGGGAGGTGAGGAGCACATGGGAGCAAAGGATGAGGTTGGGCCGTCCATGCAGGAAAGATAGCACTTTGGGCTCAGAGAGAGCCCTTGGGCTTCCCTCTGAGTTCCCCAGGCTCTGGGCGTGCCCCTAGGGAAGCAGCCTCTCACTCCAGGGACCAGGGAGCATGAGAAAAAGCCTGCAGGGTGACCTTTTCCTCCCAGTCCTCAGGGGCACTTGCCCTCTACGGACCTCCCCAGACTCCCTGAAGCCCCTGTCTAGGGGAGGGGCAGACAGGACAGGAGGGCGGTTGGTTAAGAAGCCCAGTGATGGTGGGAGGTGCTCAGTCTGTAGCAACGCCCTCTAGAGGCGGAGAAGAACCGGCCACTAGAGGACAGCACTCTAGCGTTGCTGCTTCTGCTGATGCTACTACTGCAGCCAGGCTGTCCCCCACCCAAGGGTCAGCTTGAGTCATTTGTACAGTGCGTGGGAATGGCAGGTCTCCCGGCACGAGTGAATAGGGCTGAGGAAGAGACTAAGGGCCAGAACAGGGCTGGGCAAGGCCAAGTTCACCCGCGTGACTGGAAACCAAGCCAGGGATGGAGCCCCTGAGGGAACTCCAGGCAAAGCCCTGTACCAACTCCCATCAGCTGACTTCCTGTCCTGGGCTGTCCCTGTCTTTGCACATCTGTGCACTCCCGTGCCCTCACTATTCCCTGACCTCCCAGGCCCTGACACACCTTTCTGGTGCCCCACTCACTCGGGAGACCTTCAGCTCCAATACCTACCAGTCCACCTCCTGCTCATCTGTCACAACCTCTCTCCACCTGTGCCCTGCCCTCCTTGCTGTCCGGCTCTCCTCCTCCTCTTCCTCGGGAAAAACTGTTGGCACCGAGGAAGGGGTCCTCGTGACTGCTCATTTTCAGATGAGGAGGCAGAGGCAGAGAGAGCAGGAGGAAGTGGCCAGACTACGCAGTTTGCCACTTGTACTGCAAAGTGCCGTTCCACTCTGTACCTGGGCCCCACACATGCTAGGTCTGCGCCAGGAGGGGCAGAGGGCTGAGAAACTGCCCTGGGGTCATGGGCTGCTCTACGGTCTTAGAGAACTCAGCACTGGGGGTTGCCCTCCCCGCCCCCGCACCTCTTACCTGGAGGAGCTTGAGATCTGGAAGGCCAGTGGGCACCCTGGACAGCTTGTTATTGTCCAAGTGCAGCTCCCTCAGCGTGGGCAGAAAACTCAGGCTCCCATTCTCTATCATTCGAATCTGGTTGTGGCCTAGGCCCAACCTGTGAAGGGGTGGATGAGATGTATTGTGAGGCCAAAGGAGAGGAGGACTGTGGGGTGGGGCACACCCTGGGTTTCCCAGCCCACCTGTACAACTTGGAGTAGCGGAGCAGGTCCTCCAGCTCGATAGCCTGGATTTTGTTGTGGTCCAGGTGGAGTTCATTCAGGGTCTCGGGAAGATCTGCCGGGAAAAAAAAGGGTGCTCTAAGATGAATGCAGGGATATGGGGGCTGGTGCTGTGCGTAGGGAGGCGGGAGGGCTGCTGAAGCCCTCCCTGAGGAGGCCAGGTGGCTCCAGAAGTCTCCAGGCCCCCAGCTCCGCCCAGCGTGGGACGGAAGGGCTGCCTCCTACCTTTGGGGATGCCGGTGAGCTTGGCCTCAGAGATGCGCAGGTAGTTCAGCTTCAGGCCATCGAAGGCTCCAGGTTCAAAGCCACTGTTCTCCAGGGGATTCCCGCCCATCTCTAGGAGAGATGCCTCCTCAGCCACGGAACCAGAGCTGAGCAATTGCCCGCACACCCCGGGGCCTGTTGGCTTCCTGGCTTGGACTGCTCTGAGTGGCCCTGCTAATCATCCACTTCCTAATCTGCCCCTGAAAGCAGTTCCACTGATTTATTGAGAAAATTGTAAATTCCTAGCTGTTCAAGAGCACTAGACCCCAAGGGCACTGGGCCTGGCATCGGCCTCAAGGGCCGGGGGGAAGAAGAAAGGGAGGGCGGCTGGCTGATGGCGTTGGACCTTTCCCTTCCTTCTCTCTATGGACCCTCGGTTTCTCTTCAGCTCGCTTTGGTGGCTCTGGGGCATACCCCTACGCAAGACTCCAGAACGTTCCATGAGACCCATTCTGGCTGGAAGAGGCCCCTCTCCGTGACCCCTCTTGCTGATCGCCAGAGTGAGAACTGTCTGGGGCCGGGGCACACTCACCAATGCAGTTCATATTGCGCAGCCCGCTGAACACGCCCTTGGGCACCTTGCGAATGCGGTTGTCATGGATGCGGAGCTCCACCAGGGAGCTGGGCAAGTTTGGAGGGATCTCCACCAGGTGGTTCTTGGAGATGTAGAGCTTCTGCAGCTTCCGCAGGGGGCTGAAGGCCTTCTCATGGATCTTGGAGATCTTGTTGTTCACCAGGACGAGGGCCTGAGGCGGGGCCGCCATCGGAGTTGAAGGCACCAACTTTCCAGCCCACCCACCCTCCCCTCTCCCTCCTCTGCCACCTGAACTGATGATTATTGGAACTTCATAGATGTCTGAGTCCTAGCTGGGCCTCAAGGAGACCTGTCTGTGCTAGCGGGCAGAGTGTAGAGCGGGGAGCCAGCACTTGGGCCCAGCAATGCCACGACTGCCTAGCATAGCCCAGTGCTTCTCCGAGCCTCAATTTCCCCATAGAACTCTGTTCTGCCGTGTTCCTGGGAGGAACCAATAAAAGAAAAGGTTTCCTGCCAAAAAGAGAATCGGGCTGAGTGATCCTGTCCTGTACTTGTTGTTGCTGGCACTCACACGTGTGACACTGACCCTGGGCACTCCCACCATGCCCACCTCCAGACATCTCTCAGGACTCCATGGTTTCGGTCCCCTCTTGCACCCCACACATATGTGCTCATACTCATCTGGACCCAACCCGTCAGCTGCAGATCGCCCACCTCCTTGCAGCCCCTTGACAGGGGCCGGCGGGCTTACATAGAGGTGCTGGAGACCTTTGAAGTCGTCCTTCCGGAGCTCAGAGATGTCGTTGTTCTGCAGGTCCAGCAGTGTGGTGTCAGGTGAGATCTCCTTGGGCACAGCCTTCAGACCTGGAGGCCAGTACCGCCATCACCAGTGTGAGCCCCGGCTAAAGCCCCAGAGCAGCTCAGAGCACCGGGACTCACACGCGCACAGACGTGCACCCAGGGACTCCACCACAGACTGGCGGAAGCTCCAGAGCTGGCCCTTCTCACTCCCTACTGGCTTGCAACCGGACAACTGGACACCCTTCCACACTGAAATCAGGATCCCGAAGCCTGCTTGGGGTCACCCCATCACTGTTCCCACCCTTCCACACCCATACCACAGGGCTTCATATGTCCCTCCCGACCCAACCCCACAACTGACCCAGGTCAGAGCACTGAACAACCCGTAGATGACAGTGGCAGCCGAAAGGACACATGGCGCTGAAGGTGGGCGTGAGGGAGTCCAGGTCCGGGACGCCCGAGGTTGTGTCGGCACCCGAAGCTTCCTCGTCATTCAGCATGGGCAGCCCATCGTCCAGGGTGAAGTCCCAGAAGCCCTTCTGTTCAAAGGGCAAGGCCTGGCTCAGGGCCAGCAGGGACGTGAGGAGCCAGAGGGGCCACATAGTGGACATGCCTAGGAGGCCAGGACAAGGAGAGGTCAGCAGGAGGACTCGGCAGTACCCATGCCCATCCTCTGGGCCCTTTTCTGGCAACTGTCCCAACACTATAGGCTTGGGTTCTATGTGCGTTGGAACTGTATCCTCTATCCATCACTGGGGACCGTCAGACCCTGAGCCTGAGCGGCAGAGGGAAGGGGTGTGGGTAGCCAGGAGGCACCTGGCAGGATGGGGGCACCTCCTTCCACTTCCCTCTGTTCCCAGGAAGGACTTGGCTTCAGTGGGTGATGCAGCGTCTTCCCAGTTAGCGAGTCTACGGCACCCCTCCCCCAAACATACACACCACTGAGTCACTCAGCAGCTGCCTGTGGGGTCAGTGAGGTAACTGGAGAAGGCAGAGAGAGAAACCCAACCATTTGCTCCCCCACGCTTTGAAGATACCACTGTGGTCAGGGCCAATCCCACATGTTCAAGTCAATGTGGACACAGTCAGGGTTGAGTTAGGGGATTATGAGTCGCTTCATTTCCTGCCTGAGCCCCCCACCTTGCAGTGCACCCACATTTTCCGAAGAAAGTTAAGAGGCCAAGGCACGAGGCTGGACAGGTTGGGCCAAGACCCAGGGTACCCCCAGGGTCAGGGTGGAGAAAGAGGGACATCCTTTAGGGACATCCTTTCAGGCCATGAGTGAAATTGCTAAGGTGGAGGGGGAGCGGCCCCATACTCACTTCCCCGTGGCTTCCAGGGACCTCGGCTTCCTCCCCTGGCCCACAGGCCTTCCTCTGGCTCAGCCACGGAGCCCTGGGGCTCCCACATTTGCTCCTAACCTTCCTTCTGCCCATGGCCTGGCCCCCCAGTGGAGTAGACTGCCTCCAGGGTGGCAGACAGGGTCAGGCTTGTCTGGAGGCCCCCCCCAGGCCTGGCAGTAGGGTGAGGCTGGGGGTGACCTTCCCTGTCTGAGCTTGCCTCCAGCACCCACATCTGCCTGCCTCCTTCTTCCTCCAGCAGAGGCCACCCCCCAGACAGAGGCCACCCCCCAGCCAGAGGCCCCTCTGCTGGAAGTCTCCATACAGGAAAGAACTGGAGCTTCCGCCTCTCCCATCACCCCCACCTACAGGGATTTCCAGGGAAATCCCAGCCTCATTTTCCCCATCTGTTAAACAGAAATAACAGTGCCCGCCCAGCTTGCCTCCCAGGCTTGGGAGTGGGGGGCAAGGGAGGGCGCTGGGGCTGCCCTGGGTGCCAGGGCCTCCTGCACACCTGAATTGGCTCCACTCCAGGAAGGCCCCTCACTTGGGGCCCATCTAGGGCAGCAAAGGGGTTGTTTGGAGCATCAGTGGGGCTGGGAGCCCCCTGAGCCTGATGGCTGTCTGCAGTGGTGGAAGGGAGGTTCTGGGGTTGGAGGGCTCCGCCCACTCTAGGCCAGCACCTTAAGAGGAGCTTGGCCCTATCTGTTGCTGTTCTGAGCAGGCCCAGTTGACGTGGGGCTGGGCTGGCTAATGGGGCCTAGGGCCACCTCCAGGCCTGGGCACATTGCTCTGCTACTTGAGATTCCCATCCATTATTGTCCTGCTGCCCACTCCTGCACTCCTCCTGCCCCTCCTAGCAGGTCCCATGTCCTGCCCTGGTTCCCACCATCCCTGAGAACAGAGAGGCAGGGATGGAATGGAGTAGTATTTCTGGTAGCCGGTGCATGGAGACCCCAGGGCCCAGGACATGGTTCAGCTGACTAAGCTGCAAAGCCAGCCCCAGAGTGCCCCCGGCAGGCCCTGTCAGCCCTCCTGAGTGTGTGGCCTCCAGTGACAGGCTCAGAGAAGCTACCTGCCCACCCTAGGTGACACAGCAAAGAGAGGGGAAGCACCCAGCCTCCCTGGCTCCTTCGGTCACACCCCAGGTTCTGCCAGCCCTAGGCTGGCCAAGCAGGACCCAGGGGACCCCCAGAAGGCCTTGGCACAGTGTAGGGAGAAGGCCCCGGGCTCGCCTACCTGGAAAACGTGTCCTTCCTTCTTTCCCCAAGTTTGCAACTCCCAGGGCAGAGCAGGGCAGCCCTAGGCCTCTCGTGTCTGTTGCCACCTCGAGGGGCCCTTGCCCAGGTGCCACTGGATGCCCAGGGCTGGGGAGAGGAGGAGCAGTGGAAGAGAACAAGAAGGGGTGGATGAAGGCAGGGGAGCAAGAGGAAACGAGAGAGAAGGAGGAGCCTGCTCCCCCCTTGTCTGGCACCCCTGCCAAAGCCGCCACCTCACAGGGGGGATGAGTCAGGGCTGGAATGCCCAGCGGGAGCCTTGGAAGGCTCTGGGATCCACAGTCCACCTGGGCAGGTGGGGGTGGGGTGGTATGGTCTTGCCAGGCCCAGGGGAGACTGTGGAAAGAAGCAGGTATAGATAGGCCCCCTCCAGCCTGTTGGGGCTGGAGGGGGCTGGGAGTCTTCACAGAAAACTCTGCTCTGGCATCTAGCCCCTCCACCAGGGGCGAGGATGGAAAAGTGCTGGGAAGGCCAATCAGTGGGTCTCATGGGACC
>NW_011889056.1:161692-167193 GCF_000151845.1 Pteropus vampyrus | reverse complement strand
AGAACTGTATGGAGGGCCTCGAGCCCCATCAAACTGTGCTCTGAGCTCCCTGGACCCCACCTTCTCAGAGTAAAGGAAAGAAATGGTAATGGCCGTGAGGCCTGGCGCCCACAGGTGTGAACGAGGGAAGAGGCCGGGCTTCCTGGAGCCTGCGCCTCCGGCCCAATAGGGCCCTCCTTGTCTGGCCCTTTGAAAGTCAGCGCAGTCCTCTGAGCAGGATTGCTCCAGGTCACAGCCAAACAAGACGCCTTGGCAGCCTCTGAGAACATGGAGGGGCCGTGCCAGGCATTCAGGCCAGGCCAAGGGCGGCGGGAGCAGAACTTGAGGTCTGGCATGCCCTGGGAGCTTGCCGGCAGATGTGTGGCCCACAGCTGCCAAGTTGCAGACGCCAGGCACTGTCCCGTGGCCTCAGCCTGGGGTGTCTGGCCTCACTGAGCCACCCGACCTGAACTCTGACATGCCTGCCACCTTCCACTCAGCCCTGCGAGGCCCCTGGGACTGTGTGGGTGGGGAGGGGTGAGAAGGAAACAGGATATTTAGGGTGGCCTTCCTTCTCCCCGCCCCACCCCATTCACCAAATCCTCTGGGTCTAGCTTCAACTAGCAGGCCGTAGGCAGGGGTACTGCCCAGGCTGACACCAACTGCTCCCTACTCAGCCCACCTGGCCTCCATCAGCTCTAATCGGCACTTGAGCGTCAACCAGAGAGAGGGGATGTGTGCCATCCACGGGTGTGCTGAAGCCCATGTGTGTGCATGCACGTGGGAATGATTGCATGAGGGCCTGGTGGCAGGAGTGGGGCGGGGTTGCACCCCGAGCCCCACCCTGTCTGCGTCTGTACCCTAGCCACCCTTAACCCATCACCATTGCCTCAGCATGCCCTCCAGGCTACGAGAGGAGCAGATGCCAAAGTGTGGCTTGCTAGGGCAGATCTTCCCTGTTGCGGCCCTGGCGCTGATGGGATGACTGCACAGAGCCAGGTCTTCAGGGATAGACTCTACCTGGACATGGGCATCAGAGACCGCAGGGAACCAGCCCATTGACTGCAAAGGGCTGGCACTGGGGAGGTGGCGAGGTGGCTGGTGCTGGTCAAGCCAGATCTTCCTCCTCACAACATCAAGGAAAGCCAACATGCCTGCCCCACCTCTGCCAGGAAACCTCCGGAAAGCAGGAGCGTAGGAGTCAGGCAGCAGCTGATCCAGGTCAGCTGGGGGTCCTGAGTTTCCTGGTCCTTCCACGCCTGAGCTGTGTGTCCTTCCTCCTCCTACTCACTAAAGAAATCCTGAGCTCCTCCTCACCATGTTCTAGAATCTTTGAGGAAGAGGGAGGATGCTATTACCTCTTACGGCGGGGTAGGGGACTCGAGTGATTTCACAAAGACCATAAGAAGAAAGCACTTGTTTTTACCACTTGACAGGTGGGTAAGCTGAGGCTCAGAGTTTGCCCAAAACTCTTGCCCAAGGCCACACAGTGAGGAAATGATAGAGCTGGCACTCCACCGTCTGTCTGTCTACTTGCCCATGTGTCTGGCTCCGCTCTCTGCCATCAATCACAGACTTTGCTGCAGGCCCCAAAGCTACAAGATCCCAGGCTCCTTGGGCTGTACGGGGGCAGAGCAGCCCCTGGGGCCCTGGAGAAGACCCCTTGGCAGCTCCTTCAGGCTGTGGGGGAAGCGAGGCTTCTGGAAGCTGGGACCTGCTCTGTGGGTCCCATACCCCCTTGCTCGTCTCATGAATCCTTCGGAAACATGGCACCTCTCTCTCTGGTTGCCATCATCAATAGCTCCCCACTGCCTGAGGGGCCCACCCCCTTTGTTGATGGGTCTGGTGGCAATGTTTCAGTCTCAGCACACCCACCAAGCCAGCTCTGCCTCAGTCTGCAAGGAAGTCGCCTGGAAAAGCCAGCATCCTGGCAGACCAAGGATGTTCCACTGAGCATTTTAGGTCCCAGCAGACATCAGACCCCCTCTCCCCGTCACCCATGGTGATGTTCTCAGCCTGGCTCCCAGAGCCTGGGGCCTTGCCTGCCTAGTTCTCTCACTGAGCCAGACCAAGGCAAGGGAGTTTGGCCAAGCTCTCACAGCAGGAGAGCTGCCAGGCACCCCGGAAGGAGGACTATAGCCTCTTCTCTTCCTGGGTCCAGGGTTTCCCGCAGCTCCTTCCCTGCACGGGGTCCGAGCTCTCTGTCAGGGGCTCTGGCTGGGGTGGGACCCAGCCCTCCGCATCCAGTCCGAGGCTCTGGGACCCGTTCACTTTCAGCCCCATCCAGGACTCCTGTGCTGCAGGCCTCTTTGCAGCTGGGTGGCCTCTAAGATCCAGGGGACCATAATGAAGGCCCAGCTGGGACTGTGGAGAAGATCAAAGTCACACTCGCGTCTGCCTCTTGAACTTTCCTTGTCTCCTGCAACAGGGCTGCCAGAGACAGCCTCTCTCTGCCTTCTGCCCCTCTCCTTCAAGTCCACCTTCTGTTCTCCATATCCCCAATCTTGTTGTCACTCAAGCCTCCTACCGTTGTGTCCACCATTGGCCATCCGACCCCCTAGAGGGGAGAACTGTGTGAGTTCAGAGTCACACAGAGTTTGGGACCTTTCCCAGCCCAGTGCCTCCTAAACCTGAGAGAAGTGTCACCACAGGGAGGGGGCAGCCTCTAGTCATTGGTGCCACTCCTTCACTGGGCTCAGGGGTGTCAGTGATGTTGGTGCTGCTCTGCAGGCTGCGATGGGAGCTGAGTAGCATCCGAAAAAGCTGAAGCTTGTGGGCTCTGGGCAAGAAGACACCCTCTAAGGCAGCCCCAGGAGCTACCCCGACCCAAAGCAAAGACGGTGGAGGGACAGGTTAAACAGGTTGAGGCTGGGGTAGCTCCCGGGAGCCTGAAGTCCCAGTGGGGTCAAAGGAGGCCCTGGGGACACTGGAGCTGTAGGCTCCAGGTGGGGGAAGGGCCTTTACCTTGGGACCTCCCCTTTGCAAAGTGAAGAGATGAAGCACAGCCCCAGGGAGATCTGGGAAGCTGGTCTGGAAGGCTGGAGAAAGGCCTCGTCATGGGACTGGCCAGTTACCCTCAGCGGGCCTCAGGCCTGGGGCAGGACTGAACAAACACCTTCACCGCCACCCCAAAGCAGTCCCCTCTACTTCTCCCCCACTGGCTTCCTTTAAGATGGGATTTACAGAAAGGGTTCTGTGGAAGGCCTAGCGTGTGAGGGAGGGGAGGGGACAGAACTGTCAGGGTCTGGGTCTGCCTGCCTTCAGAGGGGACCCGTGCTAACCCCCACCCCACAGCTCACAGGAGGGTACCCCGGAGAGCCACTGCTCCCCTCATGCCTCGATTTGTGGCAAGCCTTTGGGCTGGTGTGCCCCTCCCACCAGCAGGGCCGGCAGAGATGGGGCAGCTCCGGGCAGGGTTCAAGCTCTCTTACTCTGGGGGAGTAAGAAGGAGGAGCAGGAGGGAGTTTCGGTGGGCCTGGGAAGTCCTCTAACAACCAGGGATGTTGGTGGATGAGCAAAAATGGTGAGGGGTCCCGGACGTGCCCCTGCAGGCACAGGGCTGCAGCAGGCGGGGCTTCAGAGACCCAGGTGGTGGTGAGAAGAAAGGGAAGCCCCCTTGGAAGCCTCTGCGTGCAGATCCTCGCATGTGGACTCATTACAACGCCCTCTTCTGGAGACTCGATGGTGGTGCTGCAAGGGACATTCCGTTGTCTCGAGTGACGGTAGGATGTTACTGAAGAAAGGAAACTCTTGTCTTATAAGCACCCTCTTTCCTCCTTTCCTTCCCTGTTCATGCCCCTTCAGTGGGCCAGGGCTGCCAGTGGGATACGGGCAGAAATTCGAGCCAATGCTCTAAAGTCACTCCGCACAATAATCAGAGGGTCGCCACCCCAAATTTCTGGGCCTCTAAAATGGACAGACACAGAACTGCCATCAAATCCATTGGTGAAGGGGCTGGGCCTCCAATTCCCCTTCTACACAATGAGGACCCCGGACCCCGCTCCAGGGTAGGCAGAGCACGAAAGCATTGGGAAGATTAATGCCCATTGGAACCTGGGTCCTTGAAGTTTGAAGGTGAGAAAGAGCAGCCACTCAGCAGCCGGCTCAGTACAGCAGCCCTCTCTGCTCCCTGGTTCCCAGCCTGCTCCTGCTGCCTGGCTCCAGTGGCTTGGAGGAGACTCTATGCCTTCCTTTCAATGCACCCACACAGTCCTGCCCTCACAGGCCCCTCTACCCATGGTAACCACACATAAGCAAGCTGCATGTGAAGAGCTCTACCCCAGCACCAGCTCTCCCAGGGTGTGGATGGCACAGGCAGCGGCACGTCACCAGGAGGCGCTCACCTGCACATAGGCAGTTGTGTGCACGCGTTCTCACTCCACATGAACCCGTACACCTGGATATAAATCCCTGGGACCCTTCTTTGCTCACACATAGGCAAGGAGCCTCCTGAAGACAGGCGGGACTGGCCACATCTGCAACCTGAGCAGCTCTTCTGACGACTATTCAAGAACAATCTCCCTGGCTTGAGTGAGGTCTGCCCCATGTAACGCTACCCGCCACCCTGCTCTGGAGGACCCTGGGCCTCCTGCTCGGCTCAGTGGCCCTCACTAACCAGTGCCCAGGCCCCAAACCCACCCATGGTGTAGCAAGAGGGGTGCACTCATTCCCCCAACCTTCCAGAGTACTCAGGGGCACACCCAGAGAGCTCCGTTCTCCCTTGCTCCTCTCCTGGGTCCCTTGACAGGCCCCTTTACACGCCAGCCATCTCCAAAGCTTGCAGGACAGGGGCCAATGGCCCTGCCAACTCCCACTCTGATCGTCATGCAGTACACTTGACCACAGCCTATCATCATTAGTGCTCAAGTGACTTTGAGGGTTCCCTAGGTGGAACGGGGTCAATAGCCAGAGTTTGTCAGTCAGAAGCCCTGGGTCCTGACCCCAGCTCTGCCCCTGACTGGTCGAGACTGTGAGTATGTTCCTAGCTCTCTCTGGGCCTCAGTTGCCCCCTCTGTACAATGGATGGAGTCGGGGTGGGACTGGCAGGAACCCCTCCTCCCTTCCCAAAGAGCCCTGGGGGCAACCTCATAGCTATACTTTGTTTCAGACCTGGGGCTCTCTCTCCATTCCAAAGATGCCCCATGCACCCGTGGCTGGGCTGCCTTTAGGGGACGGGGCACCTCGTCAGGGAGCTACTGAAGCTCACCTATCCCTAAAGGTATCCCTCCTGGGACGATGGTGTACCAGCCTGGAAGTGGGACTGTGGTCCCACATTTACCCCAGGGTCCTCAGAAGCCCTATGGGGCCCCAAGCCATGCCTGCTCAGGATAACACAGCACAGTTGCCTGAGTTTCTCTCCACCTGACCCCCAATTCTGAGTCCCAATCAATCGGGGTTCTGGGGAGATGGGATTGAGCCACCCAGGCAGCCCCACCAAGGGCCCTGGTGGCCAGGGCTCTGTGGACCCACACGTCGCCCAGAAGGAGATAGATAGAGGCAGGGCATTAGCCTGTGGGTAAGCG
>NW_011889056.1:134755-161642 GCF_000151845.1 Pteropus vampyrus | reverse complement strand
GAAGGTGAGAAAGAGCAGCCACTCAGCAGCCGGCTCAGTACAGCAGCCCTCTCTGCTCCCTGGTTCCCAGCCTGCTCCTGCTGCCTGGCTCCAGTGGCTTGGAGGAGACTCTATGCCTTCCTTTCAATGCACCCACACAGTCCTGCCCTCACAGGCCCCTCTACCCATGGTAACCACACATAAGCAAGCTGCATGTGAAGAGCTCTACCCCAGCACCAGCTCTCCCAGGGTGTGGATGGCACAGGCAGCGGCACGTCACCAGGAGGCGCTCACCTGCACATAGGCAGTTGTGTGCACGCGTTCTCACTCCACATGAACCCGTACGCCTGGATATAAATCCCTGGGACCCTTCTTTGCTCACACATAGGCAAGGAGCCTCCTGAAGACAGGCGGGACTGGCCACATCTGCAACCTGAGCAGCTCTTCTGACGACTATTCAAGAACAATCTCCCTGGCTTGAGTGAGGTCTGCCCCATGTAACGCTACCCGCCACCCTGCTCTGGAGGACCCTGGGCCTCCTGCTCGGCTCAGTGGCCCTCACTAACCAGTGCCCAGGCCCCAAACCCACCCATGGTGTAGCAAGAGGGGTGCACTCATTCCCCCAACCTTCCAGAGTACTCAGGGGCACACCCAGAGAGCTCCGTTCTCCCTTGCTCCTCTCCTGGGTCCCTTGACAGGCCCCTTTACACGCCAGCCATCTCCAAAGCTTGCAGGACAGGGGCCAATGGCCCTGCCAACTCCCACTCTGATCGTCATGCAGTACACTTGACCACAGCCTATCATCATTAGTGCTCAAGTGACTTTGAGGGTTCCCTAGGTGGAACGGGGTCAATAGCCAGAGTTTGTCAGTCAGAAGCCCTGGGTCCTGACCCCAGCTCTGCCCCTGACTGGTTGAGACTGTGAGTATGTTCCTAGCTCTCTCTGGGCCTCAGTTGCCCCCTCTGTACAATGGATGGAGTCGGGGTGGGACTGGCAGGAACCACTCCTCCCTTCCCAAAGGGCCCTGGGGGCAACCTCATAGCTATACTTTGTTTCAGACCTGGGGCTCTCTCTCCATTCCAAAGATGCCCCATGCACCCGTGGCTGGGCTGCCTTTAGGGGACAGGGCACCTCGTCAGGGAGCTACTGAAGCTCACCTATCCCTAAAGGTATCCCTCCTGGGACGATGGTGTACCAGCCTGGAAGTGGGACTGTGGTCCCACATTTACCCCAGGGTCCTCAGAAGCCCTATGGGGCCCCAAGCCATGCCTGCTCAGGATAACACAGCACAGTTGCCTGAGTTTCTCTCCACCTGACCCCCAATTCTGAGTCCCAATCAATCGGGGTTCTGGGGAGATGGGATTGAACCACCCAGGCAGCCCCACCAAGGGCCCTGGTGGCCAGGGCTCTGTGGACCCACACGTCGCCCAGAAGGAGATAGATAGAGGCAGGGCATTAGCCTGTGGGTAAGCGAGGAATATCTGGGCAGGGTGCCTGGGGCGTGCCTGGAGAACCAAGTCTCTGAGCCCCTGCCAACGTCTGGTCCCAGGCAGTGGGGACAGCTCCCTGGCCTGAGCTCCGGCGAGTACCTAAAGGTCCTCCTGACCTGAGCCAGGAGAGAAACCCTGAGCGAGCGAGGAGATGCCCAAGAAGAATGCCGAGAGAGGCCAGCGGGAGTGCAGGGTACTCCTGGAGCCTTGGAGTGAAGGGTGAGGGCAACTGGCAGAGCTGGGGTACCAGCCACCCAGCCACGCTTTGGTGATGCTCTGGGGCGGCAGCCAAGGGGAGGAACCCCAAGGGGGAGGCAGAGAGGGCAGACATGGAGCTGAGCTGAGCGAGGTCAGAAGGGAGAGGGAAGGGGGTGGAGAAGGCGTCTGGAAGGAGGGGAATAGGCGCAGAAACGGGACAAGGACCGAGGGGGCCGCAGGGTGGCGATGAAGGGGCACGGACCAGGAGCCTGCAGCAGTGCCGTGGGAATCCGCAAGCAGACTGGGGACAAGAGAGGGCGGTAAGGGAGCAGGGCGACAAGGACAGGGACGTGGAGGGGCAGCATAGGGGCAGTAAGGTCAGGGTCGAGGACATCTTGAGAACAGTGAGGGGGCAACAGAGCCAGGGATGCGACATCGAGGGCAGCTCAAGGCCGGTGTGGGGACACCAGGGACAGCGAGTGTCTGGTGTGGGCGGCTTACCTGCGGAGAGGAAGCACTGGGTGTAGACTGGCTAGTTGGCAGGCTTGGGTGTCCAGCAGACCGTGTGTCTGTCCGTCAGGCCCTCCAGGGCAGCTGCTCACTCCTGGGCAGTTCGTGGAGAGAGGGAGACTGGAGGAGGTGGGAGGGAGGCTAAAGGCTGGGCGGGCGGGCCAACGGGGAGGGGGCGGGGAGGGAGGAAAGGAGGGAGGGGGCTGGTGGGCCGGAGAGGGAGGGAGAGAGGGAGGGAGGAAGAGAAGGAGGGGGCAGGCTTCCCGGCCCCCCTGGCAGCTTCAAAGGGAGCAATTTTCTTGTAGACGGCTGGGCTAGCTGTACCCGCTCCCCCTCACAGCCCCCAGCACCCCTCCCCCCCGCCCCGGGCACATAGCAAAGGGATACGCACTCGCACACAAGGACCCTTGGCATCTCTGGGCAAGCACAGCCTCAGAGAGTCAAACTTTCCACTGCCCAGATGGGGACACTGAGGCCCAGAGAGGGGCGGGAACTGGCTTTGTAGCACTAGGCCGGGCAGAGGAAGGCGAGAGGGCAGAAACAGAAGGCAGATGAGGGGGAGGCGGCCTCTGGTTGCTAGTCCAGTGAGTGGCCTCTGGAATTCTGTCCTAAGCCCGCCCAGAACGTGTGGAAGCCTAGACCTGAACAAGGAGATGGTTCTCTGGGATCAGGGAGGCAGCTGTTGTGGATTTCGGGAAGGGCTTGATCTATGCTCCTGGGCATCTGGACGCCTTCCCCCTCCTCCGGCCTTTTTTTCCCCTAAAAAAGAGGAACCGGTCCTGCCTGTGTGATCTCAGGATGGGACTCAGCTGGGGTCTGGCAGGAGGGCGGCACAGATTCTGGGGGACCTCCTTAGCTTGCCTGCCCTGGAGCTCAGAGAAACTGAGTGGGAAAGCTGATTCAGAGAGAAGGAACCTAGCAAGTCATCCTTCTTGCTCAATCAGTGCAGGTCCCTTAGGATGCGATAATCGCTCTGTGGGTGGGCACTTCCTCAATGCTGAGCCCAGTGCTGACCACTTACTAACTGCGCCAGCCCGCCAAGCATCCCAGGAAGAGGCCGTCATCAGCCACTACACCCACACGATCACTGGAAGCTTGGCCACTTTCTGAGGGCCCGGACAAGCCCAGCTCCATCTGCATCTAGAGCCCAGGGCCTCCCTGTCCAGTGGGGTCCCATGTACCCAGTGTGCAGTGGGACCGGCCTGTAGCTAGCCTTGGTAATGGACTGACACTACATTGAGGGAGACTCCCCACAGGAGCAGCTTCAGGGAGACAAAGGTGAGGCTTTAGAGGGAGTGAGAAATAGGTAGAGAGCAAGGCTGAGATCTGCACAGGCTGAGAGGGGACGACACCAAGGCAGGGAATTCAAGGCAGGGAATTCAAGGCAGGGAGAGGCGGGTCCAGTGGGTGGAGAACATGGTTGAGGTCTGAGGGTCCCGCCCACCCGGCCAGCTGTCATTCAGTCAGTCATTTGGTGCTCGGCACAGGGCTGTCAAGCAGTGGGGTCTAGAAGGTTCTGCCTGGTGGAGAGGCTGGGCCCAAGCTGTCTTCCTGTGCACCAGCATCACTTCAGGGCTCTCGGCCAGGACTCGGAATACATGGTGGCCTGACCGAGCTGTGGTGCCTGTCTGTAAGAAGCTTTCAGGCTGGGCCACGGAGAAGGGAGACATGGGAAAATCAGGGTCCAGGTTGGGAGCTCTGACTTCCTCTTGTTTTCATGGGGAAGGCAGTTGCAAATGCTTGGGACCCAGAGACTGGCGAGAAGACATGCCCTTCCAGAGTCGGTTTGTCTGCTTGTTTGCTCATGTTTTTTTTTTTTTCTTATTTATTGGAGACATATTCCAATATCTCTGGCAGTAAAAAGACTAACATCATGAAGCCCATGTAGCCTTTCCAAGCTTCAGCATCCCAAGTCATGGCGGTAGACGGAGAAAGAGGGTCCAAAACATGTAGAAAACAGTGTGTCCCTCAAAGAAGCCTGTTGCAGAAGGCCAACAATTGTACGATTCCCCATGAAACGTCCAGAATAGGCACATCTATAGGGACAGAGAGTGGATGACTTGTTTCTTAAGGCTGGGGGAATGGGGGACGGAGGGGTGACAGCTGAAGGCATGAGTTTTCTTTTTCAGGTGATGAAATGTTCTAAAATTGACTGTGGTGACGTTGCACATTCTGTGAATATACTAAATAGAAACCACCGAATCGTACGTTTTAAAAAGGTGAATTTTATAGTATGTGAATTATATCTCAATAAAGCCGTTTAAGAAATGAAAAAAAAAAAAAAAAGAAAAAAACACGTACGACATGTCCATTGCCCAAGGAGCCCACTTGTTCTCGTGTCCCCAGCCAGCTCTGCACTGCTCTGGTGGCTGGGATTCCAAGAACCGTCACTCAGGGCCTTGGCCTTCAGGAGTCCCAGTCGGGGCGGAAAGAACACTGATAGAGAGGTCAGGGCTTCACTGGGGAAAGCTCACTCTGGGGCCTCTGGGGATGGGCTCTGGGCTCCATGGGGAGGGGACTGGGATGCTCTCGTTTCTTGCCTCCCCAGGGCCCCACACAGCGCCAGCCAGAAGCTCAGGGATTCTTCCTGGAGGTGACTTGGAGCAGAGTAGCAAAGAGAGACGTTGGCGGTAAAAGGTAGAGCGCACAGCAAGGTGCAGAGAGTGTAGGGAGCAGCCGGGAGAGTGTCACCGCAATTAGGCGGGGAGGCCTGTGGTGAACCAGCCTCAGTCTCCCCTGCACAGTGCTCACCGTCCACTGTCAGCCTGTCGTGTTCCTGGAGGGAACTCGAGGGTGGTGATAAGACAATATCCTGCACAGGGCACATATGATCCTTGGAGCTTTTCCCGTAGTCGGGGGATGCATCTGGGGCAATATTTCTGTAAATACGGTTCTTGTGCCTGGAAGGCTCTTGTGTCTGTGGTTTGCAGTCTGCAATAAGGCATAACTGCACGCCCGGCCCAAGGCCCACTGAGTCACTCGGCCTGACCCTCTAATTTGGGGGCCACTCCCAGACCAGCCAGGCAGCACCTCAGTCCTGGGCCTCCCCTCCTCTGCCCCTCCCTTTCCCTAGGCTCTCTCTGCAGCAAAGGAACAACCTAGCCCCAGCTGAAGCGCGCTGGGAACAGCACATCCTTGCTGGCTAGCAGGAGCAGCGGCCTCCTGCCCTCTGGCCTCCCAGGGCTGGGAGGAGGCAGCGGGAGGCAGGGGAGGGCAGGCATGGGGGGCAAGACAGGAAGGAAGGGAAGGCATTTCCTGAGGCCCCAGGCTCTGGAGAAAAAGGAGGCCTGTGCGCAGCTGTCTGAGCTCCAGAGAACGAGTGGCAGGACTGCCTGGCCCGAGTCATGGGGAGGGCAGGGGGTGTGGGAGAAAGAACCCAGCCCCCATCAGCATGAGCCCGAGGGTACAAAGACCCTCTCCCAGCATGCTGTGAACAGGAACACCATCGAATAGGACTCCAAAGTCCCAGACTGGACACTTACCCCAAAGGCCCGCAGAGGTCTGGGTGATCCTGTTGGCACCAGTCTGCCTCTCAGCCCGGAACTTCCCACGGGACCCTCAGGAGTCAAGAACTTGACCTGAGAAGGAGCCTGGTGGCTGGTTCAGGCTTCCCAGAAAAGCTCCCAGGCCACACTGCTGGCTGGTTGCTGGCTCACAGCAGCCAGCCCTCACCTAGTTCTTGTTGGGTCACTGCTGCCCCAGCCCACCTCCCAGTGCCCAGCCCAGGGCCCCAGAGTGCCCGGCAGGTGCTTGAAGGTAGTTGGGGGCAAGGGCAGGGAGCTGAGAGTAGGGTGGGGGGTAAGGCTAGCGAGCAGCTGTGGGGGGTGCCTCAGGCAGGGCAATCTAAGCCAGTTGCCACCCTGTAGGCCTGTGTGTGGAGAAGGGCCTGGAGTCAGCTGCAGCCCGTCCCTCCACAGCTGGCTTACAGCTGTTCATGCCCTGGCTTCAAAGCTAGAGGGGGAAGCCCAGGAGAGAAGCAGGGCACCCAGAGGGCAAGCCACTGGTCCTCATTAGGCACAAAAGCCCGCCTTTGGTGCGAGTCCCTGGAGGGCAGAGCCTGGGAGCCTGGGAGGTAGTCTGGTGGGCAGGGATCCCAGGGGTTCGAAGGGGGCCCCTACAGAGGTAGCGGCAGTGAGGGCTCCCCCTGAGCTCCAGCCTAGCCAGCTGCTGGCTCCATGAACCTCTGGGGCCTGGGAAGAGCAGCCAGCCTGGAGGTTTGGGGGCCTTTTGCCAGCCTCTTTCTGGGACCTTTCTGGCCTCCCTGCCTTGCTGGCTCCCTGCCCGCTCCTGCCTCCGCACATTGCCCCCTCTGTCTGTTCTATCTGACTCCCCACTGCTTTCCTGAGTCTTCCCCGTGCCTCTCTGTCCCATCCTGTCCTTCAGTCAGTCTTGATTTTCACTGTTCTCCACCCCCGGGAGTGCACATGCTGCTGGACCAGAAGCAAGGAAGCATGTGCAGAAGTATGATGGTGACCAAATGTGATGAGCGCTTGGAAGGAAATAGCGCAGACCTAGGTACTGGCATGGGATGGGGGCGCAGAGAGGGCTTCTAGGAGGAGGCGGCTCTCCAGTGGCACCCAGGGGCTGCCTTTCAGCCCTTCCCTGGAGTGCTCACACAGGGCTCTGGCAAAGCCAGCCCAGCGTGAGGAATCTTGCCCAAGGGAGCCCCCTTACATCCCAGCCTCCAGGATGAATCCCCAAGCAGGGACACATTGCACACACATCAAGGTCACTTCTCGAGCAAGCGACCTTGCCTGCAACTCAGCTGAGATCTCTGAAAGGGTCCTCGAGGCTCCCAGGCACTATGGCCCCTGAACCCAATGTGGCACCCCCAAGTCCACAGCCTTGAGTGGGTGTCACTCAGAGCTTATAGGTTTTATCTATCCACAATCTCCGCACCCTCAGGTGCTGGGCAGGGGAGGGTGAGAGCCAGGACCGCCGTCATCGGGGGGCAGCCCTGCCTACCTTGCACGTCCCTTGATGCCAGAGTTGGGACATCCGGGAACCCCAAGGCAGCATGCATAACTCATGCTCAGGCGGACCCTCTGGGTGCAGGGGTCCTGGGACCATTCCCCACAAGGCTTGTGCCAACAGGCCCAAGAGGAGCCAAGCTGCTGCAGAGTGGGCTGAGTCTCCACTATCTGGAAGCTTCCCAGTGCTGATGACTGAGGTGTGGCCCATGAAAGCTGGCACTCTGTATGCCAGAGCTTTTTTTGACCTTCCCCTGAGGACATAATCACACAGTGGCTCTCTGCCCTGGGCTGTCAGGGCTGTAATTTCAGGGCCCAAAGGGGGCTCCGTGGAGGCCGGCCTGTGACTAGCTATCTTTAGAGAGGCACGGTCTGGGTTGTGGCCAGACTAGGGAAGGTGGACAGGGGCTGTGCCACGGGGAGGCATCTGTGGGCTGCCTGCAAAACCTGCGAGGCACAGAGAAGCCATGAAGCACTCTGGGAGAGGCCAGCCCCCAGGAGCAGTGGTCGAATTTACCTGCTGCCTGCAGGGCCAGCATGCATAACTGGCCCTGCAGTGGGTGAGGGCAGGTACAGGAGAGGGGACCGGGCGGCCAGTGTCTCTTGGCCTGGGTGGCTGCCACGGTGGGGGAGGCACGGCATAGGGCATAGGGCATAACACGCCAGACACATCCTTTGCCTTCTTCTGCTCCCTATGCTCCTTTCCTGGGCCTGCATCTCCTGGATCCAGAGGCTGGACCCAAGCTCATGGGGTATGAGGCAGGAGGTAGGCATGGAATCAGATTGCAGGAGGCTAGGCAGAGACGCCAGCAAAGGAGTAGGTGGCTGGGTCTCGAGTGGGGATGCCGGGGACAGAGGAGTAGGTAGATTAAGAGAATTTGGAGGCTGATGAGCAGAGCTCTGGGTGTGCGGCTGGGAGTGAGTAGTCAGAAGTGCAAGATTCCACCAAGATCCCTGAGAGGAGACGTCAGTCCAGCCCTAGGGGATGCAATACTGCTTCCTGTCCCCATTCTGTGTGTTCCCCTCTCAGTCCCCACTGTCCCACTGTCCTTACCCTCAGTCCCACTCCCACCACCTCCTACTCCTGTCTCAGTCCGGGGACTGAAGAGTGTCTTGCTTCTTGCCATCTGTACCTATCACCTGTACTCTGTTGTCACCATCATTACGATCATCACTACGGTGTTCCCCTAGATGCCCTCCGACAGAGCTAGCTCTTGCCCTGAAGGGGAGCACAGTACCCAGCACCATACAGGTGTGAGTGGAGGATATGGGGTGAAGAGGAGGCAGGCACAAAGTGGCAGGTAGATTAGGTCCTGCCACCAGATATTCACTGCACTGTACTTGCTCTCCAGGCTAGGGATCTGTCTGGGATGTCCCTGGCTGGGCTGCTGACCAGCCCTTCTCACTGGGGGCACACTGTGCTGCCCCGGCCACCTCCCTGCTAAGACTGAAGTCCCCAGCCTCCAACTGCTGGCACCCCCAGCCCTGAGCTCATGGCACTCTTGAGGAATTTTCTGGGTTGAAGAGAGAACTGTCACTCTAGTCATGCCCGCTTCGCTGGAGAGCCCCACCTAACAGCAGCAGGGGGCTATAAAGGCCTGGTCCCCTTGCTCCAACTCAGGACCACCTCAGCTCCAGAGCACTGGTGGGGTTTGGCTGGGCCTGCATCATTACTGGAGGCCAGCTTCTCCCTGGGCCCACTCCTGTTCATTTTCTTACCTCCCCCAGGTGGTGGCCAGGAGACCTCCCAGTAAACTTCCCGCACACTAATCCTTATCTCAGACAGTTGGCTGCTTAGGAACCTGATGGCAGGTGCCCACTGGGGGCTCTGCCAGTCTGCAATGCCTTGAGCCAAGGTCCCCTCAGGGTGGTCACCAAAGGATCGGCCTCTGGGCCTGGGTTCAGCCCACCTGACAGCAGCCCCCAGGGCCTAGCATCTTCTTATCTGAGAAGTGGAGCTAACCAGGCCACCACTTGTGGGCTGCCTGCTCTTCCATCCCTTGCCCTCCTCCATCCTGTACCCGCTCCCGGCAGCCATGTCACCCTGCCCGTTTCCTCCAGGCCCTCTGGCCTCATCTGCTCAGTGGTGGTCAGAGCAGGGAGAAGGAGGGGATTCACCCAGCCTGAAATTCCTGTGCGTCCCAGGGCCTGACCTCTGTGACAATTGGGAGGGAGGCAGCTGGGGGCTGACTGGAGCATGAGGGGAAGGGAAGAGGGGTCGTGAGAGCTGGGAAAACAGCAGGCTTCCTCATGGGGGCCAGCGCCTCAAGGGCGGCTGACCTCTGACCCAGCCCAAACAGGAAGTGCCATATCTGTGGGCCCAGGCCCGGGAGGAGAAGGAATGCAGCGATGAGTCCAAAGCAAACACTCCGCCAGCTTCCCAGGCCTTTCCCTGCCCCCTTCCAGAGTCTGGCCCTCTCTCTGCTGAGAACTGGGGGAAGTGGGGTGGGGTGGGGGTGGGGAGAATGGCTACAGAATGGGACCCAAGACTTCAACCAGAGGCAGTGGCAGCGCAGGGTCTCTGCAGTGGGCACTTGGTGCCCTTCCTCCTTCACTCTGCCCTCATCCAGCAGCACTGAAGGCTGCGGCCAGTCCCGCTCCTACTGTATCGTCTGTTCCTATCGCTTGGTTGTCTCCCCCCGCATCACCGTGAGGACCCCACTCCTGGGGTAGGGGCTGCGCCTGCCATGCTCCTGGCTGGTTGTGGCCCCTTGTCCCTCGCCCTCCCCAGCACCAGGCATGGTGGCATCATGAGCTGTCAAGGCTGACCCAGTGACCCCACCCTAGTCCTGGTGGCTCCCTCACACAGGCGGGGCAACTGCTGCAGTGATGTCATGGGACTCCGCAGACCCTGTGTCCCCACCCAGCACAGCTGGCTGTCTTATCCTCAGGGCTCGGCAGGGCTGAGCCCTCACAGCTGGCTCATGTCTGCGTCTGCCTCTCCCACCAGGCAGACAGTCAGCAACTCTGGCCAGGGGGGCGGTCGCCGCTGGGTCCACGGGCCGGGCCTCCCACAGACCAAGCCTTCCCTCCCCAAGAGTTGTGGAGAGGATGCTGCTCCCCACCCTTCCCTGGCACCAGGTCACACAAGGGCACATCTGGGTCCCACATCCTTGGGTGCCTGTGCCTGACCATGAAGGCTGTGGGGAGAGGCCCTGGGGACCCATAAGCTACCCCAGGGATGAGTGTGCACTGGGAACGGGGGAACCAGGATGAGGGCCCTGGGACATGGAATAGGAGAAGAAGGAGAGGCAAGGTGCCCCTGGCTTGGGTGTAGGTGTGGGTGTTGGTGGCTCCAGGATAAAGGACCAGCACAGGGGGTCTCCACGTTAGCCTGCTCTGCCAGCCAAGCTCACCTCTTTTTGTCCATGCCCCAGACAGGGATGCTTCCTGGATGACAGGTACTGATGCTGCTCTGAGCAACTGAGCCTGGCACCCAGATGGCTTAGGGACTTTAGGATCCTGGCCAGGGCAGGTGGGAGTGGGGAGGCTATTGGAGAAGCTGTGGAACCAGATACTCTTAACCCCTGCTGATGAAGAGTGTCCAGGATGTGGGCCCTAGGGACCCCATGCACAATGGAGATTCAGTGTGTGTATGTGGCTTCAATCCAGAAGGGAGGAAGCGAGGCTAGTGGAGGCCATGGGCTTGAATGAGACACATTTATTATGTTCAAGTCCACACCAGCACCACACCCCACTGGGCCATTTACTAAGTGAAGGGGCCTCAATAGTCAACGGGAAGTAGGGGCTTCTGAAGAATCAGGGTGTTCTAGATCTTTCTCTCAGTAGTGCAAAGATCAAATAAAACTGGGCCTGAGCTCTCCCCCACCAGTCCCAAAGGAGCAGGGGGCCCGGAACTCTGGCAGGATGGGGCTAGGAGCCCTCCTCCTCCCCCTGCTGGGGCTGGAGGACCACACTGTGGTAGGCCCGGATGCAGGAGAAGGCCGTGGGTGGGATGCGGCGTCTGTCGATGAGGTTGTTCTCCAAGTGCGTGGAGATGAGTTTGGAGTCCCGGGCCACTCGCGTGTCACAAATGGAATTCAGGGGCACATGTCTGTGGAGTGGGGATGACAGGGCCGAACAGAGGAGAAAAGACCCCAGAAAGGAGAGGCAGGCATCATGAAAGAGTAGAGAAAGAAAGGGCCTCAAAATGAGGGGACAATGAAACCGCCTCGCAGAGACCAGACCCAGGGCGGAGGGCAGGCAGGTGGCTTAGCCCTTGTTGCTCCGGAGCCCTCCCACCTTCCCGTTGCCCACACCCTGCCCAGATTCTGCCGTCTGTTGCCCTCTACCTTGGCACCTCAGGCTTACCAGCCACCGGGCGCAGCTTCCCATCACACAAACCAAGATGGATAGATGGGAGCAGTGAAGGATTCCCCCACAGTCCCACCCTCTGAGGTTGAAGGTGAGGAGTCTACAGGCCAGGCCTCCCCGGCCCACCTGGCAAGCGGGATTCGTGGCCTCGGCCACCCCTTCGTCCCCTGGCTGGCAGGGAAGGGGGTGAGACAGCAGGACGGGTGCAGGCGGGCAGCCCTACCTGATCTTGTTGTGGCTCAGGCGCAGCACCTGCAGCCCTCTGAGGCCCAGGAGGCCCCGCGGGATGGCCTGCAACTCATTGTGATCCAACAGCAGCTCGGCCAGGGAGGCATGCAGGCCTAGGAAGGACACGCTGTGGATGCCATCGGCACGCAGGCTGTTGTGGGACAGGTGCAGAAACTCTAGGCCTGGCTTCATGTGCGCGAACACGTAGCCAGGGATGCGCTCAATGTGGTTGTGGTGCAGCGTCAGGCGCCGGAGGCCCCGTGGCAGAAAGGAGGGCACGTGCACCAGGCGGTTGTGAGACAGGTCAAGGGTCTCCAGCTTCCTGTGGGGCACACAGGTGCGGGGTGAGCCGATGGCCTCCAGCTGTAAACACAGCAACAGCTGGAGCTCAAATGGAGGTCACTGGTCTACACCCAAGAGGACAGTGAGGATTCGCCCCCAGACGGAAGACACAATCGGAGCTACACCTGACAAAGAAAGTGTAAATGGAGGTGTCTGTGATCTGGGAAAAGAGCGGAAGACCTGGGGGCAGTCGAATTGTCACTTGTCTTCCTCACTTAGGCCCTACTTTGCCCTTCTTTGGCCTCACAGCCTTTTTCTCTCACCTATACACTACACTCTCTCGTCCTCTTCCTGCCTCGCCCAGGCTAAGCAGAACACAGATGGGGAGGACGGAGAGAAAAATAAGGCTCTCAGAGGGGACCCCGAGGGATCGGAAAGGCAAGAGGTGAAGCTGAGGCCTCTGTGAGCCCAGGTCCCTCCACGGTAGACGAGGACAAAGTCTGGGCAGGGAGAAGCAGGAGCAGAGGGTGATGATGCTTCTAGAAAGAGTCAGAGCAGGGAAAGTGGCTTCGCTCTGTGACATCCCTCAGCACCTGCAGGTGAGGTCAGCCTTTTGGCCTTGGGGCCCTTGCTGTCCTCAGCCCACAGGGCTGGGGGCTTCGTTGCTTCCTAAGCCTGGGGATCCAGTAGCCCCCTCCCCTTGTACCGTCCAGAGAAAAACTGGGTGGTGATGACCCGGGCTTGACTGGCCACCAGCCCCCTGCCCAGGCCCCGCGGCAGGAGTGGAATAGCAGCTGGGTGGCCCCTCCCTAGGCTGCTGTCTGCTTTCCTTTGCCCCCTTGGCAAGAGGGTGGAGGAAAAAGGAATAATTAAACCCAAACATCTTGGTAACTTTTTCCTGGAACACGAGAATGCAGGGCGGGAGGCTCTCTGGTCCCTGGAATGGCAGGTCGAACTATCTGTCGACCTCTGTCGGTCTCCCCCACAACCTGCTCCCTCGGTGGTGTCAGACCGCAAGGATTATATCTCCCCAGCCCTCCTGCTGCTCCTCGGACCACATCCTGACTCCTTAGGCAGTGCCTTTAAGGACCAGATCTCCTCCTGGACCCCTCCCGCCAACACCCCCACCCAGCTGTCCAAACCAGATCATGGGGACTTATTCTGGAATCTTCCTGTAGCGGGGTGAATAGTGGCCCCCAAAAGATATGTCTACCCAGAAACTGTGACTATGACCTTATTTGGCAAAAGGATCTTTGCATATGTAACGAAGTTAAGGATCTTGAGATGACATCATCTTGGATTACCCTGGTGGGCCCTAAATACAATGACAAGTGTCCTTATAAGAGAGAGCAGGGTGACATAGACATGGGAGAAGCCATGTGAACACAGAGGCAGAGACTGGAGTGATGCGGCCCTGAGCCGAGGAACACCTGGGCCTACCAGAAGCTAGAGCCTTTGGAAGGAGCATGGCCCTGATGACACCCTGAGTTTGGACCTCTGGCCTCCAGAACTGTGAGAATCAATCTCTGTGGCTTTAACCTGCCTAGTTTGTAGTATTTTCTTACAGCCACCCCAGGACACTCATATACTTCTTTCCCAAGCCACGCCATCTCTTCCATGCCCCTTCCTGCCCCTGGTGCCTCCAAGCTAAACCCAGCACCAGGCCAGCTTTTACTACTCATGTTGCCCCTCAGCACTTCCCAAGTGAGCTTCCTGGGTACCTGCAGGGCAAGTTAGGCATGGGCAGGGGAAGAAGTTTTTATGGCCTTAGGGATTCTGACAAGTGGGAGGGACAGGGAAATCTTGGAGTAGCAGGAGGTAGCTGAG
The DNA here is from genome assembly GCF_000151845.1 of Pteropus vampyrus. Classification (NCBI taxonomy): domain Eukaryota; kingdom Metazoa; phylum Chordata; class Mammalia; order Chiroptera; family Pteropodidae; genus Pteropus; species Pteropus vampyrus. The sequence continues at coordinate 147,844 of NW_011889056.1, read as the reverse complement.
GGCCCAGGCCACCCCGATCCATGGCTGGAGAGACAGGTGACTCAGGTAACATACCTAAGGCCGAGCCCAAGAAACAGGAACAGCCCTCTCTGCCCTCTCGCCTTACTCTCTGGGTTTCTTTGCGCACGTCTTCTCTTTCTGGCCTCCAGGTGTCCCCTGGGATGAAGTTTGGGTGGTGCCAGGGCGGGTGGTGGCACTTACGGAAGATCGATCCAAGCTCGGGGTGCCAGCCGGTCCTCCTGGAGCCGGTTATTGCTGAGCACCAACACGCTGAGGCTGTGGCTGCGGTTCAGCGCGCCCTCTGTCACCTCCTCAATTACGTTGGCACCCAGGTGCAGCTCCTAGGGTCAGAGCTCAGAGTGAAGAGCCCATCTGCCACTCCCTGGTGGCCTAGCCCTGCTCCCTGGCCCCTTCCACCTGGCCCCATCTGTGGTACTCAGGTACCGCTGTCTCTGCTCCTCTTGGGACCATGGTTATCTGTTCAAAGAATCTCAGTGACACCTGCCAGCCATGCCATGGTGTCTCAGGGCCCCCCCAAGACACAGCCCCAGCAAGTACCGCCAAGCACAAGGGGACCGTGTGGCCCAGAGCAGGCATGGTCCTTGCTCAGGGACATCCAGTGGGTCCAGGACAGTCCTCAAGGCCCAACTCTGGGCTTTAGGAAGGTTAGGTCGGGCAGAGGAGAGACCTTCGGTGCTGAGGCCTCGTGGCTTTATCTGGTCATTCGACCACAACGTTGACTGTCCCAGCCTCGGGGCTCCCAGCTCACTTGCAGGGAGGCTGGCAGGCCAGGTGGGATGGTCCGCAGCTGGTTCCGGTCGAGCCTCAGGTAGAGCAGGCTGCGTAGAGGCTGGAAGGCCAGGGGGGAGATGTTCCCGTCATGTAGCTTGTTCCCTTCCACCTCCAGCGTCAGCAGCTGGCTGAGCCCTGCGGGGTGCGCGGGCAGAGGGGCGCCTGAGCCCATTGCAGAGCTCTGAAGGCCCACTGGGAACTAACTGCTATAGCTTCCTTAGAGACCAAAGCCACTTTCCCAGGCTGGTGCTGCCTTCCCTGCCCTCCAGTCAGGCTGCCCTTGGCATACCCTCCCCTCGCCCAAAACTTTCCAAGGACTTCCTGGCTGCTCAGGCCTGGCCCCTTTGGTCCCTGCCCCTGGGGCATGCCCGAACCCCGAAAGCTGCTGTGCTGCAGGCCTTGCAGGAGGTTGTCGTTGAGTTTGAGCTCCTGCAGAGAGGCGGGCAAGGCTGGCACTGTGGAAAGTGAGTTCCCATCCAGGTTCAGCCGCTTTAGCCGTGTCAGATTCTGGAAGTTAGGAGAAGAGGTGGTTAGGGGCTGTGGTTCTCTGCAGGCCAGGGCTAGGCCTTCAGATCTAGGCCTTCTGGATGTGGCTTTGGGCTCATCCTGCCCATGGGGCACCCTCATTGGTTTGCATCATGACTTCTTAGTTCCCACTTGGACCAGGCCTGTCTGGGGGATCCCAGAACCCTCTTAGTTTCTCCCAGCATTGCTGCTCCCTCATGGGGCCCAAGGATCTGTGCTGATCTCCACCCTTCCAGCCATAGGCCTTGTCATCCCAAATCATCCAAGCCTGCCGTGCTGCGTACTTTACGCAGTGCTTCCTTCAGACCTTATCTTCCAGGCAGGATGGGGCGAGGAGCAATGGATTCCTGGGGCCATTTTGGACTGGCCCAGGCCTCCTGGGAGAGCAGGTGGAGGGGCTGCTGCGCACCTTGAAGGCATTGGGGTGCAGGCCTCGGGCATCCAGCTTGTTCTTGCTCAGGTCCAGCCACTCCAGGTTGGGCAGACCCAGGAATGTGTGGGCCGAGATCCTGGCAATTTCGTTCTCTGTGCACACACATGGGGCAGCCATATTCCATGCCCCCTTGTCCCCCTCCCCTCTGCCATTCTGTACCTCCCCCATGTAGGCCAGCAATGACACACTCCTTGAAGGAGCTGGTTCTTCTGGCTGTCCCAAGTCAGGGCATCTTCTCACTGACAACCAGGGCGCATGGGAAGGTGAACCATTTTCAGGACATGGTGGGGTGGCGGCCACAGTGGCCAAGGACCCACTGGGAGGGGAGCTTGGGTGTGTGGCCATCTCACCCCTGCTGCAGAGGTGCATGTTGAGGAGAAGGGCCGCCCACCTGCCAAGTAGAACGTGGTCAGACCAGGGTCAGTCAGGACAGGGACGTGTTTCATCTTGACGTTGCTGCACGCAATGGCCGCCTGGGCCAAGAGGCATGAGGCTGGCAGGGAGGGCATGGCCTGCTCCATGGTGCCCAGGTCTGCAGGCCCACGCCCATGCCCTCGCTTACTTCCAGGCCTTTTCCGCCCATGACCTGTGGTCTCCCAGGTGCTGCTGCCACCTTGGCCTTGGCTGCGGTCCTTCTTTTGATGCCGGCCCCCCGGGCCAGGTCGGTGGGAGGCCCCTGGAGGATGAGATGCAGCCCCAGCCTGGTCACATAGCAACAGGGTTCAGAGGAGGGGCAGGGCCTTGCTTGGGGCCCCTAAACCTGACAGCGATTCGGTCAGCTGGGATAGAACACAAAGCCACTGAGCCTGCTTCCCTGGGCACCAAGGGCAAAGGCCCAAATGAGGGCCCTGGGGTTCGGGAAGGGGACCTGCCATGGAGAGCTCCCCTCCTGCCCCACACACAAAGGTGTTAGGCTTGGGCACATTGAGAGCGGGGTGGAGTGTGAGTGGCTGGAGATGATGGTGTGATTGGTAGAGGTAGGACCAAGCCTCGGACTCTTCAGACTCACACACAGCCCCGTCACCCCCACAGCCTGTCCTAGCTGGTCCTCACCTTTGGGGAGCCTCCTGGACTTCAGATCCCTTTTCCTGGCTTCCCAGACTCCTGACTTCCTGCGCTGGCCCTTCTCAGTGGCCACCGCCACTCTTTTTGCTCGGGAGTTCCTGCTGGTCTGCCAGGGCCTGAGTTTGGCAGCCCAGGGCCTCGCTGCCTCAACCCCCACTGTTGTTGGGGCCTGGGGCGGAGCCTGCTCAGGGCCGGGCCCCTTGTCACTCTGTTCTTGCTCGCAGGCTGCTGGGGGCGACTCTTTCCTGTGGGCCAGCCCTGGCCTGGCAGGGGCCTTCCAGCCAGGGACCAGGGGTTGGGTGGATGCTCCATGGATGCCCTCCTTGGAGGGTGATTGCAACCGTGGCCAGTCCAGCTGCCTGTCCTCAGGCCTGTCCTGGCTGCCATTCCTGGGGATAAGTTGCACCTGACCTGCAGAAGGAGCTTGTGTGGGCCTGGGTGGCCAGGACCCCTGCGTGGCTGAGTGGCAACACCTCCTTCCCCCTAGTGAGGGGAGGGGGCGTCAGCGTTCCTTCCCTCTTTACGCAGACCTCACTTCTGCCTTTCTCTTCTCTCCTCAGGAGCTCTCATCCTTCTGGCACAGACCCCCAAGGCCACCCAGTGGTAGAGACTTCCTGGTCTCCTCTCCACCTTTTCATGACCCCATAGTGGGGGACCCTGAGCACCAGAGTTTGCCTGCCTGCCTCTCAGAACTGAGACAGCTCTTTACTGCCGGGGACCAGCCCATTGAGACAAGGTGCAGGTAGGTCCCTGACCCACAGGAATGGGACCAGGAGAGTTTCGGTGGCCCTAGGCAGAGGGGCTAGGCCTGCTCCTGTGCCTCCGGGTCCCTGTGGGTACTTCCTGGGCAGAGAGGGTGGAGATAGTCTCTGGAGAGCTGAAGTGGTAAATGCCGCCTGGCAGTTTGCTTTCAGAGGTGAGAGCCCCAGCGCCTGCTGGGAGGGGAGGTTGTTATGGGCAAGGTGAGCCTGGGGGGTAGCATCAGCCACTGCAAAGGAGGGGCAATAGCCCCCAGGTCTCCCCTGCACTGAGTGGCAACCTTCCTTAACCATCACTGACCGTGGGTCTCCCCTGCAGATCCATCCCTTGGTCTCTCCCACCCCATTTTCTGCCATGGGGACGGGCCACGAAACATGGTACTAACCATTGGCATATGAGACCAAGGTCACACTGTAGCCGGTCTCTTGGGGCCCCTTGTGCCACCTTACCCCAGCCCCAGGTCCCCAACTTCCAGCTTCCCACGTTCCTCTCAGTCTCCTCAGTAGGCCTAGGGCAGCCAGCTCAATTCTCCAACCAGAAAATCCAGATCCATTCTTCCAGCCCCAGCCGTAGTGGCCCCTTCTAGAGGGGGCCTCTCCCCTCCCCTGCCTCCACTCTAGGCGATGGGCACAAGGCTTCCCAGAGTCTGTAATACCCCCTTGTCCTCCAGGGAGGGTTACCTAAGGCCCATGGGCCCCTCCCAGCCGCCCTGCCCCCAGCACTCAAGGTGGGCAACAGTGGGCAGCCTCGGGGCGACCAGCTTTCTCTCCTTCTGCCCCAGCCCCAGGGGTGTTCCGCTAATGGGGCAAGGTGCTCCCCTCTAGCCAGCCTCTTCCTGCTGGTGCCACCTACTCACCATCAGGGGGCCTAGGCCGGCTGGGCAGCGGCAGCTGCAGGGTGGGTAAGCCCATGGGGGTTGGTGGGGTCATGGGCTCTCTCAGGTTCAGCCCCTTCTTGGCCAGGGCCTCTCCAGGGCAGCACCCCACCCAAAGAGCCAGGATGGGGAGCAGCATGCTCTTCATGGCCACTGTGTGCGGACTGCAAAGGCTGCTTGGGTTGGCGGAGAGGATGAATAGCTGGGAGAGGTGGGAGCGGCAGTCACGGCAAGATGGGATACATGCGGGATGGCATACAGCAATCCTGCTCCCTGAGCGCCTGATCCTGGCTGCAGTGCTTGGAGCCTCCCCCACCCACCCTGGCCCTCCCCGAGGAAGCCTCCCCTCCAAACAAACACCTTCCCGGGACTTGCTTCCAACTTCTCCCAACATCCTCTGCTCCCACCTGAGGAGAAAGAGAGATTGATTATTTCTTGGACCAGAGTGTTCTTGCTCTTTTTCTGTAAGGCCTGCATTTATTCTCCACTGGCTCGGGCCCAGTGGCCCCCATGAATGGGGCTTCTGTCTCCACACACAGCGGGCCTGTGAGGCCCACCTAAGGCTGCCAGGTCCTACCTCCATGGCTGGGAAAGGAGAGGGGCCGGGCCTTGCAAGCGGCAGGCCCTACGGCCTCCTGGGTCCTCAAGAAAGGAGGCGGGCGTCAGGGCCACCTGGGCAATGGCAGCTCTGGCCCTTTTGGAAACCTGTGGGCTTTTGCCGTAGGCGACAGTGCTGAGGCCTCCCAATTCCGGAGAAAACAGAACATGTGGCCAGAACTACGGCGGCAAGTGTGGATCCCAGCCCTTAGGGCCCCTCGGGACGGGGCCGGAGTACACAGCTCAGCTCCTGGTCCTACCAGCTCCCTGCCTACCTCTGGGAAGTGCCCTTCCTTCCAGGCCTCCACGGCTTCTCCATAAAATGGATGGGGTTACATGTCCTGTGGCTCCTCTGGCTGTGTTCCCGCCTCAACATTGGAGCACGTGTGGACCAGAGGATGCCAGGCTCTTCAGAGTCCCCAGGCCTGGGTAGCCTGGCAGTGGCCTGGGCAAGGCCATCTCACAGGTACCCCCAGACTTCTCGGCCAAGAGTCCCGGGTCCCAGTGTAACCACTGTCATCAGGCACTCCCGAGATGCCCCCATGGCTCACGCATGCCTTCTTGGTCGGAGGGGGACCTGGGGGTCGGGGTGGGTCAGGGCAGAAAGGAGGCCAAGCCGGAGGGCAGGGGCAGCAGAGTGGAGCAAGAGGCAAAGGAGGGGTGTCTGAGCACAGGCCTTGGGCTGGCCCTCAGAGGGCTCCAGCCCCAAGCCCGGCTATGGGAGCCAAGGGCAGGCAGGGGAGAAGGGTGAGGGCTGGCCAAGAGGCTGGGCTCACCACGTGGCTTCTCAGGGCCAGCGTTGAGGAAGCTTTTCCTACAGCTCTGTCCAGCATTGACTTATGTTTGGAAGCGATCTTAAAAAATGAGTTAATTGTGGGCAAGTCTTGGGTGGAGAGTAGAGGGGGGAGGGGCAGGGTAGGAGCAGGGCTGGGAAGGGCCTTCAGAAAGGAGTTTCTCATCACCACCTGAGGTTCAAAGTCTCTGTCCGGGGTCACATGGGACTGTGTGAAACCCAGGAGGGGCGGAAGTGGGTCAAGGCAGGGAGTCCCCAGCAAGAAGGTCTTCAGGTCTCTTCAGCCTCTGCCCGCTTGGGTCTGGGAAGCAGCCAGATGTACAGCACACAGGGTCCGACAGGGACACGGGGGTCTGCCTGCACCCCTTATCTAGTCCAGGGCGTTGTTTTATGGCCTGAATTTGGGATCGTGCCCCACACAAACCAGAGACAGGGATTGTCTGGGGAGTGAGCGTGAGAAAGCAACTCGGAAGCCAAGGATGAAGCCATTGTCTGCCTGTGTGCCTGTGGGTGACACAGGATGTCCTGGGTTAGCCGTCGGCTGAAGCTGGGAGAGGGGAGCCCTTAGATTCAGGAGGCCCAAGGTATGAAATGGAGACTAAGTGAGATTTGCCCAGGAATCCTGGAAGACTGAGCACCCTCCCCCACTGTACAGAGAAGGAACCAAGAAGAGATCAGGCTCCCCCATATCAGACGCCAGAGGCCAGGTCTTCTGTCTCCTGCCTTTGCCTGAAGTGGGAGTAGGACCCCATTTGAGGTGCGCCTCTGGAGACAACTGCGGTGGGAGTCCCGGCTCTGACCCTCCCCCTGCCCTGGGATGGATTCTGGAATCCTGGCCCCCAACCCATTTCCCCTGTTCGTTGCTCCCCAGGCGCTGACTAAACATCCTGCCATCTGGTTCCCATTAACTGGGCTGGGGGTGGGGGGAAGCTTGCTCCCAGGTTTCTTTGGCACAGTGGCCTGCAGGAGGGAGGGACCCTCACTCCTACCCACCTAGGCAGGAAGGGATGAGGTCTGGCCACTCACTTCCACAGCTCCTGTGGAGTCCTGTCCTCAATACCCTTCCCCTGCTGGGGTCCAGTGGCCACCTACCCACATATTCTGTCCAGTCTCGGGGTGCCCGGCCATCGTGGGGACCTTGAAGGAACCCCACGGAGCAGAGCCAGCCTGCAGGGGGCTCAGCAGAACCAGAGGTGCCCTCCCACGCCTACCCTTCCTGCACACAGAGCTCACCCGTGGCCTTGGGCTGAGGCAGGCAGGGCCCCTGGCCAGCACTACCCTGAGCCCAGTGTCTGGAGCGCAGGGTGGGAGAGTGTCAGCATTTTCCAGGAACCAAGGATACAGCCTGGGGTTGCTGGAAAGAGTTTTGGGCTCCCAGCCTGCCCTGGATGGACTGGCCATGTGATGTCGGGAGTGCGCCTCCCTGTTTAGGGCCTCAGCGTCCTCATCTCAATGTGGTGGACATGGGCTCCTTAGAAAGTTCTAGAATATGAGAGCTGGAAGGGGCCTAGAGAAGCTGCATTAGCTGATCCAGTTCGCTTCCAGCTACACGACTGCAGAATTCTAAGGGCGAGGAAGGGACTCCTGCTTCTTTGCCTCCTGCCCTTCCCTTCTACATGGCCCTCCGTCCACACACGCGTGCATACCCGAGCGCACACATACCCTCACAAGTCGAGACTCAAATTGGCAGCCTGGAGGATACCAAAGCAGCGTTCTTCATCCCTCGAGATTCCTTAAAATTGCACAGCTGAGAGCTCTCCACCTACCAAGGGAGGACTGGAGGATGGATTCTTCGCTCACCAAACATTCCTGAGTCCCTGCTGTGAGCCAAGCCCCATGCCGGACACTGCGCGTGGTGTCATGGTGACCCACAAGGCTAGCTCTCCCGTACTCATGGAACTGAGGAGCTGACCATCTAGTGGGGAGCCAGGGACCCTATCAGAAGGAAAGGGGCTGGCCATGGTGATTGGAGGGAGGGACATTTTTGACGGGGGATCAGATGAGGACTGTGAGAAAGTGACATTTGGGTGGAAATGTGAGTGGAAAAGAGATAGCGTGCAGAAGAAGCTTCAGTAAAGAGCCCTCCAGAAGAGGAGGGACAGCCAGTGTAAAGTCCCTGAGGCAGGAAACAGCTTGGCCCAATGTGAGAACCAGCAAGGGGACCAGTGTGGTGGGGCAGGCTGAGTGAGGCATGAGGTTGGTGAAGGGCAGGAGGGCCAGTTTGACAGGGCATCCAAGGGGAGCAGGCCGACTTTGCCTTTGACCTTGAAAGAAAGAGGGATCCACTGTGGACTTCTGAGCAGAGGACTCACATGATTTGACTTACATTATTAAAAAGATCCCTGGGGCTGCAGGGTGGAGCACAAACTTGTCGGGGCACAAGACCGGAAAACCGGAGCCAGTGTGGAGGCAGCTACACTCTCAGCAAAGAGGTGATCGTGGCTGGCCCAGGATAGACACCACAGGGGAGGGAAGCGGGTGGGTCAGAACTGTGGACGGAGTGATCTGGGGCAGAAGCTGGGTATTCCAGCTCGCCATCTGTCAGGCGTGAGGTTGGAATAAGACAGCAACATGGTGACCCCTAGAAGGCAGTCCCGTGTATGAATCTGAAGTTCAGGGCTAAAATCTAAGCTGCTAGTCCTGCCCTTCTATTACCTGTCATTTGACGAGTGTATCAAACCCCTACTACCTGCTGGGACTTCTGTCAGGGCCCAGGGCAAAACAGTGGCTCTGCAGCCAAAGACACACATTTTCGGTGACCCAAAGCATGGGAACGGGGCTGTTCTTGAGCCTTCCACATTGTGTTTGAGTAACGTCAAAAACAGCATGTGCGTGCACGCATGTGCACACGGATGCTGGGTACACCCATGGGGTGCATGTTCACACATCTAGGGAATATAAATCAAGGTACAGGGGCCTTTTCTCTCTTCAAGGTTTGAGAAGAAAAAAGCCAAACTTTCCATGCCCTCTTCCGGTTGCCAGCAGTTCCTTCCCCAGAGAAAACTCATCTTGTTTTAATGCGATTGAAACCTCAGAGGATCTGGTCCCAATTAAATGACTTTTCTTGCAGATTCTTTTGTGAGCACTAAATACATCAGCCGATTCCGACTCATGCATCGTGCTTTCTTGTCTGAGACCTGGTGTTCTTGAGCCAGCAAGTGAGAGACAGAGAGACAGACAGAGACAGAGACGGAGACAGAGAAAGGAGGAGGGAAGGGGTACACTGAACCCCAAACGGGACAGGTGATGGCAGGTAGTAAGGTGGTCAGGGGAAGAGGAGCCGAAGCCTTCAGCTTCTGGGGTGTGGGCATCCCTGGGGAGGGTGCTGGTGGAAGGTGGGCTGAAGGGGTCAGAGTGCAGCAAGGGTGACTTTGAGACAAAAAGGTCGCAGGTGGGGGATGTGGGTGGAGAGAGCAGGGCCATGATTGGGATGGAGGCATGTGGGGATCATTTTACCATCCCCCTTCCCCTCTGAAATTCCAGTTAGTTCCTGTCAATAATGTGGGCCTCTGCCCCTCCAGGTGGGCATTGAGGGGCCTCGGGCGGAGGACAGGGACTGGGCAAAAACTGGGGCTCGTGCTCGGCTCAGGTTGAGGAAGCCCGAAGGCAGGGTTCAGTGCCCCCTCCCCCGCCTGGCCCTCCCGAGTGGGCACGTTCATGTTCCAGTCCTGGCGCCCACGGCTCCAACTCCAGACACATGTGACTCAGCCCTGCCGGCCTTGCCAAGCCGTCTAGACCCGAGTGTCTCCTAGCGGAGGGGGCCATCCCGCCCGCCATTTCCTTTCCCGCCGCCCCCTGGGAGGGGGGGCTACCCTCCCCCGCGCCCCCCCGCTCCGTGCTCGTGCTGGCGCGCGCCTCTCCCGTGCCTCGTGCCTCGTGCACGCGCCACCACCAGCCCACTCCTCACTGCGCCTCAAGCGTCCACCTAAACCACCGCAAACGCGGAGGGTGAGGGCGAGAGCTGGGGACCCAAGTGCCTGCAGGGACCCAGCCCGCCCCCGCCACGTGTGGAGCCTGGAGCAAGAGGACAAGTGAAGACCCTGGCTCTGGTCTTTCTCCTTCCCCGTGTCGGTTCCCACCCCTGGCTCCATTAGGGCCAGGAGCGCATTTGTGGGTGCACCCAGCCCACTCAGCTTGGCTCTGTCCACACCCTCACAAACACCTTGAACCTCGAAGCGAGATTCGCCGTGGTAGTGGACAGGCCCTAGGAGTGAGCTGGGATCTGATCAGGGTCCTGGGCATGTGAAATGTGCTCTTGCAGGAGCTCGTGACCTGGGAGGGGCGGCATCCCCTTGGCTCAGAGGGCCCCTCAGAGGCGGGAGATGGGGGTGGGGCCCTAAAGCAGGAGGCCCCAGGCAAGGCCGGGTTTGACAGGGTGTGAAGGCAGCACTGCCTAGGCGTCCAGTGGGCAGGGAGCCACCTGCCCTGCTCAAAGGCTGTCTCTCCAGCTGCCCTTGCCTTGGATTGCCATGTTCCCTGCCCCAGCATAGGGACCAGAAGTGACAGGAAGAGGAGGCCAAGGTCCCAGGACAGATCTCCATCCTCAAGGTGCCAATAGACTCTCAGTGTGGTCACAGGCCTAGAATGAGAGAATTCTAGAACCAGCAGTCGGCTGCTAGGTTGACAGTCTCATCCCCCGAGCGCAGGACCAGAGACCACTAGACTCCCTCAAGCCTACACTCATGGCAGGCCCACACCTGTCAGGCCCGCAGCGGCAGGTCTGGAACCCTCCAGACTTCTGCCATCCCAGTAGCTTGTGCTTAGCCAGGCCAGTTCCCGGAGAGCTTGGGGCGGGTGAATGACAGTCACCAGCGTCATTCTTGCTCCAGGAATCCTTCGGGTCTCATTGCTTGTGTCAAATTTTGACGACCCCGCAGTGTTGAGGCTCTTCTCCGTCTCATTTGCAAGGGCCCCTCACTTTCATTTTCACCCCTAATCCCATAAGTGAATTCTTCTCCCGAAGTGTTACACACACACACACACACCTCTCGTCTTTTCTTTAAGTCTTCATTTGGTGCTCATCAGGGGACATGGAGAGAAGTCCTTTGATCTTTTCTTACTGGGGAATCTCGGGGGTGGGGATGGGATGGAGGGAGATTCTGTCCTTCCAAGGCCGCCCCCCCCACCGCCCTCTTTTGGGAGCAGGAGTTCATGAGGCCCGTGCAACAAGGCCTTCAACACTGTCAGATGCAAATCTGTCTCCCTTGATGGAGAGGTAAACCCTTGAACTTCAGCTTTGATTGGCGATGTCTGTTAGGGAGCCTCTGATTAAGATTCGCCCTGCACCCTGGGGTCTGCTGCTCAAGGCAGCTGGAACAGGGGGTTGAAATGCTCTGGGGGCCCTTCTTCCTTCCTGATGCCCAGCACAGCTCCCACCAACGGCCCGCTGCTCCAGGGCAGGGAAGCCACTGGGTGAAGCCACCTGGTTGGCTTTACATTTCTGTGTCCACTGTACAGAGTAAAGTACTTCACGTGGCGGCTGCCTCGGTCTTCACTGCCTGCCAGCCCATCCCTGGCTCAGTGGGGCCAGTGCCTGTCAAGTGGTCTCATTTTTCCAAACTGTTTTCCAAGCGCTGACATACGGCCGAGGCACTGCTGGGACCCATGGCCAAGTTTCCCCCATGATCAAGAGGTTGGCTCTTGCTGCGTTGTGCAGTGCCTGGGTCTGCCTAGGACCCTACAAACTCTGTGACCCTCCCCACACCTCTGTACCCCTCCCTCTCCAGGTAGACAGGTGGTTCGGCCCCATTTTCTGCCCCTCATCCGAATGGCCCTCCTTCACAGAACCCAGGGGCTCTGAGCACGAATGCCCCTTAGAAAGCTATCGACTCTTCACTGTAGCAACCCACTCCTTCACTTCCTTACCTGCCTCCCTGGGCTTGCACGCCTCCCAAGACAGGGAGCTCTCTCCCTTTCTAGGCAGCCAGCTAGTGTTTAGACAGTGCCCTCTGGGAGAAGTGTTTCCTTGTATGGAGCTTGAGTCCACATTTCCAGAAGTTTCTACCACTCAGCCCTTTCTTCCCCCCTCCCTGAGAGGCCTAGCAGTCTCTGTTCCCGTTCCAGCCTCCAGCTTTTTCCGGTGGAGGATGCCTGGGAGGTGCCATGATTCAGGGGTGGTGTGGGCAGGGAGGCTGTAGCCTGCTGCTGAGTCTTCAGCAGCCGTCTCCATGAGCTGAGGGCTGGCCAGCAGGTCCTCCACGCCGGGGGATGGGCCCCATCACCCCTCGAGATGGTCTTCTCCCCTCGAGGCCCTGCCAATCCCTCCATGTCCCACCCTGTGCCATGCACAGAGCCACTGAGTTGGGGAAGGGCTGCTTAGAGTACGGACTCTATTGGGCTGGGTGGAGAAGGGGAATTTTCCTCCAGAATCCACAGGGGCTGGTTTCTTCCCAATCCTCAGGAGCAGAGGATATGGGGAGGGTTGGGGAGGCCACCACACTGCCGTGGTTTCTCCCGCCAAATTCCCCAGTCCTAGGAAAGATCCACAGAAAAACCCACAAAAATTTGAACGTCTGAGCTGGGGCTGTGATTGAAATGAAATTTTTTAAAAAAGAAAGAAAAACAAAAACAGAAGAAGAGGAAAAAAAGATTAAAAAAAAAAAAAACCTCAAAGCCCCTACAGCTCTCAGCTGCCGGAAGGGCTCAAGGCAGCAGCTACATCGAAGGGGGCAAGGGGTCTTAAGGTGCTTTGAATGCCATTAGGTCCCTGGGTTCCTGAGCCTGAGCTGTCCCTTCAGCTCAAGTTCTGAGGCTCTGTGTCCTCAGAATAGCTTGGAATTACAAACCCTTAATAGGGCATCAGGCCCTACCTCACAAGGCCAGGCTGAGGTCCCTTCCTGTTAGCCCAGACTCCTTCCCACTCCCTCCTCCTAAGACACAGCTGAGTCCTCTCCTGTCACTCAGGTGACTACAGTTGCCTCTTGCCAGGTCCCTAGGTCTCCTGCCTCTCGATTTGCCCCCTGGTCCCACCATCCAGGAGATGGCAGGGCAGGGCACAGAGGAGGGATCGCCTCTGGAAAGGATCAAGAAAGGCTGGCAGTGGCTGCCTGCCGCTGACTCCCCACGCCCCGGGCATCAGCCATCCTCCAGCTCCTCTGCACCTAGTCTGATCGGCAGGTCCTGGGGCTGTGGGCATTCACGGAGCTGGGGGCTTTGGAAGTCTGGGGGAGAACGGGCTGACAAATTTCATTCCAGACTCCTCGAGTTTGAGGGGCCTGAAAGTTGCAAAGAAATTTGTAAGTGGACAGGGCA
>NW_011889056.1:123604-134705 GCF_000151845.1 Pteropus vampyrus | reverse complement strand
GAGGTCCCTTCCTGTTAGCCCAGACTCCTTCCCACTCCCTCCTCCTAAGACACAGCTGAGTCCTCTCCTGTCACTCAGGTGACTACAGTTGCCTCTTGCCAGGTCCCTAGGTCTCCTGCCTCTCGATTTGCCCCCTGGTCCCACCATCCAGGAGATGGCAGGGCAGGGCACAGAGGAGGGATCGCCTCTGGAAAGGATCAAGAAAGGCTGGCAGTGGCTGCCTGCCGCTGACTCCCCACGCCCCGGGCATCAGCCATCCTCCAGCTCCTCTGCACCTAGTCTGATCGGCAGGTCCTGGGGCTGTGGGCATTCACGGAGCTGGGGGCTTTGGAAGTCTGGGGGAGAACGGGCTGACAAATTTCATTCCAGACTCCTCGAGTTTGAGGGGCCTGAAAGTTGCAAAGAAATTTGTAAGTGGACAGGGCAGGAAGAAGCCACAGAACCTTCCATGAAGGTCAAAGACAGGCTGGGGGAGGAGGAGGGGAAAGTAGCAGGGCTCAGCATAATAATAGTGAACTTTCACAGAGTGCTTTTTATGTGCCAGGTACTATCCTGGGTATTTTATAGGAATTATTACCTCATTCCATCCTCATAGCAACCCAATGAGGTAACTGCTCTCATTATTCCCGTTAGGTGAGGGCCAAGAGGCACAGAAAGGTTCGGTAATCTGTCCCAAATCACACAGCTAGTGACTGGTGGGGTCGGATTCGAACTCAAGAAACTTCCTTTTAAGTACAACTATGAGTGTGAGAAACGAGAGAGAGAGCCTTGATCTGGGAGACAAGACGCTCAAGTCCCAGTTCCTGTCCCCAAGGTCTCCTTCATCCTCTCGGGGAGAACCCGACCAAGGCAGGAGCGCCCTCTCCTGGAGGAGGCTCTCCCGGATGCATCCTTGCTCCGGCCGCCTGAGGGTTGACGCGAGCATGGCAGGCGACAGAGAGCCCGCTCCGGTTCCGCCCGCTGCTCCGCCCCGTTCCTCTCTGGGCCATCGGCCTCCCGGGTGGCACCGAGAAGTGAGCGGAGCCGCGGCCCAATGGGAAGGCGCGGTGGGGGCGGGGCGGGCCGCGCAGGCGGGTGGGCGACAGAAGCGCCGCGCTGACGCGTGATTGGCAGCCGGGCCCGCCAGTGAGCCGGGGGCGTGGACCGTGCGCGGCTGGGAGCGCGAAACATGGCCGGGTTGACTGCTGGCTGCATCGTCGGCTGCTGTGAAGAAGAGGACGACAGCGTGTCCAGGGTGGCCGTGGAGGTGTTCGCGAAGCTGAAGGTGCTGCGGCCCGAGGGAGCCCCCCGGGGTGGCGGGGCCGGGCGGCCAGGGCCTCTAGCGGAAGTCGGCGGGCGCCACACGCGCCACGCCTCTCCCTGGTCCTGGCTCGCTACAGGGGGGGCGGCTTGTGAGGCGTCTTTCTCTGCCACTTGGGTGGCCCCGAGCTTTTGCTCTCGCTGTCCCCACGGCCCGTCCCTGGTAGTTCGGGCCCTTAACTTCTGTCGCCCGGAACCGCGAGTCCTGACTGGGCCAGCGAAGCGAGTGCAGAGCCGCGGAGGGCACAGGCCCGGGCCTCAAAGAACTCGCGGGGTCCAGGGGAGACAGGCGGGCAGAGTCCGTGACCCCTCGTGGCTAGTGAGGAAGCCCTCCCCGAGAGATCGGGTAGCAGCTGTCCGAGGTCCCTGTCGCCCGCTCCCCGCCGCTCCCCTCTCGAAGACGTCTGTCAGCCCCTCGCTCCCTGTGCGGGTCCAGAGGGGACGTACTTAGAGGAGGTGGGGTGGCAGGCGCCCGTGGACGGGAGACGAGAATGAGGGAAACTGACGCCTGGGCAAGATGGAGGGAGGGAGCACGCGGGAGGGAGGGGGGCGGCGGCGCCTGTGCCCTCTGAAGCCCGCCGCGTGCCCGGCGGCACACGCGTGTGTGGAGGAGCTCCGGGGGCGTGCGTGCGGCGGTGCACCGCAGCCTTTTAGTGATTCCGGCTTTTTAAAGCTTCCTGGCTTTTCTTTTTCTTGCTTAGGACCTCAAGTGCCCCTTCCTCCAGGGTCTTTATATCACAGAACCAAAGACCATTCTGGAACTGCTGTGTAGCCCCTCGAAGTACCGCTTGGAAATCCTGGAGTGGATGTGTACCGGGTAACTGCATTGTTTCTTCCTTCTCCACCTGGGGCACACCTGGTGGGTGCCACTCAACGTAGCTGGGTGACATGGGTTTTGTTATGTTTATAAGTAGCCGGCCTCCCAGACGGCTCCATACCATACCCCAGGTCACTGTGAGAGCAGCTGCCGAGGTAGAAGTGCCACTTATAGAGCCATGGTCAAATTCAGGGTGACAGTGCCTCCTAGCAGTGCTTGGGGGAGTCTGTTCACCTCCTGGCTGAAGCGCTGAGCTTGGCTTCTGACCGTTTTTCTTGCTGTAACTACTGGTTTCAGAGCTGGCAGGGGTCATTTTCAAACTGGGAAGCTCAGGGTCAGGCTGGACTTGTAAATGTCTCGAGCATTGCCACCGAGGAGTGACCAGCAGGGCCAAGACCCCTGGCTTTCCAGTCCTTCAAGTCAAGGTGTGGCCTGGTGTACATGCCTGGCACTGCAGGAGAAGCAAAGCCTGCCAAGATGGGAAGGGGAAAGATCCAGAAAGTCCCACGAAATGTCTCTTTCTTGGGAGCAGCAGCCCCTGAACTGAGCTCGGGTGGGGAAGACAGGTTCCTGTGCTATTGGGTTTGAGCCCCAAGAGTGGCTGTGCTTGGTCACTGTGGGATTCTCTCAGGAGGCGGGGCCTGAGCCTGCCGCTCTTCAGCATGGCCTGTCTGCTCTCGCAGCTCAGAAAGATGCCTGGGCAGGAGCCTGGCTGTGGAGTAGCGAGGGTCCAGCCTGGACCTAGCTGGTATGCCCACCAGGTCACAGGATGTCAACAGACCTGGCCCTGGGCCTGGTGTCCTAGTGACGGCTGGGAGGAAGGAGGAGGCATTTTCATATTTGAACCTCTTCTGCTGCCTTCCAGGCCCTTCTCCAGGTCTCACGCCCAGCCTCTGCTCACCAGCGCTCTCGTAACCTTGTGCTCCCACTGACCTTGTCCTCCCTCCTGGAAGTGCCCTTCAGATCTCTGCATGTCACACATATGCCGATAGAGCCTTCGAAGAGCTCACATGTCCCATCTCCTTTTAAAAAGTCCAGTTCCTAGGGCAAAACGTATTCCTCCTTCCCCTGGACACCCACAACTTTTTTTTTCTAATTAATTTATTTATGGCGAAACTTTTTTTTTAACGTAGGTGAATATATTATTTTTAATTTAAAATTTTCAATTACAGTTGACATTCACTGTTATTTATATTAGTTTCAGGTGTTCAGCATCGTGCTTAGACATTTATATAATTTACAAAGTGACACCCACAAAACCTTTGAGCACAACGCCTGCCAGAGCCCTCAGCCCGTTAGTTCTGTGTGGGCCTGCTGTCCTATCTGGCTCTCCAGAGCACCGGAGCTGTTGGAGGGCAGGTTCCAGGTGGGACTTCCCCATCAGCCTCAGGCCACAGTGTGGTGTGTACTGACAAGCAGGTGCACAGACGCACGCATACCTGTGCCATTCCAGGTGCCTCAGACATGGATGGGTGTCCTTAAGGAGCTTGGGCTTTAGTGGCCACAAAGGGCCCAGACGTGAATCGCGGTGGTGGGCACACCTCTGCAGTCTGCGTGCTGTGGACATTGGCAGGGAGGAGGCGGCATTAGGTCTGGGGAAGGATGGCTAACGGTAGGTGCTTGTTTTGTTAGGAGCAGATCATTGAGGTGTGGGAGGGAGAGCTGGGCAGCAGTGGCCTGAATGGCATCCCAGGGTAGCCCCAGAAAAAGGTGGCAGGACCCGGCTTGGAATGGCAGATGGACAGCCACTGCTAGCCTTGGGGGGACCAGTCCTGGTTCAGGAACCGAGGAGGAGAGAGAGTACTAGGATGGCCTGGGCTAGTGCAGGGGCCTTGAGTGCGCTCCCAGGAGGAGGGAGGCCAAAGCCACATCTTGGAGAGGCTCATGTGAGAGAGAACCCAGCCCTACATGGCCCAGGTAGAAGCTGGGGACTGGGCCACTCTGCCGGCCAGAGATGGATGGCAGTGCGGTGGGGTGGGGGGAGTCTACAGTTGCATTCCTGAAATGCTTTTGGTACTTTTTTAAATACGAGAAACCGAATCCTTTTTATGACCCCAAGCTGACAAAAGTGCTGTAGGCAGTTCAAGAGTCCACAAGGAGGAATGGACAGAGTTCGGTTCCCCTCCAAGTTCATGTCGTCTTTCTTTGCACATGGCTTCACCATTTCAGCCTTTGTTTAGGGACACCTCGTTCACCCCTCTCTGGGCAGAGCCTGGAAGCTGCACCCAGTGTTGATTGGGGGACTCGGTGTGGTGGCTCTTGGTCACCCATGTGCCGCACTGGCCCTCAGTGCAGGGGCTGGGGCAGAGCCACAGGGCCCCCTGGATGGCTGAGTTCGAGGCACGTGGGTTTCCTTGTCCCTGGAAGAGCTGTACTTGCTTTCAAGGCCATGGGCGCAGTTAGTTTCTGCCCCGCTTCCTGCTACTCCAGGAAAATCAACTTTAGTGAAAGCCCTCTCCAAGCGAGGTTACTCAGGCTTCTATGGATTTGTTCTTCAGTGTGTCTAAATGCTTTGCTGTGGTCCAGCTGATGGATTGCTGAGTGCTCTCCAATGCTCGGCGCCTTGTGGGTGGGAACATTGCTCGGCAGGCAGGCCCAGGGGCCAGCCCCTAGCATTTCACACAGAAGGGCTCCATCTCTCCCCTGCTGTCTTTGAATGGTGAGGAGGGGTTGCCTTAATAAGCCATGAAGATAGGCACACAGCTGAGGCCGCTGGGTCCAGCCCCTTCTTTGCTGTAGTCCTGCAGCTTGGGGCATGGGGCCTTGGTCCGGGGTGGCCCCGCTAGCTCCCAGGGCCCCAGCATGGTCGGGGCAGGTGTGGCCTGGCACCTAGGTATTTGGAGGCATGACCCCAGGGAAGGAACAGTGAACTCTCTCCATGGAACAGCTACTGTGCCTTCTTACCACGCTGAGTCGCAGCTGGGATTGCTATCTCCTCCCCCAGGAGGCTGGGGCTGTGACCCCAGAGCCCATAACACTGGGAGCCCCTAAATGGCTTCAGGCTGTGAACTGCAGTAGCATAATCCGTCTCTGATTTATGCTTTTTTCAAAACAGAAAACGTCCCTCTGCTGAAAGTACTTGGTGTAGACGTTTACTAATGGCAGATTATTCCATGGCAAGAGGGCATGCTCATTTATTTGTTAAAGCTTACTGGCTGCCTTTTCTGTGCCGGTTGCCACATTAGGCCCCAGAAATATGGGGCAAAAAGCCAGCTCCTGGCCTTGGCGAGCCCGCAGTCTGGGAGACAAGGGCCCTGTGGAAGGACAGTGCCCAGGCCCTGCCGTGATGGAGGGATGCCAAGGTGGCTTCCTGGAGGTGGTGACGTCAGCCGTGGGCTTCTCAGATGTGTGTTATCTATTCACTGTGCTCGGACAGGGAGGCAGAGAAGAGCAGACACACTACTCGGAAAGGTGCGGGAGGGGACCCAGGTGACCAGCAAGGACAACAGAGCAGGAAAGGCTGTCCTCGGACATCTTCCAAACAAACTTGTGCTGTGACTTAAGGAAAAGCTGACTCTTTGCTTCGTTCTGATACAGAGCTAGAGCTCTGACGAATTCTGTTTTGTCTTCTTGGGCGGTCATTTTGTATTTTTACTGTGAAGATTTTAATTGCAGATTTCAAATGTATATTTCTGAGGTAAACGTTCAGAAATATTTTGGATTCTCCCTCCCCCCCCCGATAATTTAGGGACTTCAGATTCACATCACATAAAATTACCCAGTTTAAAGTGAACATTTCATTGGCATTTAGCACACGCATCAGTAATTCACTTTTTGGGGGGCATGTAAGGGGCCACCAGGGGGCCTCTGCAGCTGGCTCAGCCTTGACTGGTTTTGCTCTTTCTCTGCAGGGCCTGTCCCTCCTGGCAAGGCAGGTTCAGCTCGTGGAATGGGGCCTCGGCCGAGGTGAAGATCCAAGGTGGGTCTCTGGTAGGGGTGTTTGGAGTTGGGTGGTGGATTCTGGGCAATTCCGAGCTTGCGCACAGCCTCTTTAGTGAGTTGTGGATTTACCATTGGACTAATGTTTTCTTCTGGATGGTGCACACCCTGTGGATGTTGCTAGAACTTTCTAGAATCAGGTTCCCTCCCCCACTGGCATAGCGAATGGGAGCACTCCTCTTGTAGGGGCATGTGAATCAGACCGAGAGCCTGTCGCCCTGCCAGCTCATCCCCCAAGTCACTGTGGGCAGAGATAGTGGTTCTTGCCAACGTCACTGGTGGGTCCGTCCGCGTCTCACTGGTGTGTGTAGGTTCATGCTACACCTGGTGTTCCTAGGAGCACGCGGGGTAACTCTCCATGGGGGTTTGTCTTATAACCGCTTCTTTCAATCCTTTCTTGGCAGAAACTATCCTTAACCCAGCACCGAACATTACTAGGTAAAGATGAGCAAATTACAGTCCTCAACATGGTAGCTAACTCTTCACCCTCACAATGGTGCCTCTAAAAGTCAAAATTGCCGTGGGCCTGCATTTGACCCAACAACTCCAGGGTGGGTAAACTAGACCCTGGAATCCTGATCCATGCCCCAGTTGGCATTGCCAGATTAATTAGCTGGGGACAGTTGTCCTCGGGGCTAAAAAAGCCAGAAGAACAGGGCATTCTGTCTTGGAGCCTGCAGGTCTGGCCTGTGGGCCAGCCTGGGCTGCACAGGAGGTTGCCCTTCTCCGCAGTGCTGTGATGTCTGGCACTTTCCTGCTGATGGGACCATGCCCAAGCTGGGTAAGCCTGGCCATCAGACCGCACCTGAATTTTTTAACTCATGTGCGCGCACGGGTGCTAACCCTGGCCCTCAGCCCAGACGCAGCCTTGACCTTGCCATCCCCAGCCTCTGTTTCCTCTTCTGTAAAGTGTGGATGAGAGCTTCAGCCTCGCCCACTTTGTAGGAGTGCACTGAGTGTCAGAGCAGGGGCAGACATGAGTGCTTGTCAAGGAGTGTAACTGGGAGAAACCAGGACAAGCCGAGGGATTAGAATCACGAATTCACCTGACAGGTATTTATGGTGCGCCTGCTCCGCAACCCGCACCGTTTTAGGTGCTGGATGTGCGGCAGTGAGTCGGACCGTTCTCACAGTGCTTAGGTGCTAGCTGGGAGAGACAGGTGATAAACAGAAGGCAGCACGATTCTCAGTATGGATGGTGGGAGGCGCCATACACAAAGCCGGGGAGGGCAGAACGGTGTCTGGGTGGGTTGAGAGAAGAGCGGTGCTGTCGACATGTGTGGGGAAGGCCTCCCTTCTAGATAGAGACTTGCCAGAAGGGAGGAAGCGAGCCGGGCAGATATCAGGAAGAATAGCGCTCAGGGCTCAAGTGTTCAGGCTTCTGTGTGCCTGGCAGCTTTGAGGAACAGTTAGGAGGCCAGGGTGGCGGGTGTGGAGCGGGGAGCAAGGGGAGAGTGGTGGGGTGAGGTCAGAAGGGCGACGGGGCAAATCGGGTCGGGCCTCGTGGGCCACGGAAGCACGTCGGCTTTTGCTCAGAGGAAGGCTGTGGCCTGGCATTGGGTTTCACAGAGTCCCTCGGGCTGCTGGGCTGAGAACAGGAGGCCCAGGTAGAGGCAAGGAGACCACTGGGGGACTCTTACAGTGATCCAGGCTAGAGATGGGGGGCAGTGGAAGGGCGATACTGCCCAGATCCTGGATTTATAGTGAAGGGAGAGTCGGCCCGACTCCCTGGATCTGGGCTGGGGAGGACACGAGGGTTTGGGGTTAAGGGCTGTGGGAGAAGCGGGTGCGCTTGGGGTATAACTGGCCTTTGTGTGGTGTTCCAAGATCACTAATGCTTTTGTATTCGCTTGCTTCTGGCACCAAACCTTCCAAATCAGTTGCCAGAGTTATGCCTGTTCTGCCACTGAGGCACATGGGAGTAGAAGATGGACCTTGCCTGTGAGGTTACCCTGGCATCGGTCCCAGGCTTTCTGATCTCCTGGCCTTTCTCTGTATACCAGATGATTCTTTAGAAAATGCCCAGAGCACCCCGGACTCAGTTTCTCAGTCTGTAAAATGGAGCTAAGACCCACTTTCTACAGTTTCTGGCAAGAGAAAAGGAGACGATGACATGAGAGGCTTGTAGGAAATTGACACATGTGAGTGATGGTTCCTTTTGCTCTGGCCTGGCGAGGTCTCTGAAAGGGCAGCACCAGCATGTTTGGAAGGTTCCCTGACTTCTGTCGTTTCCTCAGGCAGCTGGCTGGCTTCTGCTAGAAGCCACAGTTTCCTGTATGGAAGAGCATTGGATGCGATCTCTTATTTTTAGGCGAGGAAACTGACACCCAGAGAGGGGCAGTGACCTGATGCAGGTCACACAGCACGAGGCTGTCCTGGTGCCTGCTTCCTCGTCCACCCGGGTCTTTCAGGCCCGGCCCAGCCTTGTGGGTGCTGGGCCTGCCGACACTGGAGCAGGAAAACCCTCCCCAGCGAAGCGCTGGGGATCCTGCATGTTTGTGCACCCCCTGGGTGCACGGCATCCTCTCCTGTTTGGGTGGGTGTCTGCAGTAACAGGATCCTTGTATTCCGACAGAGATGGTGAAACTAGGCCATGAGCTGATGTTGTGTGGGCTGGATGACCAGGAGCTCCTGAAGGTGAGAGGGGGCCATCTCTGTCCCCATGCATCCCTAGTTCCTGCTCCCTAGCCTCCCAGGGCAAGAACCCATAGGATACCCTTGAGTAGACTCCAGCCATCCCCAGGGCCGACGGGGAGGGTGGCTGAGGAGGCCGAGGTGGATGACCAAAGGGACAGAGAGTGCATCCTGTCCTCGATCGATGACTTCATACACACTGGCACTGTGGTAAGTACTTTACATGCCAGTAATTGTCACACCCACTGTTGGCAATAGTACTTGTCTTAGCCCCATTTCACAAGGGAGGTGACAAACACCTCAGTCAAGGTCACCCAGTGACAGAGCCTGGTCTCAAACCCAGGCCCCTGAGCCCATGTACTTTCCCCATGTGCTGCCCGCTGCAGGCTTCTCTGCAGAGGTAGCCCCAATCTACACTTCTCCCATTACTCACCCCCAAATCATTCAAAGAAACCCTGCCCCCTACCCTTAACATTAAAAAAATTCTTGGAGTAATTATTTCCACATTTTGACTGTTACAAATAAGGCTGCTATGAATGTTCCTGTGTATGTTTTTGACTGAAGACACGTTTTCAATTCTCTTGGGTATATAGCTAGGAGTAGAATTGCTGGGTCATGTAGTAACTCTATGTTTAACTTTTTGAGGGACTGCCAAACTACTTTCCAAAGTGCCTGCACCATTTTACATTCCTACCAGCCGTGTGTGAGGGTTCTAGTTTCTTCACATCCTCACCAACACTTGTTATTGTCCATCTTTTTGATTCCAGCTATACCGGTAGGTGTGAAAGGCTATCTCATTGCGCATTTCCCTGATGATTAATGATGTTGAGCATTTTTGCATGTGCTTATTGGCCATTCGTGTATCGTTTTCAGAGAAATGTCTTTATTCAATTCTTTTGCCCAGTTTTTAACTGGATTATTTGTCTTTTTATTGTGGAGTTGTAAGAATTCTTTATTCTGGATACAAATCACATCAGATATTTTATTTATAAGTATTTTCTCCCATTCTGTGGATTGTCTTTTCACTTTCTCGATGTGTCTTTCGGGACCCAAAAGTTTTTAGTTTTGATGAAGTCCAGTTTATTTACTTTTTCTTTTGTTACTTGCGCTTTTGGTGTCATATTTAAGAATCCATTGCTAAATCTAAAGTCGTGATGATTGACACCTATGTTTCCTTTTAAGAGTTTTATAGTTTTAGCTCTTATATTTTGGTCTTGATCCATTCTGAGTTTGTTTTATGTGTGGTGTAAGGTATGTGTCCAACTTCATTCTTTTGTGTGCGGCTGTCCAGTTGTCCCAGTATCATTTATTGAAAAGACCATTTTTTCCTCATTGAATTGTCTTGGCATCCTTGTTGAAAATCAATTAACTGTAAATATGAGGGTTCATTTCTAGATTCTCCATTCTAGTCCATTAATCTATATGTGTCCTTACGCCAGTACCACACTGTCTTGATCACACTATATAGCTTTGTCGTAAGTTGTAATCTTCCAACTTTACTCCTTTTAAAAATTGTTTTGACTATTAGGTGGTTTGAATTTCCACATGAATTTTAGAATAAGCTTGTCCATTTCTGCAAAAAAAAAAATGCTAACTGGGATTTTGAAGGAGATTGCATTGAATCTGTAGGTCACTTTAGGGTGTATTGACATCAACTATATTAAGTCTTTCTCTTCATGAACATGGACTGTCTTCCTACTTATTTAGGTTTTATTTGATTTCTTTCAAAAATGTTTTAGTATACAAGTCATACTTCTTTTCAGTATATGTGTGGTGTAAGGTATGTGTCCAACTTCACTCTTTTGTGTGTGACTGGTCCTTTCAGTATACAAGTCATACTTCTTTTTAAAATTTATTCTTAAGTATTTTATTCTTTACGATGCTATTATTGATGGAATTGCTTTCTTAATTTCATTTTTGTATTGTTTATTGCTACTTTGTGGAAATACAATAGATTTTTGCTTATCGCTTTTGTATCCTGCCACCTTGCTAAACTTGCTTATTAGTTCTAATGGTTTTTTAGCGGATTACTTAGTATTTTTACATATAAAGTCACGTCATTTGCAAATAGAGATAGTTTTACATCTGCCTCTCCATTTTGGATGCTTTTTATTTATATTTCTTGCCTAATTGCTCTGGCTAGCACCTCCAGTATAGTGTTGAATAAAAGTGGCAAAAGTGGACATCCTTATTTTGTTCCTGATTTTAGGGAGAAAAGCATCTGATCTTCACCATTGAAAGTATGATGTTAGCTGTGGGTTTTTTATAGATGTCCTTTATCGGGTTAAGGATGTTTCCTTCTATTCCTATATTGTAAAGTTTTTATCAGGAAAGGGTATTGAATTTTGCAAATGTTTTCTCTGCATCTACTGAGATGATCATGGGGTTTTGTTTTTTATTCCATTCTTCCTT
>NW_011889056.1:86754-122309 GCF_000151845.1 Pteropus vampyrus | reverse complement strand
AGTTTTTATCAGGAAAGGGTATTGAATTTTGCAAATGTTTTCTCTGCATCTACTGAGATGATCATGGGGTTTTGTTTTTTATTCCATTCTTCCTTCATTTGTGATGTTACAAGTTTCCTTCTGGTATCATTTCACTACTGTCTAAAGATCTGCCTTCAGCAATTCTTTTAGAAGTGGTCTATCGGGTCCATATTCTCTTAGGTTTATTTATTTATGTCTGGTTGCCCTTCATTCTTTATGGATACTTTCACTGGATATAGAATTTGGGGTTGACGGTTTTTCTTTTTCCACAGGTTCTGATGAGAAATCTGTAATAATTTGAAACATTTTCCCCTGTGGGTCATACATTGTTTTTCTCCTGCTACCTAAAAATTTTTTCTTTGTGATTAGTTTTCAGCAATTTGATTATGCGTTTGTGGGAAGATTTCTTTGGATTTGTCCTGTTTGGATTTGCTTAGCTTCACAAATCTGTCTTTTGCCAAACTTGGGAATTTATATCTGTTTTCTCTCTGGTGCTCATACTGGAAAGTTTCTGTTAATGTTTTCAAGTTTGCTGACTCTTTCCTCTGTCCCCTCCAATTTGCTATCGAGTCCATCAGTGAGTTTTTCATTTTAGTTTTTCTATTTTCTGGTTCTATAATTTCCATGTGTTTTTAAAAACGATTTTCCATTTCTATGCTGACGTTTCTATTTTAACTTTTGTTTCAAGAGTATTCATAGTTACCTATTCAGCATTTTTATAATGACCACTTTAAATCTGTCAGATTATTCCAGCATCTGTGTCATTTGCCATTAAAGTCTGTCGATCGTCTTTTCTCATGCAAGTTGAGATGTTCGTGGTTCTCTTCTTCATGTGCCAAGTAGCTGTGGATTGCATCCTGGACATTTTAACTGTTGTTTTGACTCTGGGGACTTGCTAAATTTTATGGAGAGTGTCGATATTCGTGTTTTAGCAGGCACTTAACCTGGCGAAATGGGAGATCCCCTGCCCTGGGAGTGTTGGTTCCTGTAGTTTTCTGTTGCCAGCCACTTTTGTTGCTGCCACCCCCAGCACAATATCGCCTGGAGTCTGGGGTATGAGAGAACAGAGGAGAGAGGAGAGAAAAGGCTGGGATTTCTCCCATGCTCTCTGAGTTTTCAGAGTTCCTTTTCCTGGACCTCTCGGTACCACTATGTTCCCTTCTAGGTTTGGGCTGGGCTGAGTGCAGGCCCAGGGAGACTGGAGGAAAGAACACAGTAATTTACCACCAGTCTAAGTGGCTTTTATGCCTCCCCAACACTCGTGCTGGCGTTTACCTTTCCAAGGCTGCAGATATCTGCCACATGCATCCTGTCCCATTCTGAGAGGTGGGTGTGCCATGGGAGAAGCGATGGCATATGTTCCCTCTATCTTACCCAGAACTGTAACCTTTCCCTTAGTTTTTATTAAATATCAAAAAAATATATATTTACTGTGGTAAAATATACATAGCATAAAATTTATAATTTTAACCATTTTAAAAATTTCCCAGTGGGCCCCGAAGGGGCTCTACTCTTTTTAAAAATGTATTTTTATTGCGATAAAATACAAATAATATAAAATTAACCATCTGAACCGCTTTAAGGTTATAGTCAGTACCATTTAAGCATTCACAGTGTCGTGCAGCCATCCCCACCTTCCATCCCTAGAACTCTTTTTATCTTCCCAAACTGAAACTCTGTGCCCAATTTTTAAGCCATTTTTAAAACGGACAATTCAGTAGCATTTAGTACATTCTTAATGTTGTGCAACCATCACCTCTGTCTAGTTCTAGAACATTTTCACTGCCCTAAGAGGATATTCATGTCCATTAAGCAGCCTCTCTCCATTACCCACAGGCCCTGATACCCACTACTCTGCTATCTCTATTTCGTATAAATGGAGTCATATGATATGTGGCCTTTTGTGACTGGCTTCTTAGCACATTATTTTCAAGGGTCATCTATGCTGGGGCCTGGATCAATACTTCATTCCATTTTATGGAATGAAAACTAAAAGCAAAAGAATAATTTATGTTGGCATTAGTGAGCGTTGGGAATCAGGGCGTGGGATAAAGGAGATATGGGTATAAGATAATTCGGTTTAGTCAAACCCTGTAGTCTAGAATGTGAATCGGAGATATCAGTGTGAGATCCTAATGTATTTTAACTTAAAAACTGTGTGTTTGTGTGTGTATATGCATGCATTTCCTTGTTTTGTCTCCTGAAAAGGCCAAGAACAATGACATCCAGTTGTAATATAAGCGTGGGGCAGGAAATGTACCAGTTGAGCCAGGGACACCTTGTCATACCAGAGAATAAGACTTACAATCGTGTCTGAAGGACTCAGGGGACAGTTAGCAATTGAAGCCCTCACTGGCCAAAGGGGACATTGTGGGGATGATGCACACGTTGTAAGGACAGTGACTACAGTAGACTGAGGTCCTTTACGTATGTTTAAATCCATGTGTTTGGAACAATATTTTTAATGTTTTATTATTTATTTATTTTTGTTATGCTGACATTGGTTAATGATATCCAGTAAGTTTCAGGTGTACAATTCAGCAGTAAGGTGTGTGTGTGTGTGTGTGTGTGTGTGTGTGTGTGTGTATATATCTATAACAATTGTGTATATATGTATATATTTCATTGTGTGTTCATCGCCCATAGTTAGATGTCTTTCTGTCACCACATATGTGACCCTTTTTACCCCATCTACCTCCCCTCTCCCCACAACCCTCTGGTAACCACTAGTCTATTGTCCATGTCCTTGAGTCTCTGTTTGTCTGTCCTGTTTGAGTAACAATATTTTAAAAATATCATTTTGATACCAAAAACACAAACACAAGCAACAAAAGAAAAAATAGATCAATTACACTTTATTAAAATGAAACACTTCGGTGCTTCAAAAGACACCATCAAGAAAGTGAAGAGAATCCATAGAATTAGAATAGCTATCAATCACATATCTGATAAGGGTCTAGTATCCAGAATCTATAAAGAACCCCGATAGCTCCATAGTAAAAAGACAACTCCAAAGAAGACACACAGATGGCCAATGAGCACATGAAAACATGCTCCCCAGCAGTAGTCATCAGGGAAATGCGCATCAAAGCCACGATGGGACCCACTTCACAGCCACAAGGAGGGCTAGAATAAAAAAAGGAAAATCGTGAACATTGGCGAGGATGGGACGAAGCTGGACCCCTCATACACTGCCGGTGAGGGTGTGAAGTGGTGCGGGGCGCTGTGGAAAACAGACCGGCGGTTCCACAAAAGGGTAAACCCAGGGTTACCACGTGACCCACTCCTAGCTGTAGACCCAGGAGAACTGAAAACTTACAGCCACACAGAAACTTGCACATGAGTAGGAAGTATTATTCAGGGTAGCCAAAAAAGTAGAAAGAACCCCAATTTTCATTAACCGGTGAATGGAGAAACTAGCAATAATGAACACACTACCAGTACGTGCTATAATGTGGGTGAACGTTGAGAATGTTCTGCCGAATGAGAGCAGCTCACATAGTATGTGAGTCCATTCATATGAAATATCCAGAAGAGGCAAATCCATAGGGACAGGAAGGGGACCCATGGGTTCCAGGGGCTGGGGTAGGGGGGATGGGAAGTGACTGCCAGCGAGGACACGGTTTCTCTGGGGGGGGTGATAGAAACGATCTGGACTTACATCATGGTGATGACTACACAGCTCCGTGACTATCTCGACAACCACTGGACCGTGCACTTAGAAAGGATGAATTCGTGGTGCGTGCATTGTATTTCAATAAAAAACAGCAGCATAGCTGAAAGAAAAGATCCTATCTGCGAGAGGAGTGCTCCGGGCTCAAAACCAGTGAGCGAGCAGCCCCGAGGTAGCACGTTCTTGGCCTGTTCCAGAAACAGCCAGCAGGCCGTTTTGGCCGCAGCAGAGCTAGGGGGCAGGCCACATGCGACTTGGTAGGCCTGGGGAGGCCTTAGGGCTTTCTTCTCCATGTCCTGGGTGGGTGGCCGTCATCTGAAGGAGGTGGCTGGGTGGAGCAGAGGTGGCCTCCAGGAGACTTGTTGACAGGCTGGAGCTGTGACTGGGACCTCGAGTGCTGGCCTGGGTGGCCGTGGCAGTGGTGGAGGAAGCAGCTGGATTAGGCTAAGCTCACGAGGTTTGCTGATGGAGGAGGGATTGGGATGAGGCCTGGAGCATGGGGTGGCCTGGGGTTTCGTGGATTCAATGTGCAGACCTTTCTGGGTATCCTTGTTGGGTCCAGCCCTTTACTGGGGAGCAGGCAGGAGACAGATGTGATGAGGCCTCTACCTGGCGCTGCTCCTGGGACATTAGAGGCCACGGATGGACTTCAGCGAGGTGGCTGCAGTCCAGCCTGGGGACTGTGGATCTTAGAGGGGCTGGGCACTGATAACCCACAGGGGCCTCCGTGGTCCAGGCCTGTGGCCCGGGGTGCTCACAGGGAGCTCACGGTCAGGGCCGCAGTCCCAGCCCCACCCCAGGTTGGCAGAGCCTTGAGCATGGGCACCTACTCCTTCCTGGACATCGGGAGGGACTGTGGGAACTGGGTCGGTGCTGAGGAGGGGATGGCAGGCAGGGTGTCCCAGCCCTGGCCACTGGTCAAGGTTTTGTGAAGTCCTGAGTGACAGTTGCTCTCATGTTTCTGCCTGAGCTGTCCCCTGTCTAGACATTGTCCTACACCCCCACCTCCTACTCCTAGGCTGCCCTTCACGTGTGTCACTTGTGCTCAGTGTCATGTGGGCAGACTGGGAGGATAAGTCAACAGGAGGTGGCGATGAGGCCTGAGTGGCCTGCCGAGGGCATGGAGATGCTACAAGCTTCCAGAGGCGCCAATCCCGTTGATGTGGCCACACAGCTGGGAGCCAGCCTGTGGGGAGTGCCAGGCAGCTGCAGCCATGAAGCCCAGCACCTGTGGACAGAGAGCCAGGCAGCGAGCATGATAGCAGAGCATGCCCTTGTCCCCAGGTCCAGCTCTCAACCCAGGGCCACCTAGCCTGAGCCTCTCAGCCCTTTCACTTCAGCTTGTGCCTTCCACACCCACTTTAAGTGCAAATGGTTCTTGGAGGGCTTTATAGTAAGTCACCAGTGATGCTGGCTGGGTGGACCACTCTGGTGCGTCCCTCGGAATAATGGGTGTGTCGGGGTGGGGCAATGAGGGGCTTAAATGGGCGGCAGGCCCAGCTTTGTTTCTGGCAGCCCTGCTCCCACAGGGCTCTCTGCAGCAGTCCAGGCTCTCAGGTTATAAGTGGGTCCTGTGTATCAGCTGTGAGCCTCTTCCCCTTTCTGGAAGGAGAAAGGCCTGGTACTTCTGAATGAAGCCTGAGCTCCTGGCTGGGTAGCTGCCTGCTGGAAGCCCAGCCCCCTTCAGGACAGGGGAAAAAGTCAGCTGCTGCTTGAGGACCCTGGCTGTAAGGCCGGCTGCTTGCCACCCAGTGGAGACGAGTTTTCGTTTTCCCTGTCAGGAGTGAGGTCCACGGCCCTGTCTTACTACGCCAGTAGCTTTAGTCCTTCCTGGCTGGGAAGGGTGGCCTCCAGGAGGTGTTCCTGAGGAATGGGCTGCCATCAGGTCCCTGTGGGCTGTGTCCTGCGTGCAGTAGGCCTTGCTGTCTGCCCGCCTACCCAAGAAGCCGTGCTGTCGGACATGTGATGAGCACACACTCCCACATGTGTGTACAGCACTTGCCACCTCCAGAGTGTGGTCCCAGATATCATTGCCATCTGGGGCCAGCCTTGAACAGGGAGTGCTCAAAGGCAGAAGATCCTGAGGCCAAGGTGCCCGAGCCAGTTCAAGACGCTGCCAGGCGGGGGCCAGGGAACTGGTGGCGTAGGCCCTTTCTTTCCACTGGCCCAAGCCGGGTAGGGTGTGGGGTTGGGGCATGCAGCACACCTGGCCAGTGAGTGCATGTGGCCTTCCTTGCTCAGGGTCGGGCCTGTGCCCAGAAGCAGCTACACTTCATGGACCAGTTGCTGGATGTAGTCGGGAGCCTGACCATCAGCTACGCCACCTGCTCCAGGTAACGGCTCAGGACAGGCCCTCCACACAACAGCTGGAAGGTACCCTCGGTCCTCTGTCTGGAGCTGGCGGGCCCAGGAGCCTACTGGGCACCCGGGCCCGCCACCAGGCACATCTCTAGCTGAGGATTCACTACCCGCTCCGGCGACCGCAGCTGGGCACTGGCCCAGGTACCCAGGGTGAAGAGTTGGGCCTGCAGAGGGCGGGGGATCACAGAGGCATGGGGCTCAGTTCCAGCCACCAAAGCAGGCAAGGACTAGAGGAGATCCCTTGTCTCAGCCTCTCTGCTGGCTCTTATTTGGCCTCTTGGGGCTCCCACATGGGACCTCAGCAAGACTGCCAGCACAGTCCCCGGATGTCATGCTCCAGCTGGTAACCGTGGCTCTGGGCTGCCTTTGCAGTGTGGAGGAGCACTTCAAGGACACCAAGGAGAAGACCGAGGCACTACTGGGGGACTTCTTCTCCAGTTCCCACCTGCAAGTGCTCCTGAGCCCCGAGAGTGACTTATGGTCCATGGACTGGGAGTCCTTTGACAAGCAGAGCAGTGACTGGCAGAGGTACTGACCCTGCGTAGATCTGTGGTCTGGGACAGACTCAGGTATGGCCAGCGACAGCACAGAGCTGGAAGCGTCCCCTCTTCTCTCCCTGTAGGACGAAGTCCTCTGCAGAGTTGGCAGAGGAGGAGGAGAAGGTGGCGGAGCTGGCCAGGCAGCTACAGGAGAGCGCGGCCAAGGTGCAGGCACTGCGGACTGAGGTAAGGGTGCTGGTGCCAGGGCCGCAGGCGGCCCGTCTTTGCAATGACCGTGTTGTGAGGCTGAAGCGAGGTGGTACGTGCGCAGGCCCTGATGGGTGCTAGAAGGTGGTGGGCGCTCAGCCCACGTGAAGGGGTGAGGCAGACGAGCTCTGGGCAGGAGTAGTGAAGCTTCCTAAAGAATGGAAAGGATTGGCCTGAGGCGAGCCCCATGCCAGGCCTCGAGCTCCAGGCGTTCACACGCAGCCTTGCTTGTGGCCCTCCCAGTAGCTCTTGGCCTGGCCTTATTTTCCTGAAGAGGAGACTGACACCCACACAGGTGGCAGTGGCAGGGCTGAGGCTCGAAACGAAGTTGCCCTTTTCTGCCTCTGGTCTTAGTTCTCCTGGTGTGCGGAAGACTGGAGTGGCCAGAAGGCCCTGCCCCCCCTCCCCTCCCCTCCCCGATGCGGGGAAGGGACCTGGTGCCCCAGGGGCAAGCAGGGCAGCTTCAAGGGATCCTCTCTCTCTGGCTTTGCAGCACTTTGTGCAGCACAAGCCAGGGTCCACTATAAGTAGGGCCCACATCAGCACTCTGGACCAGAAGCTGCGCCTGGTCGTCTCTGACTTCCACCAGCTCGTCATGGCTTTCCTGCAAGTCTACGACGACGAGCTGGGTGAGTGCTGCAAACGCCCAAACCCCTACCTGCACCCGTGCGGCCCCATCATCCAGGCTGTGCACCAGACTCTGACTTCGTGCAATCAAGTAAGAATCACCCTCTCCTCTCCCACTGCACCCCCCAGCGCGGGACCCGTGGGCTGGGACGGGGACAGGGAGGGGTTTGGCCTGGGCTCCTTGTAAGCAGGTGGCACAGCTGGGCTCCAGGCTCCGGCCCTCAGCCTAGGACCTTGGGTGGGTTGGGGCAGCAGCTTTTCTTGGTGCCGCGGTGGGAGCGAGGGCTCACAGTAATGGATGGTCCCCCAAGGGCCCCACCGCAATGCAGGAGGTGTTAACTAAGCCGAGACCCTGAGCCCGGAGAGGTTTCTGCACTGGTTCCTAGTGGACTCTGTGGCACCCTTTCCTTGAACTCATTATTGTGGGCATCGTTGCTCTCGTTCCAACTTCTTCAAAAGCCTGATCGCCACGGCCGTGGAATATTTCGTTCTAGCTTCTGTCCCTCTATTGGTCTCACGTTGCCTTCAAGATATGCCCAGATGTATCACAGCCTCTTCATTTCTGTGTATGACCAAGAACTATGCCACACAGACAGATGCTCGCTTGTGTGCACCCTTGACCCAGCTCACACAGACAGGAACAAGTGGTCGCATGCTGCTGAGCCGACTACGTGAATATTCACTTATTTTGTCGTTCCACATTTCAGACCCCCAGAGCCGACCTAACCGCGCGCGGGCTTCGGTCGTGATTGCGAGCACAGCTGCCATGCGTGGAACACTTTCGCTGGCTCAGAGCCTCCACAGTGTTTGTCTTGGTTTTTTAACAGAAAGGCTCCTGGACTTCCAAGCCTCTGGTTAGCCGGTCCTTTGCGACTCTGCCAACTGGGCGAGTTACGGTCCAGCCGTCTCCCATCAGAAAGGCCCTTTTATTCCGGGACATCGATTCCCTACCATGGGACATTTTCCCACTGTGCCACTGGCTTTGCTTGGCTACCAGTGAGGGATGGGGCACACGATAGTGTGGCATCCCCGCTGGGCCAGGAGGAAGGAGGTTAGGTTGGAGAACTCTGGTGACTCTCCAGGCAGCTAGGAGTCCTGCCATCACCCAGGGCTGTCCTTGGAGGCGAATGCCACATGCCGAGGACCTAGGAAGGAGCACACGCTCAGTGTGAACCTGGGTGGGAAGCAGGAGATGCCTTCTGTAGGTCAGACCACCAGCACGTAACGCCCACATGCCTCCCTCCCTCCCTCCGTCCCAGATGCTGAAAGCGGTGGCGGAGATCACTGACAGCTCAGTGAAAGCTGTGGAGATGGTGAAGCAGCAGCAGGGCGAGAAGATCTGCTGGGGCAACAACCACTCTGTGATGAGTCTAGGTATGTGGTCACCACTTGCGGTGGCTGTGCCTGGCTGCCCGCTTGGTAGTCGGGGACAGGGCTGTCCCAGTATGCCTCAGCTTAGCACCTGACTCATGCCTGGGCTCCTTCTGTGCTCAAGCACGAGCTCCCAAATGGCAGCGTTTGGGGACCGGCCCCTGACTTCTCTTCTTTCTCTAATGCATAAAGTTTTCCTTCCCTTGAAAAAATACTTTTGACAGATTATAAAATCAGAACATTAATTGTAGGAATTTGGGATAACCCAAAGATGTGCAGAGGTAAAATAAAAACAATCCATAACCTGGTGGTCCAGAAATGGTCGGTGTTAATATTTTGGTCTATTTCCCTCCATTCTTTTTCCTTTTGTTATTTTTTTATTTCTTTGTATAAGTTGAGTGTGATCACAAGACGTGGACACTTTTATATTTCGTTCTTTCCCTTGGACCTCACTATAAACGTTTCCCCATATTCTTGAAGTAGCATTTTTCATGGTCAAACACGATTCCATTCAGCCATTTGCTACAATTTGCTTACCATTTTCTATTACTCGAAGCTGTAGGTCATTTTTACATTTTTAATATTATTCATAATGCCGTCGCAGGATGTATAATAATGTAAGAGGGAAACAAGGCAAAACTTTATCCTCGGGTGACACTCAGGTAGATAATGGAATATGTATGTGGTGAGATAGCATTCGTTGGTGATGGCGACATGAGGAAATGCATATTCTAGAATGTCGAAGGGAAAATGCAGGGTAAAAAGGAAATAAAAGGAAGAAAAGGAAATAAAAAGTATGGCCTCACCTTTCTGAAGGAAAACAATGTAGAAGGACCCCTCGCGGGAAATGGGCCCCAATGTGGACATTGCTTTTTTCCGCGTCGGAATCAGGCGGTTTACTTTGATTTCTGTTTCCTTAGACTGCTCTGTGCTCTTCAGATATTCATTCCCCAATGACACATATTACTTAGATAGTCCCACCATTGTCAGGCTCAAAGAAAGGACGCAGGGAACATGTTTGGACATAAAGCGCATTCACGTTTTAGATTATGTCCTTACGATGAGGTTCCTAAGGTCGCGGTGGTGAGTGAGGCCAAGCGGTCTCCATTTTTCTGTATCCTCGTCTGTACTGGATTTAAATCCTTCCGACACTTCTGCTGTTGGATGGGGGCAAAAACGTAGCCGAATTTCATTTCAGGTAAACTTCTTTTCTGAGTAAGTTTATTTATTTATTTTTGTTATGGAAATACACATTGAGGAAACTTTTTTCCTTTGATAAGAAATACAGCCATTAGGGAGGGGTCTCAACTCATAGGGATAGAAACGTGAAATAGTTGGAATTTTCCTCATGCTACAGCAAAGCCCATTTATTCCAGTTCGAATGATTTTAAAGCAAATACTTGCGCTACTAAGGAATAGCACATGCCAGGAGCCTAGAAAGCCCCGCGTGCGTCTTCCTGCCTGCAGCTAACGGCTGTCCCGACTCGGTGATAATTGTCTTTGTTGCTCTTATGGAAGCTCCTTCCTTCCATGCCGAGTCCCTTTTCTGTTCTCGTTCTCCAGATTCTCTTGGTCTGTGGCTTTTGGCAGTTCGAGTAGACTCTGTCTTGGTGTGGATTGCTTTGAGTTTCTCCCGCTTGGAGTCTTTTGAGTTTCTTGGATGTTTACCTTTATGTTTTTCATGATCACTCGGTCAGACAGTTGACGATTCTTCCTTCTCCTTCCCTTCCTGCTGGCTCTCAGCCTCGGATCAGTCAGAGGTGATCACTCAGGGCCCTCTCAGCTCTCCCCGGGGCATCTGCACAGCTGGGGCATGCACGTGGCCCTCGAGACTCCCTGGGCATCTCATTCCCCAGTCTCTCCTCTCGGCGCTTTCTGCTTAGTCTGTCATTTGCCTCAGCTCTTATCCCCTGCCTCAGGCAGCAGACACTAAAGCATTTACCCGTAAACGTTTCCTCCCAGCGTCCCCCGGGGCGTGGCTGTAAGTCGCATAGCTTCTGAGCCCTCCCTTTGGAGGGCCATCTTTGCATGAACTCTCTAGGCATCCCTCTCCTCGGGCAGCTGGCCCCCTCGCCGCTCTCGGCCTTGGCGCACACACCTGTCACATGTATACCAGGTACTGAACTGACCGAACTGCACCAGGATCCTCCATTTTCAAATTTATCATAACGTTTATCCTAATCACCGCTGTCACTATGACTCTCGCCCCCAGTCTATATAATTGCTGTTCATAAAATGCTTACGATCTACACCATCATTAATATAATAACGATGGCTAGCGTTCGGCACTGCACGCCATCTCACCGATGGTCACAGGACGGGTGGCAAGTTTTACCTTTTAGATGGGCACCCTTTCCATCTAAGCCGTGTGAACCAGCTCCACGTTCCCCTCCGTGCTTCGTTGGGTGGCGCCGCCTTCCGCTTGGAGGGCTCGGTTATGTCAGTGCAGCTTCCAGATCGTGTTCGAAATGAGTTCTTGGGCTGTAGACATGCCAGAGAAATGGTCCGTGCCAGTCGGAACCATCTGCATTTCCCCCGTTCTCACCTGACAAATCGAGGGCTTTGGTCTCCGAAACCCTTTCAGGCCCCTCCCCCGCTGTGGAAGCTCGGTGTGTCTGTGCTATTTCCCGTCCTGGTAGAAGAAGCTGGGCCACCTATCTGGGTGCCAGCAGCCAAGCTATATTAATCGCTTGTCCCATCATTATTCACCAGTCACAATGCCAGCTGCATAGACCTGAAGCCCCATTTGCTTCCCAGTCCTCCAGAGACCCCAGTGCCACGAAAATAATGATACCTTTTGAAAACAAAGCAGCCGCTGGGAGCGATGCACCAAGGCAGAGATGGTAACAGGTTTCTGGAAGCCAGAAAGGAGACGGGAGCGATTTGATAGATGCAAATGGGTGGGGAAGGCCACAGCCTGAAGGAACAGCGGAGGAGCCTCTCCGCTTGGCGGAAGCAGCGCAGCTCTGGGGAAGGCGCAGGGGCGAGTAGGCCGAAAGCAGAGGGCGCAAGTGGAGCGGGTATCTGTACATCAGTGCTCCCAGTGAGACCGTAGCCTGCTTTTTTATGAAGAAAATGATCGAAATGAGTGGCAAACCTCGGTTCCTGGTGTGGCTGGTAACAGTCCAGGTGAAGCCCACCTCTTTCTGGCCTCTGAGGGTCCATGGCATGACAGAGGTGCCCACAGAGTGCCTGTGGGGGTGTGGGGGAGACCCTCCACGGAATGAGTGACTCCACCAGAGCACAGAGGGGCCAGCACCATGGCAGACCGAAGAAAAATCTGGAAAAGCAGGGCTAATGGCTCATTCAGAGAAGAGAACTTTCCAACAGAATATTCAGATACCCAGTACAGCAGATCTCCTAGTAATGTCCTTTCATTATAAAGCTGATGAGGTGCCGTAGGACCTTAAGGCTTGTTTTATCAATTAGCCTGTGGTAAAATCAGTTTCGTTACACATCGCTTCATTTAGAGTCGCAGAACCTATCAACGACATTAAGTGACGACTTACTGTATCACGTCCAAGTGAAAACCCACGCAGAGGAAATCAAGCAAATACTCTTAGAAGTTAAAAATGCTTGCCAAAGTATTGAGAAATCAATGGACAGAGTAGAAAAGAAAATGAGGCAACAAATCCGTAATCATAGAAAGAGAAGAGACAGATAAAATGGTGACAAAGAAGATCGACGCAGAGGCCTGATTCGGGAGGCTAACAGAGAAAGAGAGGAAGGAGAATGGAGGGTGGAGGTTACCTGTGAAGTGACGGGCGTGCAGAGCCGAGGGGGTGAGTCTCCATATTCCAAGCCCAGAGCAGGTGGAACCCAAAAGACGGACCCCAGCCAGGCCCCGTGACGTCTAAGTAGCAGGGCGCAGGGCCGGGGCCCAAGCTTGCGGAAGGAAAGCGTGTACCCTCCGGAAGCTGACGCTTTGCGCATTCAGAGGGCCAGGGGCTTCCGGCCTAGGATCCGAGACCCAGCCAAGCTCTGAGCCAAGAGAGGGCCGGGTAGGGACTTGGGCCTGGGACACAGGGAGATGTGAGCTGATTGAGCAGCCGGAGCGGAGTGGGCTGGAGGTTGGGAAAACCTGAGGATTCCGGAAAGGCAGATGATACCCAGGGGGACTTAGGAAAACCTCATCTGTGGAGAAGTGTGATCACAGCAGGAACTGTGTGGACCAGACCCCAGCGGGAGCATCGATGACAAGTGGGGAGGTTTGTCAGGGCCGGTCTGGGGTAGGCTCAGCTTGGTCCAGCTCTGGCTAGGAGTCTGTCTGCTCCAGCACTACGCTGAGGCTCGTCACCCTGATGCACACCCCACGATTCCTGAGCTTCGGAGTCACCCTCGGGAAGGGTGGGGCCAGATGCCAACGAACTACGTCGCGTGTGGAAGGGGAGAGGATGGGCCAGGAGGCCGGGAAGCAAGCTCATGGAGGAAAGGCTAGGTGTCTGTTTAAGTTGAGGCACCACCACCAGGAAAACCCGCTCTGTCCCTAGTATGGGGGAGGGGAGTGAGCTAAACTCCATGCTCAATGGTCATCGTCTGAAGTTAGTACCTTGACAGGCACATGCATGTCATGGCAGCGTCCCCCACCGCTTAAAGCCAAGCAGCAGGTCACAACTAAGGCTCATGTCACTCGATTTATGTAGGATTAAAGCATAATAACCTCCCCTATGCATCCCCCTGCTCTCTGGGGGGTGGGCAGGGGTCTTCCGTCTGTGCCCAGCCTTCCGTGCTTTCTAGCACATGGTGCTTTCTAGCTCCTGGCCCCCTCAGCAGCCCCTGGGTCACCAGTTTTTGGGTCATGGCGGGAGTCGGGTCCCCAGGCTGCAAGCCCCTTGAGGGTTGAGGGGTTGAGGAGAGGCACTAGACTCATTTTGTGGTTTGCATTTTTTTTTTTTTTTGCTCTGCAGCCACAAAAATGGAAGAACTAATTCAGAAATATAAGCTCTTCAAAGACTGTCTGCGCAAAGCCCCAAAGTAATCTGGGAGCTGGAGATTGTGCCTTGAAGAACCAGGCGGCTGGAGAGGACCGGGCCATCGGCAGGAGAAGCAGTTACACTTCCCGTGCTTTTTGGGCGCAGTGTCCAGATGTCCAGCCCTTCAGTTCCTTTGGCGGGGAAGGAGGAGGGGGCAGAGGTGGGGTCACAGGGTAGTGTGACCTGGACAGAAAGGAAACCTTTGGTTCAAAGAAGTTGCCTCCAGCCTGCTTTTTTGCTTCCATGGCTCCGTGCGACCGCCTCCTTCGCTCTGCTGTCTGGGCTGGGCTGAGAGGCCCCTGGCACCTGCTGCATAGTCCTTTCTTCCCATCCTGGCTGTCCTGGGGCCCGGGCTATGCCTGGCATGAGCCTCCTGCTGTCCTGGGGGGCCTGTGCCCTGCCCCTCTCTCGCCCCATCTGCCCTGGGCACTGGCAGCTCCCATCACTCTTCCCTACCACTGCCCAGTTAAGCTTGGCAGTGCCAAGCATTTGAAGTCTCCACCTCGCCATGATTCCTGGCCGCCTGAGACGAGCCCGCCCCCTGCCCCAACTGCCACCTCCCCTGTGACCAGCCTCAGGGTCCCATGTGGGGACTCCTTGAAGCCCCTCGGCCTGGCCCTTGGCACCCACTGCATCTGGGATCTGGTAGGCCGGGCCCATGTCTCCTCCTCCCTCCTCCCCAGGGTACCTGGTACCAGCCTGGGGAATTTCTGCTAGTGGCCTGACTGGTTGTCCAGGAAGCTGCTCTCTGGGCTTCTCAGGGTGACCCAGTATCTTCCTGAGCAGTGTGCCTGTCACAGCCACCTCCCTCCCTTCAAGCACGGGAACAGGCACAACTGGTGAGGCCCCTGCCTCCTTCAGCCCAGCGTCAGGCTTCAGGGAGTCGGGAGGGGGCCTCCCTCTAAACACGTGGCCTTCTGGGGCGACGCGCCTGGCTCCCAGTCTACTGAACTCTGTCCTGCTCCCTGCAGCTGCACCTCTGCTCCCCCAAGTTCCCAGTGGGTGCTCCAGACATGGTGGAGACGGACTCCTGGATATGCCCCAGGAGGAACCCCGGGACTGGATGCCAGGCCCCCTCCAGCTCAGACTGGCTGGAGCCCCTGGCCCCAGCTGCCTGCCTGGGGCATCTCCTAGATGGTTGCAGTAGGAGTTGGGACAAAAGGCAGGCCCACAGTCACCACCGCCCAGGTGTGCCAACGTTACAGGCCAAGTGCTGGCACGTCTTGCTCAAGAACAAGGTTCCCTGATGATAATCACTTCCTGGAGCAGGGATGACCATCTAGGTTCCCTCCCATCATGACCACCCTTCACTCTTGACTGAGCCTGGTGGGCTGGGAAAGCCCTGGAGCCCAGGGTCCGAGGTGCTAGGCTTCACCCTGCTCCTGTGGTCCTAGAGCTGTGGGTACCACTGGGGCAGTCCCCTACCCCAGCCCTTACGTCGCTCGTCCTTTACAGGGGAAGGAGCAACTTAGCCAAAGCCTACATGGCTCACAGGGCTGGGCCTCGTGCTTGCTTTCCCCGTAACCCGGAAGCCTCTGCTAAAGGTTCCTTACACAGTACGGATCACTGCACCCGTGAGGGAGATCCCACTTCCCCTTCCTGGTGGAAGACGAGCCCATAAGGTGAGGAAGTTGGTCACCGGTCACTAGAGTGGTACTAAGGCCCCATCCTTAGAGTGTACCCTTCCCCTTCATGGCCCCGTGTGGTATGTGCAGGCGCCTCTTTCCCACTTTGAGCTCGCTTTATCCTTACCAGGGGCAGCCTGGTCTCTTGTGGCAGGGGCCTAGTGCCTTTGTGGGAAGTCCCCCAGCACGGGGCTCGGTATGGAACCCAGGTTGGCCAGGCTCAGCTGCTATAGACTTACCCTGCTCAGAGTTGGAGGCCGGGCCAGGTAGAAGGCTCTGGCTTCCTCCTGTGCTTGTGACAACACGTCCTCAGCCCACAGCCGGGTGAGAGCCTGCTTTCCAATCTATAAACATGGGGCGTGTGTCCTGGTGGCTGTGAGCGAGCAAGGGGGTGGCGAGCCGGCCGCACAGGTCCTGCGGCCTCGGGCCTCCATGTTGCCTAACAGGTGGCTGGGGGCGGGCCACGGCCACTGATTAAAGGCTGCCTGGAGCAGCCCGTGTGGAGACAGGTGTCTAGCAGCCCAGGAAGCCAGCCAGAGGCCGCCCCAGGTAAGCCAGCGTGGCCGGGTTGGTGAAGACAGCCGCGGGGAGCCCAGAGGCGGGAGGAGGCCAGTTTGGGGCCAGTACCTGTGTGTCAGGGAGGCTGGTGATGACCGAGGCTTTCTTGGGTCCCTGCTTCCTGGCAGCTGACCCTAGGAGTGCAGACCCAGGCTGCTATGCCTGAGCCTCCCGGCCACGGTGTCTCAGTGTAGATGTCATTTTGGGTTGTACCTCCCCATGTCCCCGATGACATGGGCCTGGAGGCAGGAGGCAGAGGCCTCTGGGCCAGGGTCTGAGCACGTCAGGACTTCCTTTGGTTGTTCGCTAGGTGGTAGTGGAGATGGCCATGGAGGGGCTGGGGGACAGGACAGAATGGAGGGGGTGATGAGTCCCAAGCAGACCTCATCCTGGACAGAAGTAGTAGACCCTGGTCACTGGGTCCTAGCTCTGGAGGCCCCTAAGCAGTGTCCCTGGATGTGGGCCTCAGGAATTACTCCTAGAGCTTCAAGTCCAATGGGGTGGGGTGGGGGGGTGACAAGAAATAAACCCAAAGGGGTTGGATCCTTGGCCACCAGGGCGCCCGTGGGTGGCTGGGCCCCGGCAACCCCATCTCTGGCCCTCAGGTTTTGTGCCTCTTGCTCTGGCAGCTTTAGGCATCACTGTCCCCGTGTGAACATCACCATGTCCGAAGTGCCCCGGGCAGAGACTTTTGTCTTCCTGGACCTGGAAGCCACTGGGCTCCCCAATGTGGACCCTGAGATCGCCGAGATCTCCCTGTTTGCTGTCCACCGCTCCTCCCTGGAGAATCCGGAGCGTGACGAGGCTGGCACCCCTGTGCTGCCCCGGGTCCTGGACAAGCTCACGCTGTGCATGTGCCCAGAGCGCCCCTTTACTGCCAAGGCCAGCGAGATCACCGGCCTGAGCAGCGAGGGGCTGGCCCAGTGCCGGAAGGCCGGGTTCAACAGTGCCGTGGTGCGGACGCTGCAGGCCTTCCTGAGCCGCCAGGAGGGCCCCATCTGCCTCGTGGCCCACAATGGCTTTGATTATGACTTCCCCCTGCTATGCACAGAGCTGCGGCGCCTAGGCGCCCACCTGCCCCGGGACACCATCTGCCTGGATACGCTGCCGGCGCTGCGGGGCCTGGACCGTGCCCACAGCCACGGCACCCGGGCCCAGGGCTGCAAGGGTTACAGCCTGGGCAGCCTCTTCCGCCGCTACTTCCAGGCAGAGCCCAGCGCGGCGCACTCGGCCGAGGGCGACGTGCACACTCTGCTCATGGTCTTCCTGCACCGTGCTGCCGAGCTGCTCGCCTGGGCTGACGAGCAAGCCCGCAGCTGGGCTCACATCGAGCCCATGTACATGCCTCCCGATGGCCCAAGCCTTGAGGTCTGAGCGACGGGGGCTTGATGACGCTACCACCCAGGGAGACAAGGCCCACTTCCTGCGCCATGGACTACTCTAGCCTTGACCGTTCATTCGGACTCTGAGGCCTGGAGGGGGCGCCCGACCAGTGCCTCGTTGCCTCTCCGCGATCCTCTTACCTGGACATCCTCTTAGCCGTGCACCCACCAGGCCTCCCTGGGCCTTGGCCTGCCTAGCCCCACAGCCTCACCCTGGCCCGCGATCCAGTGGAGTGTGCCGCTGCGGGCCCCCACCCCTCACCCTGTCTTGCAATAAATATTGCCAACTGCTCACCAGCCGACTCTCCGATCACGCCCCAAAGTGCCGCCCAGAGGGGCAGGCAGGGATCTCAGCCGAGGGGCAGGGACGAGCCCCTCAAGACTGCCCTCTTGTGGCCTATCCCTGCAGTGCGCCCAGCGGTGGCGGAGTTCGGGAAGTGAGGTGGGGGGGAGACGTCAGTGATCACAGGCTATGGCTCCTGAACCACGGGAGGCCCTTTGTTGTCACCTCAGAGACCCAAGAAATGAGTGGACAGGGACTCAGGGACATGTGTGGTGGCCCCGAATCTGTGCCTGGGAGGGAGATGGAATAAGGAGCTGCAGCCTCAGCCTCCGGAGGCTCAGGCTTTCCCAGCCAGGGGAGCCGGGCCCACGAGCTGACCGCCACCTGGGTCAAAGCCCGGCTCCAGCATTTGCCCCCTGTGGGACCCTGAGCTCCTTCCTTCCCTGGAGCCTCTGTTCCTACTCTGCAACAGGATGACATGATACGATAGGTTGGCAGAACTGCACGGTGCCTGGCACGCTTGGGGCGCTGGGGAGTAGGGGAGGTGCCCCAGCCACAGGCAGGCACATACATGAAAAGGGCCCACTGGCATGCAGGGTGAGGGGTACGTAGGGGGCTCCAGGCTGCCCGGAGGCAGGCTGGGCTGCACAGCTGCCCCGAGGCATGTAGGAGAGGTGGGGTAGCTGAGGTAGTGAGGGTGACATCTAGGAATGAGTTTGCCCTGGGCCCTGTGTCCCTCATGGCATGGCCCAAAGAAGACCATGAGGCTGCTGTGTGGGAAAAGGCCACTTCTCAAGCAGCTGCTTCGACTGGGCTTCGGGGAGCCAGCTAACTTGTCTCCAGAGCTCTGCCTGTGTCACCAATCAATGGAGCAAGGCAGGGGTGGAGACAGAGAGGGCAGGCGAGAAGGGATGGGGTGGGTGGGGTGGCCACACCTGAGAGTGACTCTCATGAGCAAAGCCTTGAGTCTTGAGCCAGCCAGGCCCGTCTGGGGAACCCTAAGTAGGTCAAAGTGACTAGACCCACTATAATGTGCAAGGTGGCAGAATGGTGAGGCCAGAACACAGGCAGTGGCCACGTCAGGGCATCCTCATTGCCTGGGCCAGAGGGTCTGGGCTGGCCCCGAGGGCGATGGGGAACGCAGAGGGGTATAAGCAGGGTCAGGGTAAGATCTGGTTTGTTCTTCCCATACTTCTCGGGCTGCTGTGTGGAAAAGGGGCTAGAGCAGACTTGGAGCGGGAGGACGACAACCTAGGGAGAAAGGAATAGGAGGTTGGGGCCTGGCCAAGGACAGAATGGCAGGGGTGGGGAGGGTGCGCAGTAAGGGCAGAACAGCAGGAGTGTGGTCCACGCACTGCTGAGCTTCCTGACAAGGACTAATTGACTCTCTGCCCTGGGAGAGCGCCTACCAGCCGGGGTGAGGCCTCAGGGCAGGAGCCAGGAGCTGAAAGACTGGGGGGCATCATTAGGATCAAGGCAGCCAGGGCCCCTCAGATCCCGTGGTGCTCAGGCAGGACCAAGTCCCCTTTATCTGCCCAAGCTCCAGACCGCTAACTCACTCAGCGGGCAAGCCAGGAGGGGCTGGACTCCAGGCTCTGGTGGGCAGATGGACAGCCCCATCTGTGGCTACCGCCACTGCCCCAGACTGGTGTCCAGTTTCATGCCCCTGATCTTTTGCAGACCCAGGTGCCTGTCCGGGTCTCTCCTGGGCTCATGGGGGCCTGGCCTTGGGTACCCTCCCCAAGCTTTATGCTTTCTGTGCTACGCAGACAGGCTGGGGCCTGTCCTACTGTCCTACTGCTGTCTGAAAGCAGCGATGTCCTGGAAAATGGGTGACAGTGGCTTTCTGGGAAAGGAAATGTAAACCTCTCTCTCTCATACAGAAATATATGTTTATTATAAATTTTGTGGATGTAAAGGATGTGAACACACAATTCACAAATAATGAAATCTCCAATATATGCAAAATATACAATCACATTTACAAGACACTGCTTATAAATTCCATACGGCCAATTGATTCTCACAAGATGCTTTCGTTGATTTTTGCCAAACTCCTGTATCTGTAGCCGACCCATGATTGCAACTGCTGAATAAGTGTGGTTTCCATGTAAATACTGGTTGATATTTTCATTTATCTTAATGAGCAAGACGAAAGCGAAATGACAAAGATGTATGTCAGAACTTCACACATTCATTGGTGACATGAGTGACTCCTTTGCTGAAGTGGATAATAGCTTTTGATATTGGGAAAGTCTTTCTCCCTTCCTTCCTTCCTTATTTCCTTCCTTGCTTGCTTTTTTTTCCTATTCACAATGTAATGAGTATAGACTCACGTCTGCGGAATGAACCAAACAATAATAGATCAGGCTCTGATTCATGTGCTGAATGAATCAGCGTGTGCTGATTCCCATGGTGTAAATACTTCCTCCCGGCCAATTTCAGGCTATCACATGATGCCATCGAATGTGAAATTGGGAAGACATTCCCAGCAGCAGACTGTAACAGATTCCCACCAAGCGGACGTGACAGGTAACAATAAAATGTGGTGAAATAAGACATGAGTTTTGAGCATCTTCTCTGTTTTTAATATAATTGAATTCTTCATAACGGTGCTGTTTAACTCAGCTCTCAGCACTCCCGAACGTTTAAC
Source organism: Pteropus vampyrus (assembly GCF_000151845.1). Lineage (NCBI taxonomy): Eukaryota > Metazoa > Chordata > Mammalia > Chiroptera > Pteropodidae > Pteropus > Pteropus vampyrus. Next base: position 102,036 of record NW_011889056.1, on the reverse strand, counting down.
ATCTATTAGCCTGGCAAAAATACAAAAGACTGACCACACCAAGTGTTGGCGAAGACGTGGGAGAACTGGAACCCTCAAACACTGCTGGGGGGATGTAAGATGGTACAACCACTTTGGAAAGCACTTGGGCTGTGTCTTACAGTGTTAGACACACACCTACCATAATGTCCCCCCAATTCTACTCCTAAATATTTATTTACCCAAGAGAAATGACTTAATGTGTCTACACAAAGACTCACATACAACTATGTTTGGCAGCTTCATTCATAACAGCCCCAAACTGGGAACAACCCAAATGTCCCTCAGCAGGTGAACAGTGGGACAAACCGAGGCACGTCCACACCGTGGAGCGCTGCTGAGCACTGAGACACACCGCAGTTTGTGGGAGACTCACAGTGATTATGCCATGTGATAGGTGCCAGACCCAAAGAGCCAACTCTACTGCTGCAGCTTGCCCTGGCCAGCCGCCTGCCCCTTGTCAAGATGAGTCACTGGCTGATAAGCTGCATCAGTATCGACTGATGGGGACATGGTTGTGGTCAGGAGCATACCTGGGGGACATCTGACGCAAGCCAGTTGAAACCAGAATTATCCATGCAGAGGAATAAGTATCAAAATAACAAGGCCAAGAGCATTTCCAGCTTGTCTTTGTGCAGGAGACAACGTGACTAGGACAAAATCTGCACCAGGCCTTGCAAAAGCCTGGAACAGAAAGCTGGAGACGTGAAATACACCAGCCCTCCCGCATTGCTTCCACAGACAAATAGCCGGGTATTGGTGTTTGCTGGAACCAACACCTGGCTTTGTACGGAATTCGTGCGGTAACTCATGAGTATTCAAAGAGAGTTTCAGATTGACGACCCCAGCCCCTCCTCCCCCCAAGAGCAGTTTCAGCATGGTGGGGACCCCGCTTTCTGCACCTCAGCTCATGCACACACGCGCCCTACACTGTCACACACGCACACACACACACACGCTCGCTCTCAAGTCCCCTCTCCTCCCCCACCACTCACAGGTGCACAAACAGCCCACACAGACGTCACCCCCGTTCCCACATGCTTGCTCCCCCCACATCCTTACATGCACCTCATTCACACACACTCACTTACAATTTTACATAAATGAGATCTTGGTAGATGCTGCTTTCAAAGAAATGACAAGCACCTTTTTTTGATGTTTGGTTTCAGAGTCTATAAAGTCTTTCGTCTAGGTGTTCAAGTCCATTGCCATGATTCTTCCCATTTTTTCAGTATTTGTAGTCACATCTCTTTTCTCATTTATACATTTCATCGGTCTTTCCAAAGGGGAAAAAAAACCAGGATTTTGATTTCTTTCTCCTTTTCTTTTGTTTTCTGCTTCATTAACTTCAGCTTGTATCTTTATTAATTCCATCTATTTTCTTTTGGTTTAGTTTTTGGTCTTTCTTTTTTCTTCTAACTTCTTAAGAGGAAGACTTATAACCTCTTTTTTCATCTTCCATCTTGAACAACTAAGGTGCTCAAAGCCTGCAATCTCCCCCTGAATGACATTTTCCTGTCTCGTATGTTTGCTAGTTACCTTTCTTTGCCTTGCATTAGGGAAGGTTTCTAATTTTGCTTTTCATTTCCTCGCCAATCTAATGCTTGCATAGTAGAATTTATCTAGATTTCACAGTCATCACAAGCTCGTGGTCATCTTTTCTTATGTATTTCTAATTGTATTGGATAATGATCCGAGGATGTGTTGCTTAAGGTCATTTGGAGGCTGTATTACTTTTGCAGAGGACGCAATTCTGTGATATTCTATTAAAATAGCCCATTATAATTGCCTTTTATTGCGCTCTTCCTGCACAGCGGGTAGCTTTTCTTGATGCAGTTTGTTGCTGTGTGTTCGCATTACAGCTCTATGACTGGATTGGATTGGGTAGGGGTCTCCTGAGAAAGAGAACCGGTAGGATGTATATGTACGGAATTGGTTAACACTCTTGTGGAGTCTGGCAAGTCCGAAATCTGCGAGACGGGCCAGCAGCTGGAGACTCAGGGAAGGGCTGCGGCTTGAGTCCAAAGGTCATCTGGAAACAGAATTCCTTCGTCTTTTGCATGACCTTAGTCTTTTTGTCACAGACCTCCAGCCGATTTGGTACAGCCCACCCACATGTGGATAGTGATCTGCTTTGCTCCAAATCTACAGATTTCAGTGTTGAGCTCGTCAACAAAATTCCTTCACAGTGACATCCAGACTGATATGTTTGACCAAAAACCGGATACCTCAGCCTAGCCACGTCAAGGGGATGCAGACAATGAACCAGCACAATGACTGTCATGTGGTGTTTGTTCCCTAGGCTTTATCTCATTGCTTAATGCCCATGAATCCAAGGTCCTTGTCTCAGGCCCTAGATGCACAGTCTCCCAATGAGGCCCCCTCCCCCTGGACCCTACCCACCCACAGAGAATCATCCTCCACAAATATGAGAAGGAGAAAGCTTTCAACTAAACTGCCGCCAAGCCTATGTCAGGGAGTCTGCTAACGAGATCGCAAAGCCAGAAAAAATACCCAGCCTTTTATCTAGCCAGGCAGATACTTCTCAAGCTAGCCCGTTCTAATTGGTCACTGGTAATGGGGTGGGGGGCTGCCATCTGGGCTTTCTCTCTGCCTCAGGCAGGTGGTGGGAGCCAGGCGCTAAGCTCCCGAGGTTTGCATTTCAAAGAGGTGCCTCTGGCACTTAAAAAGACCCTTCCTGGGCTGTAAGGCTGGCAGGAGGCTTGTGGCTCCCCACTGCAAGGGCTTGGCTGCCGGAGCTCCCACAGCCCTTGAGCCCAGAAGGCCGAGCTGGGGCTGAAGGCTGCTGAAGTCTCCAGCACTCTCATCTGAGCTGTGCATGCTCGGTGCTGCCCTGGGGGCCTAGCATCTCGGGGGACACTACGGCAGCTCTCTGCTGGATAGAGGGCTCAGCTTCCTGTGCACGCTCAGCATGTGGCCTCTCCAGTGCCCCAGCTGGATTGTCCCTTTTCTAGCAGGCTTTCCTACCATCTTCCCATCTCTTCTCACTGTCACCAATCTTGACAAAACCAGTGCTCTCGAGGAGTGCTCTTGGCAGGCTTGCTGGTAAGCCTTTCTGGGGTCGGCATCTTTAGAAAGGTCTAGCTCGGTGCTGTCAAGCGAAGCGGTAAGCGAACATCATCCACACGGGATGGGTGGAGGGTCTGAAGCCCCCAAGAGCCAGGGACCAGCCTCGCAGAATGACGGTGGGCCATAGTGACTGGGAAAGACAGGCTAGTGGGCCAGACAGAAGGGAAGTGGTAGGAGGCAAGAAAGCTCCTGGTCAGTGGAAGGCAGAGCACGGAATTTCTATCGGGTTCCCCTGCTGATGGCTAGAAACCTCTCTGCTCTCCCATCCTGACCTGGCAGCTTGGGTATGTAAAGTATTTGGCCCGCCCACCAGGCATGTCAGGTTGAGAACCTGGAAATCCAGCTTCTGAAGAAAGAGGAGGAAGAGCAGGAAATAGTTGACCTTTCCTAAACGCGTGCCTGTTCCGGCCCAGGCCCCTGGGAGTGGCAAGGGGGGTACCCAGCGAATAGTTGACCTTTCCCCAACACATGCCTGCTCCGGCCCGGGCCTCTGGGGGTGGCAAGGGGGGCTACCCGGCAGTCGGGAGGGAGCCTCGACTCTTAATGATGTGCACAGACGTTGCTGTCGAGAGCCCGGGTTCTGGGCCCTGCCTCTCTTACTTCCCTCATTCCCAACTACGTGACCAGCAGCAGTTACCTAAGAGGCTGGCCTATTTCCTCATCTGTAAAATGGAGACAAGACAGTGTTGCCGGGAGGCTGGATCACGCCCAGGGCCCAGCGGCACATAGCAGATAGGCAGACGATGTCAGCGATGATTACAGCTACAGTTATTTTGAGCCCTGTACTGGATGCTTGGCGTGTACTCTTCTTGTTACAGCTTGTGAGCCCTACGTGGCTGCCTCTGCCCCATCACCCGCCTTCCTTCTCGCAGCTCCCTGGGCTCCAGCCACACGGCCTCTGACACACCAAGCATGTTCCTGTCTCTACTGGGCTGGATGGTGACCCCCGAAAGACCTGTCCACGCCCTAATCCCTGAGCCCTGTGAATGGGACCTTATTTAGAAAAGGGGTCTCTGCAGATATAATGACATTAAGGATCTTGAGATGAGGTCGTCCTGGGTTACCTGGGTGAGTCCTAAGTCCAATGACAAGAGTCCTTATAAGACACAGACGATGAGAAGACAAAGACACAGAGCAGAAGGCCACATGAACACAGAGGCAAAAACTGGAGGGATGTGGCCTCCAAGGGACCCCTGGAGCCACCGGAAGCTGCTAAAAACAAGAAAGGGCCATCCCCTGGAGCCTCTAGAGGGACACCGGCCCTGCCGACACCTTGACTTTGTGCCTCCAGTCTCTAGAACAGTGAGAGACTAAGTACCTGTTGTTTTCAGTCACAAACAGTTTGTGGCACTTGTCATGGCAGCCCCAGGAGACGAACGCACTGCCTCAGGACCTTTGCGCCCTCTGTGCCCTCCTCCTAGACTGTTCTTTCCCAGACATCCACCTCGACCAGGTCTCTGTTCAAACGTCCCCTCCTCTGAGAGAGACCCTCACCGACCACCCCTCCACCCTCTCCACCGCTCCTCCCTGCATGTAGCAATCCTGTCGCTAGGGATGTTGTTTTGCTCACCACTGGGCCCCAGCATCCAGCCCAGGACCGGCCCGGAGCTGTCCCCAGCGGGGATTTATTATCTGAAAGGATGAAGACTCTTGTTATCTTCATTACAAGGAAGAAAACAGGCGCAGGGCATCTGACCAAAGACAGCGCTGCTGGCCCCGACCTCCCAGCTCTCAGGAGAGTGATGAGTGAGAACCTAGACCTGGGTCAAGGCTTTTGAAGTTCACGAAGCAAGATTTAAGACTATTTCTCGTTTGTAAAATCCTTTTCAGAATGTTAAATCGACTTTGATGTGATTTTATCTTTGGAGACAGTAAATGCACGAATCATCCCCAAATGGTCAAAGTTCGCAAAACAGAAAGCCAGCTGGATTCCCTCTAGCTGGGCGGGCAGAGTTGGCCGGAGTAGAAACAGCTGCGGTGCCGAGGTCCTGGGACCTGGGCGAGAATCTGTCGCCGCCTAGTGGTGAGGTCCCGAACAGCTCCTTTCCATCTCAGACTCGATTTCCTTGCTTGTTAACAGGGGTCAGGAGATGGTACCCACTGCAGTCATGAGAGCATGCGCGTGAGTATGCAGAGCGCCGGCACGTGTGGAGGGAGATCCAGCGAGGCTGGCCTCCTTCCCTCTCTCTGGCACACCGCTCTCCAGCCTCGGAGGTTTTAGGCGTAAAGAGCTGAGGTCCAGGGGTAGAAAGAAACAAGGTGTCAGCACAGCCGCGCAACTTCCGGAGGCTCTAGGGGAGGATCCTTCTTCACCTCCCAGCTTCCGGTGGCCCCAGACGTTCCTTGTCTTGTTGCTGCATCCCTCCAGTGTCTACCTCCATCTTCACACGGCCATTTTCTCCCTGTGTCTCTGTCTTCATATGGCACTTTCCAGTCATATGCGATGAAGGGCCTAGCCTTCTCCAGGATTACCTCGTCTTAACTATTTACATCTGCGAAAATCCTATTTCCAAAATCTTGAGATAAGATCACAGGTATTGGGGGTCAGGACTTCAATGTATCTTTTTTGGGGGGACGCAATTCAATATAACACCACCCAACACCCATCTCAACCTTCTTCTCTGGGGATAAGACTGCAGTTTTGTTCAGGGCCTCCCTGGGATCAGCCTCATTTTGAGCAGAGACCTGGCCGAGGTCATGACAGTGTTGTCCCTTGCTCTCCCAGCCTCTCTCCCAGGTAAGGGTGGCCACATGATCCAGCTCTGGCTGAGACCTAAATGGAAGTCTGCCAGGCAAGCTTCTGAGAAAATCGTTGCTTTCTGGAAAAAATAGAACATTTGTCCTTGCCCCTTCCTCCTTCTGTCCTTGAATGCATATGTGCTGGCTGGAGCTTCTGTAGCTTTTTGTGATCAAGAGGCAAAACCAAACTAATTAGAGAGATGCTAATTGGCCTTGCCAGGGCTCTGCTGCTGAACCAGTGCCAGCAAGCTACCCCCAAATTCCTTATGTGAGAAAATTAAACGATTTAATCCACTACAGTCAGGGTTTTTATTACTTGTGGCCACTTTCCTAATACTGTGTTTGTTGTTTCCTACATCCTACGCCCATAATCGGAGGCGATAATCAAGGAGTCTTCCACCCAAGTCTGCTTTCTTTCCTCTTTCCTCCTTCGTCCTTCTTTCCCATCCCTCCGCTGCCTACTTTTGCCTTGTTCCCACTTAACTAGCCAGAATATGGAAGGAAAGGACATTATATATTACCTGAGTAATATTTTCACTGGAAAAAAAACACAAAAAATTATTTGACTTCTACTTCCTTATTTTGATTTGATTTTGTTTTTCCGTTAGAAGTCTTTGCCAGAAAAAGTTTTTAAAAAAAATTTTTGGAACGATGGTAAGTTCTCAGACCATGAATATGGGACACACAGCTGTTTTATATCATGGTCGAGGCCATTATCAAAGTGAAACGAAGGCATCATAGCAAAAAAATACATGCTCCTGATTGTGAATGTAAGCAAGACATAAGCCTTACTCATCCTCACATCCCAGTATGCTCTTAAATGTGCAGTGTGTGTCTTGGGGACAGTGACTCTAGGACTACTGAGGATGACTGAAGCAATAAGCATGAAATCAATATCTGCACATAGGGAGAAATCCAACAACACACGTGCAAGACCCGGACTCTGAAATCAACTAGATGTCCATATAGAAAAAAGTGAATTGGGAAATCACCTCGCACCATACACAAGAATTAATTAAAAAATGATCAAACTTCTATAAGAAAACGGAGGATCAAATATTGGTGACTTGAGTTTTGCAAAGATTTCTTACCTATGATACAAAGAGCCCAAACTATAAAATTTAACAATCCATAAATTAGACTTTATCAAGATAAAACAACTTGTTATTCCAAGAACACTGTCATGAAAATGGAAAACAAACCACAGTCTGGAAGAAAATGTTTGCAAAACATATTCGACAAAGGACTCGTATCTAGAACTCTTGCAAGTTAATAATAAGATGAACAATCTAATTAAAAAATGGACATGAGATTTAAATAGGCACTTCACCAAAGAAAATATATGAATGGCAACAAGGACATAAAAAGCTGCTCGTCATCGTTAGTCGTTAGGGAAATGCAGATCAGAACCACAATGAGATACCACTTCGCACTCACCAGGATGGCTAGAATAAAAAGAATGGACAATAACAAGTGTTGGGGAGGACGTGGGAGAAGTTGGAAACCTCGCACACTGTTGGTGGGAATGCACAATGGTGCAGCTGCTTTGCAAAACAGTTTGGCGATTCCACAAAAAGTGAAACGGAATTGCCATATGACCCAGCGATGTTTTGCCTGTCCCAGGCAAAAAAAAAAAAATACCCAAGAGAGCTGAAAACATATGTCCACACAGACACTGGTGCACACATGTTCATAGCCGCTTTGCCAGTCATGGCCAAAACCTGTAAAGAAGCCAAATGTCCATCTCCAGGTACTGTGAGCCATGCATACTTTGGAATAATATTCGGCAATAAAAAAGGAAAGATTGTTATGCCAGTAGCAACCTGGATGAACGTCAAAATCATTATGCTGAGTGAGAGAGGCTAGCAGAGAAAGAATCCTTACAGGAGGATTATATTTACATAGAATTCTAGAAAATGCAAACGAATGAATAGTGACAGAAAACAGAGCAGGGGTTGTGGGGTGGGGGCAGGGAGGAACAAAAAGGAAGAAGCACTGGGGGGGATAAGGTAACTTTTGGGGGTGATAGGTGTATGTTCACTGTCTCCATGCTGGTGATGGTTTCATGGGCGTGTTCATAGCAAAACTCATCTAACTGTACATTTTCTTATTTTTATTTTATTTATTTATTTTTAACATTTTAGTTTTTTTTATTTTCACCCTCTCCTCTACCCCTACCCTCTGGTAACCACTAGTCCATTGTGCGTGTCCACGAGTCTCTGTTTGTTTGTCCTGTGCAGCAGTACATTTTAAAGATGTGCAGGTCCTTGAATGCCAATGACACCTCTGTAAAGTTGTCAAAGAAAAGTGCAGAATAGCAATCTCCAAAGCCTGGAGGGCTGCTGTGTTTTGAGGTCATAGGAGCATCGGCGCTAGCATAAGAGGAAACCAGCTAGAAAGACCATGTCAGTTGAGGCTGCTTGTGTCAAAGCATCGTGCCTGGTGGACGGCCGCCATCCGTATTCACCTGTCAACGTCTGATGGGCATCTGAACCATCGAGATATACACCGCATATAGTTGCCGGTTGTCAATGTGTAAATTCACACACTCTGGCAGTTATATTTTACATTAACTTCTCCGTCTCGATCTTAGAATAGTTCTGCCACGTTTTTAAAAATTGCACCTGACAGACCAAAGTGCAGGGCAGAGACCAGTGGTAGTATCCAGGGTTTTCAGACTAGCATCGCATTGTTTTGAAGAACAGCACAAGCTTCTTTTCCCCCGCCCATGGCTGTACTGCCGGATGATGATCTATTTTAAAAAAAAACACAGAAAAGTCGAAAGGAAGAGGTGTTATCTCTGCCCTCCCCACACTGGAAGATATACTGGGGTCCAAGCCCCCAAGAAAGAAGCAGCTGTTGAGCTGTGACGGCCTGAGAGAAAAAGCATGCACAGGCTCACCTGTACACAGAGACCAATGCTGACGTTCAACATCACGAGGCGTACCGGGGGCGCCAGCCACAATGACTGGTCACACACAACAGAGTCTATGCTTGAGACCTAGTCCCCCCTAAATCCTGGAAAGAAAGACACAACAAGACCTGTCCTCACAGACCCTAATGACCAGTTCCACCCAGGCGGGGATGGGGTGATGCTCCCGAGAACGAGCACAAGGAAGGAGCCTCTGGAACTAGAGAGTAGCTTCTCCTAAGACTCTGGGTGAGGAGAGGGAGGATGGAGCGGGGACAACAGTGCTGCCAACTGAAGTGAAAGGCCCCAAATCGGGAAAAGGTGGCCCGTGGGCTTCGGTGCTGATGTCTTTGGATGACCACGAGATGGGGCTATTTCCCCAGAAAAAGAAAACAAAACAACCAGAAAGGCAGTCAGCAATCCCACTCAGGCTGGATCAGGAACTGGGGCTTTGTCACCCACAAGAAGAGACACCCAGGGCCACTGTGCTCGGCTTTCTTGCGTCCAGGTGGAACTTCTTCTGCTGTCCAGTGATTCGAGACCCCATCTGTCTCCTCTCAGCCTCAGCAGACTTCCCTGAAGCCTGCGTCACCTGCCGCCCGCCTGGTGGAAAGGCTTGAGGACCCAGCGTCTGGAAGAGGCCAGGCTGAGCCCAGAAGTTCTGGCCCTGGAGCTGCCACAGGTCAGCCCAGGGCCCTCTGTGAGGCCTGCCCTGCAAAGCCCTGGCGGAGCGACCCTATAACTGGTGTCTTCAGGCCCTGTCCTCAGGGGCAGTGGCTGACCTGGACGTAAAGAGAGCTATCTCCTTGCGGGGTTCTGTCCTCCTCTGCTTACGGCTCTCCTGTGAGTTCCTCTCTCACTCAGAGGAAACCCACAGGGCCCTTCCTGACCTCGCCCTCCCCTCCTCCAAGGCCACTGGCTCCCTCTGCTTCAGCCACACTGGCCTCTGAGTTCTTCCCCCGACGCACCAGACCACGCTTGCCTCAGGGCCTTTGCACTGGCTGTTCCCTCCACCCGGAAGGCTCTCCGACCTCCTTCAAGCTTTTCAGAATCGTTGCCTTCTAACCACAGTTACTTAAACTTGCAACTTGACCCGTCACCTCCCCTCCCCTGCTTCATTTTCCCGCGTAGCACACCGTTTAACGTACTTTATAACACTTTATTTAAAACGTTTACCGTTTATTGTCTGCGTCCTGCTACTAGAACTGGACCGACCAAGCAGGGAGGTTGGTCGATTGCTCCCTAATATATCCCGAATGCCTGCAGCCCCGCACGATTCCCGCACCGTCGGGCGCAGCTGAGTGCACTCTCTCTTGCCCTTGCGGGCTACTTCGTCTTATGCCTTCCCGCAGTGTGTTCGTCACCGCCAACACCCCACACCACTGAGGGACACAACCCCTGACCCCTGTGTCTCCGGACGGTTCCCCGCGCGGCCCTGGGCAGAACTGCCGCGACCTTCGGGTGCCAGCGGGCCACACGCAGAGGCGCGCAGTCCAAACTCACCAGGCGGTTGAGCGACGGGATGCGCTCTCGGCGGCCCCAGGGTCGACCGCGAGCAGCAGTCAGCAGAGAGACACGGGGACACCCTGGCTGCCTTTCCTAGGCGCCCAGGGAGGGGCGGACCTGAGGGACACTGTCTGAGCTCCCTCATCCTTTAGCCACCTGCTGAGAGGGGAGCCCCCGCCCCTCATCTCCTGCAAGCCCGAGGCCAAAGGCTGCCACCTCCGAGAAGCCCTCCGGGAGCGCACCCCCAGGAGGAGGCGGGTCTCTAGGCGGGGTCTCGGTCGCTTTTCCAGTAGCGGCTCCGTTCCGGATGCGGGACGGGAGCTGGGCTGGGGCGGTGGCGGCGTGGGAACCGGGCACGCGGTAGCGGGGTACAGAGCATGCACGGCGCGGCAGGAGGCCGGCTCATCCGAGCGCCTTCTTGGGGCGCCTCGCAGGGTTCTGTCTTGGCTCCCCTCGCACTGCCGGGCCCTTTTGCTCTAGGTTCAGTCCGCGGTGCTCCAACGGCACCGGTCTCAGTGGTCAGGTCACTGCAGTTCCCCAAGGGGACAGGGAGAGGCCGCTTTAGGCTTCACGTCCATCTAATTATCCGTCCATCTCCTCGGGATATATGGAACCTCTGACAGGCAGACTAGCAACAAGTGGCCAGCCATGGCCACCCACCCAGCAAGGGACCAGGCCATTCGAGCCAAGGGGGCAGAGATGAGAAAGCGAGGAGCGGCGAGAGGAGTTTGGAGGAGGGCAGTGTGCAGACGGATGGAGAGGGAGGAGGAGAAGAGCAGGTCGCGAAGAGCTGCTGGGCGTCTGTCTTCCCCTGGGGTCCCCCCCGTGTGACTGTCCAGCTGGTCTGCAGAGTGGGCATTGGGGTCTCCATTTTCCCACAAGTTACTGTCCATGTGGCAGAACTGGGATTGAAATCCATGGTTGACTTACAAGTGCTACCTCGAAAAGTTGCGAATATGTAAAAGCTTATCAAAGAAAAGCAATAGGAAAACTAGACACTCTGCATATCCACCCCTCCTCCAGCCCAGGGCACCTCTGAGTAGGATGTGGGCACCCCTGCCTGAGTGCTACCTCTCCTTACAAAACCAAGAGAGCCTGAGAGAGAAGCCCTCAGTACATCCACCCCTGGCTTTTTGGGGAGCAGGGCTCACAGAGGGACCTTCCTTGGAACAGAGGCAGGGAGGTCCCCCCATGGCCTTTGGCTGTGAGTCTTACTGACCTATCCTGTCCTCTCACTAGGGGACTCGCTGGGCAGGCGCTGGCCTAGGCTCTCAAGGTGTATTGGGGTGAATGGTGGCCCCTCAAAAGATATGTGCACATCTTAACTCCCAGGATCTGTGAATGTGACCTTTTTTGGAAAAAGAGTCTTTGCAGATGTGAGGAAGAATCTCAAAATGAGATCATCCTGGATTATACAGGTGGGGCCCCCGATACAACGACTGGTGTCTTTATATGAGACAGCAGAGAGACACAGACGCAGGGGAGAAGCCATGTGAAGGTGGAGACGAAGGTGGAAGTGATGTGGCCACAAGCCTTGAGATGCCTGGAGCCCCACAAAACTGGAAGAGTCAAGGAAGGGTCCTCCCCTAGAGCCTTTGGAAGGAGCATAGCCCTGCTGACACCTTAATTTTGGGCTTCGGGCCTCCAGAACCATGAGAGAATAAATTCCTGTTGTTTTAAGCTATCTGGTTTTATTGCAGCAGCCCCAGAAAACTCACACACAAGGGAATGAGCTGAACTCAGACTCCTCCCAAGCCAGTTGCAGGAAGGGGGCTGGGCCTCTGCACCCCACATCAGCTAGTAGTAACTGGATGTGGGGGGAGACCTTGGGTAAGGCAGCAACTTCAGCCTTGGGCCATTCCTAGAAAGCACTGACATCAAAGCTTCACGGAAGGAGAGGAATGAGAGTCTCTGGCTGGGAGGGGGATCTGGGACTGCACCCCACATCCCCTGCAGTGTGGAATGACTGTGTACTCTAAACATGTAGCTGCAATAGAGCTATAAGAAATAGAGAACGGGGAGACGATGCACAATTGTCTTCAACCGTTTTGGGTTACCACATGGCTGGCAGAAGCACTACTAAAGTTAGTCTGGAGATCATCAGAATGCTCACAGCAAAAGTGATAGACATATGAAGGGAAACTGATAAACCCATAATTTCCCTTCTAGATTGTTCTCAGCTTTTTATTATGGAGAATTTCAAAAGCATGCCCAGCCCAGGGAGAGTCATATAACAAAAGTCTGTGGATGCATCAGTCAGTATGATGCATGCAGGGCCTTCTGGCTCCATCGCTCCTCTGCCCACCTCCCTTTATTGTGGCAGGAGGCCCGGGACCTTCTCTGGGAAAGGTGGCCTCAGCCCTGCAGGCTGGGATGGTGTCAAGAAGGCAGTAAGCATAGATTTGTCCACTCTGTAGCAGGTCCCCGGGACCTCAGTGGGAAAGGGGCCTGGAAAAGGGGTCCACGGTGAAGCCAAGTTGTCAGTTGGAAGTGAGTGAGCCCCTGGCTCAGGAGGGAGAGGTCCAGGCCAAGTACTTTATTGGCTCCTTTTACTCCATCTTTCTGTTAATGTTGGTGTTTGTTAATAGTTATGAATGTTTGTTAATAGTTATGAATGTTTAAAGGCTTCATATTACTTGTTGGAAGATATATAGATAGAAATGACCCATTCTGAGAAACTGAGAGGAAAAAATATTTTAAAAAACAAAAACAGATCTCACTGACCTGTGGGACAGTATCAAAAGGTCTAACGTGTATTTGGATCCTAGGAGAAGAGAAAGAATGGGGAAGAAAAACTACTTGAAGAAACAATGACTGACATTTTCAAAATTTGGAGAGAGACATAATTTACAGATTCAAGAAGCTCTGTGAACCTTAAGGAGGATAAATACAAAGAAAAACCACATGTAGGCTCATCGTAGTTAAACGACTGAAAAAGGATAAAGAGAAAATCTTGAAAGTGGTCAGAGTTAGAAGACAAAACACTCCACATAGAACATTACCAAGAAATCCACTGAATTTTCATCAGAAAGGATGGAAACCAAGATACAGTGAAACAACATTTTACAGTGCAGAGCAACAAACGACAACCAACTTCCCAGAACTCTTATCTATATCCAGGGAAAAGACCCTTCGAGAATGAAAGTTAAATAAGGGCCTTTTCAGGTAGATGAAAAATAAGAGACTTCATCAGCATATCTGCACTGATCTTTAGATAGAGATGAAGAACACCAGAAATGGTAAATGCATGGGTAAATAGTAAAGAATATTTTCTCTTAATTTCTTTATAGTACATATGACTACTTACAGTAAAAATAATAGTGTTGTAGGTTTTATAATACATGTAGATGTAAAACATGGTGACTACAGCATAAAGGCCGGGGTAGAGGGGGAATGAATCTATATGATAGAAAGGTTCTTACATTTATGTGAAGGGGTACAATAGTAACCTCAGGTAGACAGTGAAAAATGAAGGAGAAGTTAAAATGAAATTTTAAAAAATTCATTATCTCAAGCAGGAAAAGGGGAACATAGGAACAAAAATAGATGAACTAATAGTGCTATAGACTGGATGTTTGTGTCCTCCCTAAAATTCACATGTTAAATCCTAACCCCTAGTATGATGGTATTTGGAAGTGGTGCACTTAGGTAGTAATTAGGTCACGAGGGTGGAGCCCCCATGACAGGAGTTAGTGCCCTTATGAAGGAGACTCCGGATAGTCTCTTCCTTCAGCCACTGAGGACATGGAGAGAAGACAGCTGTCTATGAGCTAGGAAGTGGGCTCTCATCATACAGAATCTACTAGTACCTTGATCTTGGACTTCCCAGTGTCCTGAACTGTGAGAAATAAATGCTTGTTGTTTATAAGCCACCCATCTGTGTTCCTTTGTTATAGCCACTATATGGACTAAAAAAGACAGTAAAAGGTTAGACCCAAATTCAACCGTGTAAAAATTATGCTCGATGTTAATGGGTTAAGTACTCCAATTAAAAGGCAGACATTATCAGCATGAAGAAAAGAACAAGGATTTTGCTGTCTACAAGAGATGCAATTTAAAAATACTCAGATGAGTTGATAGTAAGACGATCCAAAATGATATATCATGCAAAGAGTAAGCATGAGAACGTGAGAATGGCTCCATTAATACTAGACAAAATAGATTTAAAGACAAAAGCTATTACCTGAGAAAAAAGGTAGTAATGATATATGGGTTAATTAATCAGGAACACATAGAGTTCCTAAGTGTAATTGTGCCCAATAAGAAGACTAAAATATACAAAACAAAGTGGACACAATGAAGGGAGAAACACATATTTCCACAATTATATTTGGACATTTTAACCACACTCTTGCCTCAGCAATCGATACTAGACAAGAAATCGGTAAAAATATAGACTACTTTTATGCCATTTTCGAGCACGATGGAAAACAAAGAACAAAGAAAATTTACCCAGTTTGCCAAAATGGGCTCTACATGTGCCAGTTTATTCCGCCAACTCCCCTGCCTTGTAGACACGCCATTTTGTTGCTGGAGGGCCAATGGGTACACTTGTTACTTTTGAAAGTTTCAAATCTTGGGACATCGAGTCCTCACCACGGGGGGCCTGTTGCTACCGCCTCCTCACGTGCTCTTCGGATCCAATCATTGCGTTGCACCCGGATACCCGAGCCCATTGTTCCTCCTCCCCCCCGGGGCTTCTGGGAGTCCCGGAAAGCCCACGTGGTCTTAACACGGGAGGGCTCGTGAGACGCTGCCACACGGCTCCTGGCTGTGCAGCAGAGGCGAGCTCTTCGGCTCCTTGGGAGTGAGACTCCAGAGTTCTCCACGGAGGCCGAGAACGTGAGGCATTGGGCAGGGGTTTGGAGGGGGCCTTGACTCCCAAGCGTGGGGTGAGGGGAGAACTCCCGCTTGGGGTGTTCGGAGGGGAGGGCTAACCCCTGCAGATGGGGGAGCAGGGCTGCCGACTGAGGGGGGCTTAGGGTAAGGTTTCCAGTGGGGGGGGCCGCGGAGGACGG
>NW_011889056.1:81899-85250 GCF_000151845.1 Pteropus vampyrus | reverse complement strand
ACAGTTGATATACAATATATTAGTTTCGGGTGTACGACTTAATGATTAGACATTTATATAACTTACAGAGTGATCACCTTGATGGTCTAATAACTGACATCGTACATAGTTATTATAATATTATTGGTTATATTCCCTATGCTGTACTTCACACCATGACTTTTTTAAACCTAACAACTTGCACATCTTAATCTCATCCCACCCATCTCCTCAATCCCCTTTCCATCTGGCAACCATCAAAATGTTCTCTGTATCTATGAATTTCTGTTTTGTTTGTTCATTTAGTTTTTTAAATTTTACATGTAAGTGAAATCACATGGCATTAGTCTTTTCTTGTCTGACCCATTTCACTTAGCAGGATACCCTCTAGTTCCATCCATGTTGTCGCAGACTAATATTTATGGCTGAGTAATATTCCATTGTATATATGTACTACCGCTTTATCCATTTCTCTAGGTTGCTTCCATTTGCTGGTTATTGTAAACAGTGCCGCAGTGAACATACGGATGCACACATCGTTCTGAGTGTTTTGGATTTCTTCAGATAAATACCCAGAAGTGGAATTACCGGTACTTCTTTGTCTCTTATTACAGCCTTTGTTTTAAAGTCTATTTTGTCTGATATAAGTATTGCTACCCGAGCTTTTGTTTGTTTCCATTTAATGAAATATATTTTTCCATGCCTTTACTCTTGAGTCTGTGTCTTTCAATCTGAAGTGAATCTCCTGAAAGCAGCATATATAAGGGTCTTGTTTTCTTATCCATTCAGCCACCCTATCTTTTGAATGGAGCATTTAATCCATTTACATTTAAAATGATACAGAAATTAACCCAGCCATATCTTGGTTCTTTTTTAAAAAATAAATTTATTTATATTAATTAGTTTCGGGTATACAGCACATTGGTTAGACATTTATATAGTTTATAAAATGATCCCCCTAATTGCTCCTTCTCTCCACTGCTTTTTCCACCTTGCCAATATATTAATGCTGACTGCTTTCCCTATGCCGTGCTCCCCATCCCTGTGACCATTTGTCAACTACTAATTTGTATTTCTTTAACCCTTCACCCCATTCTCCCAGCCCCGCAACTCCCCTCCCCTCTATCTGTCACCAAATTGTCCACTATATTTGTGAGTCCGTTTTTGATTAGTTTGTTCTTTTTGTTCCTTAGATTCCACATATAAGTGAAATCATATGGTATTTACCTTTCTCTGACTTACTTCACTCAGCATAATAACCTCTAGGTCCATTAATGTCATTGGAAATGGTAGGATTTCGTTTTTATAATGGCTAAGTAATATTTCATTGTATATGTGCACCATAATTTCTTTATCCAGTCGTCTGTTGATGGGTATTTAGGTTGCTTCCATATCGTGGCTATTATAAATTGTGCTGTCATGAATATTGGGGTGCATAGATCTTGAGGAATTATTGTTTTGCTTTTCTTTGGATAAATACCCAGAAGTGCAATTGCTGGGTCAAAAGGCAGATCCATTTTTAATTTTTTGATAAAACTCCAGACTGTTTTCCATAGTGGCTGTACCAATTTGCAATCCCACCAACAATGTATGAGGGTTCCCTTTTCTCCACATCCTCGCCAACACTTGTTGTTTTTTGATTTATTGATGATAGCCATTCTGACAGATGTGAGGTGATATCTCGTTGTGGTTTTAATTTGCATTTCTCTGATGATTAGCGAACTTGAGCATCTTTTCATATGTCTATTAGCCATCCGTATTTCCTCTTTGGAGAAGTGTCTGTTCACGTTTTCTGCCCATATTTTTAATTGGATTATTTGATTTTTGTTGTTGTTGAGTCGTATGAGTTCTTTATATATTTTTGGATATTAACCCCTTATCAGATGTATCATTATCAAATATCTTCTCACGATCAGTCATTTATCTTTTTGTTTTGTTGACGGTTTCCTTTGCTGTACAAAAACTTTTTGGTTTGATGTAGTCCCATTTGTTTATTTTTTCTTTTGTTTCCCTTGCCCAGGGAGATATATCTGAAAAGAAATTACTATTATTAATATCAGAGAATTTACTGCCTGTTTTCTTCTAGAAGTTTTATGGCTCTGGGTCTTATATTTAAGTCTTTAATCCATTTTGAGTCTATTCTTGTATACGGTGTAAGAAGGTGGTCCATCGTCTTTTTTTTTTTTTTTTGCATGTATCTGTCCAATTTTCTGAACACCATTTAATGAAGAGACTGTATATTCTTACCTCCATTGTATATTCTTACATCCTCTGTTATATATTAAGTGAGCATTTGGAATCAAGGTGATGGTGGCCTCATAAAAGAAGTTAGGGAGGCTTCCCTCTTGAATTTTTTGCAATAGTTTGAGAATAGGTGATAATTCTAATTTGGATGTTTGGTAAAATTCGCCTACGAAGCCATCTGGTCCAGAACTTTTGTTTTTTGGGAGGTATTTGATTACTGACTCTGTTTCATTGGTGGTAATCGGTCGGTTCAGATTTTTCTGTTTCTTCTAAACTCAGTCTTGTGAGAGTGTATGTTTCTAGTAATGTGTCCAGTTCTTCCAGATTGTCCAATTTGTTGGCGTATTATTGCTTGTAGTATTTTTTTTATGATCCTTTGTATTTCTGTGGAATTCCGTAGCTATTTCTCCTCTTTCATTTCTGATTTTATTTATTTGGGTCCTCTCTCTTTTTTTCCTGGATGAGTCTGGCTAAGGGTCTGTCAATTTTGTTTATCCTTTCAGAGAACCAGCTCTTAGTTTCATTAATATACTGTTTTTCTAGACTCTATTTTGTTTCCACTCTGATCTTTATTATTTCCCTACTTCTACTAACTTTGGGCTTTGTTTGCTGTTCTTTTTCTAGTTCTTTTAAGTGTATGGTTTAATTGTATATCTGAGCCGTTTCTTGTTTCTTGAGGTAGGCCTGTATTGCTATGGATTTCCCTCTTAGGACTGCTTTCACTGTGTCCCATAGATTTTGAGTCGTTGTGTTTTCATTTTCATTGGTCTAGGTATCTTTTGATTTCTTCCATGATCTCATTAATAACCCATTCATTGTTTAGTAGCATGTTATTTGGACTCCATGTGTTTGTGTTTTTTCCAGTTTTTTTCCTTGTAGTTGATTTCTAGTTTCATACCATTGTGATCAGAGAAGACGGTTGATATGATTTCGATCTTCTTAAAATTACTGAGACTTGTTTTGTGTCCTAACATGTGGTCTATCCTGGAAAATGTTCCATGTGCACTTGAGAAGAAGGTATGTTTTGTTGCTTTGGGGTGAAATACTCTGAAAATATCTATCTGAATCCATCTGGTCTAGTGTGTCTTTTAGGCCCATTGTTTCCTTGTTCATTCTTTGCTCGGTAGA
>NW_011889056.1:80548-81849 GCF_000151845.1 Pteropus vampyrus | reverse complement strand
TGGGGTGAAATACTCTGAAAATATCTATCTGAATCCATCTGGTCTAGTGTGTCTTTTAGGCCCATTGTTTCCTTGTTCATTCTTTGCTCGGTAGACTTGTCCATTGGTGTCAATGGGCTGTGAACGTCTCCTACTGTGAGTGTATTACTATTGATCTCTCCTTTTATGTCAGTCAATAATTGCTTTATGTATGTAGGTGCTCCTATGTTGGGTGCGTATATGTTTACTAGGGTTATGTCCTCTTGATTTATCAATCCCTTTATCATTATGTAACACCCTTTTTTGTCTCTTATTATAGCCTTTGTTTTAAAATTTATTTCATCTGATATAAGTATCACTACTCCAGCTTTTTTTTTCATTTCCATTTGCATGAAATATGTTTTCTCATCCCTTTACTTCAAGTCTGTGAGTGTCATTTGATCTGAAGTGAGTCTCTTGTAGACAGCATATGCATGGGTCTTGTTTTCTTATCCGGCTACCCTGTCTTTTGATTGGAGCATTCAGTCTGTTTACATTTAAAGTGATTACTGATAGGTACATAGTTACTGCCATTTTATTATTCATATTTGTTATTTCTATTTTCTTT
Source organism: Pteropus vampyrus (assembly GCF_000151845.1). Lineage (NCBI taxonomy): Eukaryota > Metazoa > Chordata > Mammalia > Chiroptera > Pteropodidae > Pteropus > Pteropus vampyrus. The sequence goes on along the minus strand of NW_011889056.1, from coordinate 81,263 downwards.
TTTACCCTTTCTCTTTTTACAGAAGTCCTTTTAACATTTCTTGTAATACTGGCTTGTCGGCGATGAATTCCTTAAGCTTTTTCCTGTCTGGGAAGCTCTATCTCACCTTCCATTTTAATTGAAAACCTTGCTGTATTCATGGTTGTAGGTTCTTGTTTTTCATTACTTTGAATATTTCTTGCCAGTCCTTTCTGGCCTGCAGAGTTTTCATTGAAAAATCAGGAGACATTCTTATGGGGGTACCCTTGGAAGTAACTAGCTGCCTTTCTCTTGCTGCTTTTAAGATTCTCTCTTTGTCTTTGACGTTTGGCATTTTAGTCATGTGTCTTGGTGTGGGTCTGTTTGAATTCCTCTTGTTTGGGAATCTGTGCTTCCTGAACTTGTATATCTAATTCCATTCCCAGATTAGGGAAGTTTTCTGTCATTATTTCTTCAAATAGATTCTCAATCCCTTGCTCACTCATCCCCTTCAGGTACTCCTATGATCCAGATATTGTAATGCTTCATGTTGTCCCAGAGGTCTCTTAAACTATCCTCATTTTTTAAATCCTTTTTTGTTGTTCTTATTCTGATTGGGTATATTCTGCTACCTTGTCTTCCAGTTCGCTGATTTGGTCTTATGCTTCGTCCGATCGACTGTTGAATCCTTCTAGTGTATTCTTCACTTCAGTTATTGTATTCCTCATTTTTGTCTGGTTCTTTTTTAATGGTTTCT
>NW_011889056.1:78919-80498 GCF_000151845.1 Pteropus vampyrus | reverse complement strand
TTCTAGTGTATTCTTCACTTCAGTTATTGTATTCCTCATTTTTGTCTGGTTCTTTTTTAATGGTTTCTATGTCCTTTTTTTATGCTGTTAAGGTTCTCATTGTGCTCATCTATTCTCCCCATAAGTTCGTTGAGCATCCTTAAAACCATTATTTTGAACTCTGTCTCTGGTAGATTGCTTGTCTCCACTTCATTTAGCTCATTTTCTGGAGTTTTCTCCTGTTTTTCATTTGTGGCATGTTTCTTTGTTTTCTCATTTTATTAGCCTCTCTGTGTTTGTTTCTATGTGTGAGGAATATTTGTTTTGCCTCTCAGCCTTGGCCAGATGGCCTAATGTGGAAGGTGTCCTGCGTGGCCCAGTGGTGCACACTCCCTGATCCCTTATGCTGGGAACTCTGGACGTGATCTTTGTGTGGGTTGTGCATGATCTTCTGTTGTCGCCGAGCCTTTATTGCTGTTAATACATCATATCCTGGTTCTTTTTAAATACCAACAAAACTGACAAAGCTTTAGCAAGAGTAATCATGAAAAAAAAGAAGGAACGCTAATCACTGATATCAAAAGACGAAAGCGGGCCCCCACTGTAGATCATACAGACATTAAAAAGAATGAGTGAATGTTAGGGAAAAATTTACGCCGAAAATTTGAAAACTTGACACATTCCTTGGAAAAAAGGTCAGTTTCCTAAAACCGATGGCAGAAAACATAGAAACGACTAGCATTATACCTTGTAAATTAATTTATTTTCAAAAAAGTTTCTTAAAATGACACAGAAAACAGGGACGGGAGGTGCTCCAGGCCTCAGATGGGAGGGACATGCGGCTCTGGCTGGGCAGTTGGGTAGACTGCGTGGCAGGAACATACTCTCCCCTTTGCACCCACAGGACAAGGACCACACTGGGACAGTCTGCAAACCCTTGTCTAATCACTTCTCTCCACCCTCAGATCCTCAGCAATGACACTGGCAATGCTGCGGGACTGGTGCGGCTGGATGGGCGCGAACGCTGAGCGCTCCCTGCTCATCTTCGGCATCCCGGACGACTGCCAGGACCAGGAATTCCGGGAGACCGTGCACGCGGCCCTGTGCCCCCTGGGCAGGTACCGAGTGCTGGGCCAGGTCTTCAGAAAGGAGCTCGGGTCCAGGGTCGCCTTGGTCGAATTTGCTGAGTATTTAAACCGAAGTCTGATCCCACGCCAAATACCAGGCAAGGGGGGCCCCTGGACTGTGATCTGCCTTCCCCAGGCCCCCGATGCCGAGTCAGAGGATGAATCCAGTTTCCTTGCACAGCCCCAGAGGCGAGTGGTGGTTGGCAGGGCAGGCGAGGCAGCAGCTGCAGGTGAGGCTGGAGCTGAAAGTGAGGCAGGAGCTGGAGATGAGGCTAGAGCTACAGGTGAAGAAGCCGCAGGTGAGGAAGAAGCTACAGTTGAGGATATAGCCACAGGTGAAGAAGAAGCTACAGTTGAGGATAGAGCCGCAGGTGAAGAAGAACCTACAGGTGAGGATAGAGCCGCAGGTGAGGAAGAAGCTACAGTTGAGGATAGAGCCGCAGGTGAAGAAGAAGAAGCTACAGTTGAGGATA
>NW_011889056.1:64162-77484 GCF_000151845.1 Pteropus vampyrus | reverse complement strand
CCAGGCCGCCCCAGCCTATGAAGATGGTGCCCAGGCCGCCCCAGCCTATGAAGATGGTGCCCAGGCCGCCCCAGCCTATGAAGATGGTGCCCAGGTCTCATCAGTCCATGAAGATAGTATGCAGGCCGCCCTAGACCATGAAGATGGTGCTCAGGCCTCCCCAGCCTGTGAAGATGGTGTCGAGGCCTTCCCAGGCCATGAAAATGGTGTCCAGGCTGCCCCAGACCATGAAGATGATGCCCAGGCCTCACCAGACCGTGAATATGGTGCCGAGGCTGCCCCAGCCCATGAAGATGGTGCCCAGGCTGCCCCAGCCTGTGAAGATGGTGTCGAGGCCTTCCCAGGCCATGAAAATGGTGTCCAGGCTGCCCCAGGCTATGAAGATGATGCTCAGGCCTCACCAGACCGTGAATATGGTGTTGAGTCCTCCCCAGCCTATGAAGATGGTGCCGAGGCCACCCCAGCCCATGAAGATGGTACCCAGGCCTCACCAGGCCAAGAAGATTGTGTCCAAGCAGCCCTAGCCTGCGAAGATGGTGTCGAGGCCTTCCTGGCCTATGAAGATGGTGCCCAGGCTGCTCCAGGCCATGAAGGTGATGCTCAGGCCTCACTGGCCCATGAAGATGGTGCCCAGGTCGCCCCAGGCTATAAAGATGGTGCCGAGGCCACCTCAGGCTATGAAGATGGTGCCCAGGCCGTCCCAGGCCATAAAGATGGTGCCCAGGCCGCCTCAGGCTATGAAGATGGTGCCCAGGCTACGCCAGCTCATGAAGATGGTGCCCAGGCCATCCCAGCCAGTGCAGGGGTCAGTGAGGCAGGTCTTGGCACTGCCGACCCTGGTGAGGCTGCTCCTGAAACCGCTGTTGCCACTGGGGCAGCTCCTGCCCCTGAGGAAACCACCAAGGCCTTTCCTGCCATTCAGGGAGATGAAGGTGCTCTCACTCCTGTGGGCCTAGGTCAGGCAGGATTCTCAGAGGCCCCTGGGGGCCCTACTCTTGCCTATGTGGGAAGTGCTTCCGGGGTGGGCTCAGGAGGTCCCTGCAGTGAGCTAAAGGGCCTGGCCCAGGCAGGACACCCCGAGGCTGGGGAGGCTAGGGAGGCTGAGGAGGCTGAGGAGGCTGAGGAGGCAGTGGAGTTTTTCCTCCGTGGCGTACTTCAGCCCATTCTGGAGGAGTCAGGAGACGAGGACGGGGACGGGGAGATGAGTCCCCCCGAGTCCTCCTCAGACGAATAGGCTCAGAAGGCCCAGCGGCCTCCTCTCCCCTGGGGCGGCAGAGCCCTGGAGGCGGGGGAGGGGAGGCCAGGCCAGAGCAGCCTGGGGAGCAGGGCCCAGGGTAGAGCCTACCCAGCCCAAACCAAACCCCCAGGCCCCCAACTACCCAAAGGGTCCATGACCACCACCATCAGCCTTTCCAAGTGACTACGATGACCACATGTGACACCAATGCGAAGGGGGAGAGGTGTCCGTGGGGCAGGCCGCTCCCCGTACTGGGAAGCCCCCAGCCCATTGCTCTGTAGCCCCCATAGTGAACCACGTGTCAAGTGATCACACCCCCTCTTACACTCACACACACTAGCCGAGGTTCCTGTGCAGAGTCCCCAGGTGTGCGTGCACCTGGCCGGGTGTCCTGGCCTACCTACCGGGGCAGCCCCCTCCCTGCCCCGTGCTGTGAGCTTCACCGCCAGCCAGCGCTCCGCTCGCTGTCATCCTTGCGAGCTCGGTCTCTGCTTTCTCAGTGTACTTAGGCAAGCGCTGCTTGTCCTTGTGGAGATGTGTGTTCTTCTCTGAGCAGCTCCCCCATCCCGGACACCCCGAGCTCAGTCCCAGAAGACGGCGAGAAGGATGGACGAGGGCGTGGCCGACGCTCACTCGTGACCTCGGGAAGGAAGAACCGGACCAGGGACCCGAGGGGGACTGCTGCACTCTCCACGGGGACTGTGCTCTGATGTGCCACCCTGTTGTTCCTTGTGACTCAGTTTCCTCGGCTTGGTGGAGTGTTCCGTGCTGTGTTTTCCAGCGTCCTGACTGTCCTGTGCTGGTCATAGGGCAGTGACAGGCCCCAGCATATCGGCCAGAGGGGGAGGGGTGCCCTGCAGGAAGTGGACGTCATCAACTTCCATCGTGCTGCAGAGAATGATTGCGAGGCCCTCGGAGGGGGACTATGGCGGGAGGGCCAAGGTAGAGGGGGGCAGCTGAGGCACCCTGTCAGGGATCCCAGGAGGAGGGAGCCAAGACCTATGGGCTGCAGTGACTTTTCGAAGTTTCTGCATTTGTATTCCTTTTCTTCAATGGTTTCAGTAAACGTTTCTCTTCAATAAATTTCATAGTTTGTTTCAGCTGGGTCTTGCCTCTGCTGTGAGAAATTGAGGGAAGGGTCCACTTGGGGCCAGGTTGGGGGTGGGCAGTAAGTGATTCCTGCTCAGCACCTATGTCAGACTTCTCTAGGGGGAGGGGAGGGTAGGCACTTCAGCAGAGTTTGGGGTTCCATTGGTTATCGTCTTCGGATGGTCATATTCTCGCGATCTTTTGAAAATGGATGGGGGTGATCCTGTTTTTCTCCTTGCCTTGGGGGAAAGTGCCACTGGCTTCCATTGCCTGGGATTCAGGACTGCTGAACTTAAGTGATGTGTGGAGTGGGGCCTCACAGTAAAGATCTGTCATGCCCCAAAGACCTATAGCATCCTTAGTGAGAAAACTAGTATTAGACTGATAGGGTTCTTGCAAAAACCCCAAATGTATTTTAATCTGAGGTATCCTCAAATGTGAAAGTATTACCATGGAACAACAATGATAGTACTTCTTGAGCAACTGAAAATCTCTAGACACTTGTGGAATTTCTGGGAGAATGGGCACTAACATACCCACAGCACCTCCCCCTACAACAACAGACTTGCTCTCAAGGACAAGAAAAAGGCCAGGTTAGCGAGCTGCACAATGGAGGGACCCACAATAGCAGGGAGAGGGGATGCTCTCTGAAGGCTGCCGTTCAGGCATGGGGGCTCGGGTTTAATGCTAAAGGCAGTGAGCAACTTGGACCATTTAGGTAGGCCTAGCGGATCCTACTCATTCCTTCTGTCCCCAGAAGTTGTCACTTTCTGAGGCTGAGCCCACCTCCCATGAGAGGAGTGAAAAATGCCAGGTCTGCCCCTAGCTTCCCTTGCAGCAAGGATGTGGACATGTGCCTAGGATGTGTCAATCATAGGCGCCTATTGCCAACTTGATCTGGGCCCAGAGGTGGGAAGAAGCGAGGCCACACAGATTCCACTTGGGCGGAAGGTGGCCGCAGACGCAGTGAGACCTGTTTCCCAAAAAGCAGTGACAGCCACGGTTTTCTTCTGGCAGCACCCGCATCCCACGTTGGTGGTGCCAACCACAGTGTGGGAGGGAGCCAGCCCAGCACTTTGCCAGGATGCAGACCCTCCAAGCCTAACTCTCTGGCCCTCCTCAAATGTTCATGAGCTACTTGCCATCCTTCAACTAATTCCCTTCATGCTTCCAGCAGCCACAGTGAGATGTGATGGCTATATATCCACGAGATGCGACAAAACAGCACACCACACCGCCACCTACCCAACCCCACCCCACCACAGGAGCGACATCTGTCCTGCAGCTCCTGCAGTGCGGCCTGGAGTTGAGAAGGCCATGCCTAATGCTTCCAGGGCAGGTCTGAGGGACAGTAGGCCCTGAGAGCTTCAGATGTGGGGCCCTGGGGGAACGGGGTCAGGGGGGCCTTTGCCTCTTCTCTCTTAGAACTGGGAGCTATGGCTGAAGTCAGAGAGAGCTAATCTGGTGGAGAGAGGTGAGCCCGCAGTCTGGAGTGCCCCTGGCTGAGAAGCCCTCCTAGGTCCAGGTAAAGCTGATGCCGTCCTGCAGAGACTCCCGCCAGCTGAGTACACTTGATCATGTGTAGAGTAGAGTTTGTGAGAGGGTGGGGAGAGGCCCTGGGATTAGGACAGGGGCTCAGGGGCAAAGCTTTGGTGTGGCTTATGTGTATGTGTGTGTGTGTACATGTGCATATGAGTTGGGAAAGGTGACTTCTCAGTCTGCGTCACCTCTTCTGACCAGAGCCTGTGACTTCCAGTGGCTTCCCCCTTCCACATGAATTGATGCAGAGCATATCAGCTGATGCCTGCCAACTCGGAGCTCAGCAGACTGGTTGCGGGGGGAACTCCTGTCTCCAATTTCCAACCTTGTCCCTGTTCTCCAAAGTTTCCAGTGCTATACTTATTTCTCAGATGGGATTGTCAGAGACAGCCCCACATACCTTGACAATGCCTTTCACATTTCCTTTTTAGTTTCCCTTTGTGTCCATCTGGCCTGTGGTCCACGTCCACGTCAGTCTAGCCCCTTCCCGTCCCTGTCTGTAGCTCTTGGGCAGCTAGCAGAGTCCCGAGGAGTGGGGAGCTCCTATGTCTCACCTGCCATGCCTTTTTTTAGTGGGTGGGGCCGGATCTATGGCTGGCACAGGGTGGAGGCAGTGGTTTAGTGGGTGGATGGCCCTCCCTGAAGCCCAGTGCAGATGCTGCCAGTGCCCCATCCCAGCCCCATAGCCATTCCCATCTCTGCTCAGACACTATCTGCAGAGAGGAAGACAGTATTCACCAAATGACCACTGGAACCTCGCTACAGAGTGGCTCCTGAACAGTGAGAGAGAGGGGCGCACTAGATGCTTGGTGGGGGGCTGACATGGTGCCTGCTCCTTGGAGAACACTTGGGGCTTGACTTTCAACACTTGTCTGACAGGGGCTTGCTGTAAGGACCTGAGCCTTGTTCTGTGAACACATTCCAATGGCCACACTGGGCTTTGGGGGACAAGTCCACCAGAGCAAAGCTCCAGAGACTCCTAGCTGCCAGATCCCCAAGGAGCCAATGACTTCTGGGTGAGAGGGGATCTGGGCTCAGGGTGGCCTTGAGAAAGAGCTTGGTGAACCTGCGCCCCAGTGGCCACCTTGCAGGCCCCAGAGCCCAGTCATTCCAAAGGTTTAGGGCTGGAAAGGCAGCACAAACCCACTCCCATGAGAGACAGCTTCCATCATCATTGTGTAAGTTGCCATTTTTCCCATATGGTGCATTCCAGACACTCCAAACCCTGGTGTAGTCTGCCAAGGGGGCTGCAGCAGGAACTCGTGCTCAGCTGGCTGCCAGTGCTCTCGCAGGGGTGGAGCTTCCTGGCCATGCTCACCAAGCAGGCAGCCTGGGCAATTTCTCCTCAGCGATCCTCTCGCCCAGCCCTACCCGCCAGCACCCATGGGGACAGGTGCCCACAGGTCTTTGGGGGAACTCGGGGAGCTGAGGGCACATGTGTGCTTCTGAAGCATAAGGTGGATGTCTCCAGGTACTCATAGAGGGGTGGTACAGAGGGCTGGAGGAAGCATGGAGGCATCCCCAGATAGGGGACGGCACTTGTCAAATGCATTATGTCCACTGGGCTAAGCTGCAACTAGTTCTCCCAGAATTCCTTGCCCTTTGTGGTCCTAGGCTAAAGTTGACCACAGGAGAAATTCGCACGAGATTCGGAAGGGAGAAATGAAGCAGGGGTCGTCTTTTTTTTTTTTTTTTATGTTCAGAAGGTCAGAGTGGCACAGTGGTGTCGGTCTGTTGTCTTGACGTGCTATAGTCACCAAATCACTTCCTTCTATTTCTCCAAGGGCTGGGCCCAGTGCAGCTTCGTTGGGACTGACACACCTGTGGGCCACCTGCATCATCCTGGTTTTAGGTGGTGGGACACAGATGTGGCTTCCAGTTTGTCCTTAACCCACTGCTCCACTTCTCAGCCATCTTTGCTTCCCTTGCGCCAGCCCTGCTGACTGCAGGCCCAGAAGCAGCAGTTCCCTCGACTGACTGCAAGGGTGCCATTCCCATGGTGCACTGCCTGTATCGCTCAGGGAGTAGGTTCTGCTTTTGAAGGAACCTTAACTAACAGGCACACCGTGGCCTGTGCCTGGAGAGCAGAGCCTTCACCTACTCCTATACGGTTCTCCCGGCCTGAGCCACCCCGCCTTGGCTGCCCCCGGCCTGGGGCTGCTGACTCCTCCTCACCACTGCTTGCTTTGTTCTGTCCTCCTGCCTTGCAACCCTGATTGCCTTTGCCTTTCAGGAATTACATCAGGTCACTTCTCTTGAACTTCTTCCCAAGTAGGTGAGAAGGTCCCCAATCTAATGTCCTGGGTCGCAGTGTAAGGAATAGCTCAGACTTGGGACTACCCAGAAAGGCTCATCATGCCCACTAAAGCTGCCAGAGCCAGTGGCTGAAGCATGACCCATTGGTCATGTCCAGCCTCGTTGGGGGATGGGACCTCCTTCTCTGTTCCGTCTTCAGCACACTCGTGAAGTCCCTGAGAGGCAGCCCACTGAGGGCTGGCTCCCAGCCTTGACATGTCTCCCAAAGCCTTGTTGTGACATTTAACTGACACATTGGATGTGACCTTACAAGTATGATGTCCAGCAGAGACAGGACTCACTGACGGAAATTCCCTCCTGTCTTCCTCCCCACAGAGCTGCTCTCAGCTCACATGGGCTAGGCTTTTCTAGCCCAGCCCTACCCTGGGGTGGCCTTTAAGCTCCGAGACCCCCAGTGACTGGCTCTGCCTGGGAGCAGGTAGAGCTGGGGTGCTCTGTGTTCATTCCTAAACCTTAGCTGCCTGCAAAAGATACCAGCTTAAGAGAGGAAATTCCTTCCAGGCTTCGAGCTCTTTTTCCTCTCCACTTGTAGAGAAAAATGATGGGCTGGCCTGGCTTCACACACAGCTTCAAAGAGAAAAATAGTATTGGAAATGGCAAGAACCCCAAACCACAAATTAGGAAGCTTTCCAGCTCTCTGTCCGCCCTGGGGTAGGGAGCCAGCCAGGCCAGCAATGCCTCCTTAGAATTGCAATAGGAATCAGACTGCCCCAAAGTCAAGGGTCATAGTCCAGAAAGTCAGAGAAAACTAGAAAACAAATCTCTGGTTCAATTAATGAAACTTAAGGCCACAAGCCACAGGAGTGGTGGAATGTCACTGTGGAGATCCAGTCAGATAATGTGGACATGTTGGCAAAATCAAGCATGTTCACAACCCAACGTGGGTCCTACACATAAAATGGCAACAATCGCAAAAATAATATGAGGAAGAAAAGAACAGAAGCAAACAGCAGATGAAAAGCACATCGCAAGGGGAATTACACAAAAATACAGGAAGGCAACAGACAAGAAAACCCCCCAAAACCCCTCCGCAGATGCAAGGAAATTCTGGAAAACATGATGCTTTATAACAAAAAAGAATTTAAAGAAGAGAAAAGGTTCAAAAGAGAGATTATAAAAAAACAGAAGGAAATGAAAGGAGGGCAGCAGAACTCAAAAGAATGGGAAGAGAAAAATTAAAAAAAATTACTGAGATGAAAGCATTTTTCATAGTTTCATTCTTAACTTTTGTGGTATCTTTTAGGAACTAATACTTCTTGTGAAGAAACATTTATCACAAACAACAATTCTTCAAGTTTTCTTTCCATTTCTTTTTCTTTGTCGAAACCAAAAAAAAAAAAAAAATGAGTGTAACACTTCAGGTAATAAATGCAATGTATACATAATGACCCCATTTCTTTCTGAAATAAAACACGCGTACCATAACATTTACCCTTTTGGTGTACGATTCAGTGCATTTGGTATATTCACCAAGTTACAAGCCATTAGAACTATCTACTATCTACTCTCGAAATATTTTCATTGCTCCAAAGAGAGACTCCATGTATAGTTACTCCCCATCCCTTCTTCCCTAGCCCCTAGCAAAGACTGATCTTCCTGTCTCTCTGGATTTTCCCATTCTGAGCATTTCATATGGATGGACTGATACACTCTGTGCCTTTTGAGTCTGGCTTCTTTCATGAGTATACAAGATGATCCCATTTGGGGGGGAATAGTTTTGTCTCACCTACCCATTTTTGCATCTGTCCGTCCTTCTATCTTCTTGCACCTAGGTCTGGGGCGAGGTTAACAATGGGTGCTGGGATTTGGGGTGCATTCAATCTCGTCTCTGGACTTTTATGCAACACCTAACTTGTTCCCACATGCATGTGTCTTCTCTCCTCCTCTCTGCTAGTTGCCTCATGGCGATCTCGCTCCTCTGCTCAGTTATTTATTTGAGAAGTAGTTACTGTACTCCTCCTGTGTGTAGTTGTCAGTAGAGTGAGGCAGGGAGGATGGAGAGCGGGTGGATGGCTGGACTCAAGGCACGCCGAGGGGTTGAGATAACGAGAGTTCCTGATAGACTAGCGAGGAGTGTGAGCTTGTGGTCGAGAAAGGGAGCGGAGTCAAGGGTGATGTGCAGGTTTTCAACCTGGGCAACTGGATGGAGTTGCCGATCAGCAGGTGTGTCCATCTGGGGCTGGACCGAGCTATTCTCAGGTTGTGAGAGGGCTCTCGTCTAGGGGGACGAGGAAGCCATTGGACCAGAAGTCAATGCAAGCACGGGCAGCCTCTGCCTGGCCTCACTCAGTCTGCACGTTGGAAACTGTCTCCTCACCACTCTGGCACCTGGGGACGCAGGCTCATAGGACCTCTCTTTGCAGGCGCCTTCTAGGTCAAGGCTGCTTTCACACTGGCTTGGGAAGCCAGCTCTGAGGGCATGTACGATTATGTGGGGGAAAAAACAGACTGGAGTCCCAACAAGCTACTCTTGTGTCAATCTGCACTTGGTGGGGGGTGTGCATGTGAGAAAGAGAAAATGGCGGAGACCTCATAGACGGAGTCAAGCACTCTCTATGGAAAACCGCCATTTCCTAGAGACTGTGGGCCTTCTCCCAGCTGTGGAACTACATTGGGTGATAGGGACTGGACAGGAGGCCAGAGTGTTGTCCCCTCCCCAGCAGTCTCCCAGTAAAAGATGGGAGGCCTCCACTTCTAAACGACAGCTGCAGAAACTTGTCTGGGCTTGAAGCTTCCCTATGAGAACAGAAGGATGCTAGCATTCTCTCCCTTTCTGCCCGTCTCTGTCTCTCCCCCTCTCCTGTACCACACACATAAACATAAAGCCTAAGCCGAGAGGCCCCTGAGGAAAGCTGAGACCCTGCTGGGTACAAGGTAAGCCTGTGAGGCTTCCAGGCAAAGCCGAGGATGATCTAGCTCTTCCTGTTCTTGGAACTGTGCTGTTTCCTAGACAACGTGTTTTGCGTAATCATGGTCAAGGCAACGTACATTTCTGCTCGAAATCAAGGTCACAGTATAATACCAATTCACCACGGCAACAGGAGACTACTCATCTGACATGAGAGATGGGATTTGTGAGGAAAAGCACATGCTGAGCACTCGTGCGCAGCCTGAACAGCTCACCTTCCTTGATGGAGGGGCATGGCAATTTTGCTCCATGAAATATGCTTCGCTCTAGTGGATTGTAGAATCCATGTCCTTAAAAGGCACAGAGTCCCTTGTCAGTTCAATATAAATAATTTGCCAGACAGAGCTAGCCAGGTAGATGGTGCCCCCAGTAAACCAATATGTCACAACAGGAGCCATTCTGACCTGGCTTCACGGATTTAGCTGGGTCTGCAAACCCATCCGAATCACCTTGCTCTTTGTAAAGAGACCCTGTGCTGCTTCAAGTCAAGCTAAGGATCTGATGAACTCTGCCGCCAGCTCATTGTTGAGACCAAGGCAGGCACCTGACCTTTGTGGGTTTCAGACCAATGGGCTTTGACGAACGGTGGTTCTACAACAAAACCCTGTAGCTTAAAATTTGATAGTCTTCCCAATTTCTTGGCCTAAGGAAAATTGTCAGTCACCCCCTAGCCCATGCCTCTCCTCTCTGACACCTGAAAGCAGAGAGACGTGGCAGCGCCTTTTCTATATCGGGAAAGCATGGGCCTAAGGCCATGGTACAGTCCGTGTCTGAGCACAGTGCCGGCTTACGCCCCTTCCCCAAGGTCACCTGCTTGGATGACAGGAGGGAGGAGCTGGGGAGCCCTGCAAGCTTGTGAGGATGAGATCTTCGTGAAGGCAAACATCACCTAGAATGGTCTCCTCTGGATTTGCCCGAACCCCATTGAGGAGGCCCCACTGTCGACCCCAGGGGGAAAAGGGCAGAAAGAGAACATGGGCAAGAAGGAGGGCAAGAGGGTACGCCAGAGAGGGCCACCTAGGCATGAGCCCGGCCACGTGAAGGGACGGGCCTGGGGACTGGGGTTAGTATGTGTGAGCGTGTTGCATACTAGGGAAGCTGGTGGGGAGAGGGGGCAGACTTTGCACATTCTTATTGTTGTTGTTGATATCAGAACTCAGGATGACAATTCCACGTCACTTCTGGCATCTGCCCCAAGGCAGCTCCAGGCATTTGAACTTGGGTAATGGGGTCTCTGAGCAGGGACATTTCTTTTTAAAGAGTACCAAAAGAAAAATGAGGTGTAATACCAGGTCCTGGGTGGCTCTCCTCATCCATCGTAGACACTAGAATGCTCAGGCAACCCTGTTGAGTCAGTGAGCCCTCAAAAATGCATGCCCAGGACAACCCACAAATGTCAGGGTGGGCCTCCCCTGGCCCTGATTCAAGTTAGAACATGTGGGTTGAAGGGTAGCCATTTCTCTGGTGCCTAAAACATGACATGTTGCTCAAAAGCACACTACTTAAAGATTAAGTGAAATGTAGAGGGTACCACGATCCCCATGCTGTAGCACCTAGGAAAGAGGGACTGTGAGAGGGACCTCCTCGGGGTTCCTGGGGCCCTGGGTCCTGCTTGAGGTCTTGATGGCTAGTTTCAAGTCCCTCTCCCAGGGGAAGGCAGATGATGGAGTCTCTCAGAGGACCCCTGGGGGCAGAGAAGTAGTGACAAGTGTGGCCGCCTTCTATTTATGTCGCTGAGTGCCCTAGCTGGAAAGAAGGTGGCCCACAGAGACTAGCTGATATATTTTGTCAAAAGAATCAAACAACCCAACATGCTGGCACCCGCTACAGGCCACCAGTGCTCTAGCCTCTGCCCACATTTGAGACCCCAGACTCAGACTTTCAGCTGAGAGCCCTTCCTGTGACAGGCACCCTCCTCCAGTGGTTATTGCATGCGACTTCACGGGCCACCCGCTGGCCTGAGAACCTTCCTTGGGGGCCCCTCAGAGCCCAGCTGACCCTTCTTCCACCTGAAGGTGCTATTTCCAGAAGCTTCTATTTCAGAGCCCTGAGGCCTTGAGGTTGACAACTGGCCCTAAGTCAGTGAGTGTAGCTCCAAGGGCAAGGGCTGGGAGGGTGGCCAGTGGTGAAAAGATCTAGCCTTGATTGGCAGCTTGGCTGATGGAAACACGTGTTCTAACTTAGAGCCTGTGATTCAGGCCAGGGTCACCCAGGAAGGCCTGGGGGCCACCTCTATGGCCACAAGGTCAAGTGGTTAAAGCCAGCCTGTCAGGAAACGCTCTCAACTTCTCTGCTTTGGTTACTAACTTTCTGAAACTTACATTCCGTTCAGATCTCATGGCTCAAGGAAATGCCGAAAGCACTTTGTAGCAGATGCCATGATGGGCACTTTGCTACAACTCGCCTCACTTAACCTTCACAAGCCGTCCCTTCCCTTATTCCGCCCACGGGTGTTGAGGCCTGATCCACACCAGGCTGGGTCCTGGGGAACATGGACAGCTCAGGGGATGGACGCAGGATGTGAGAGTTAATGGAAGATTCCACTCACACTTTAGAAAACGATGAACTCGGAGAAGTGAAAGAACAAGACAGAAATTAACAGGGTGGGGCTCAGGGAAGGTGCTCTGAGCAGGTGACCTTGAATCTGAAACCTGAAGAATGAGCAGCAGGGGGCAGGAGAACATTCCGCAGAAGTAGGACGCATGTGCCAAGGCCTCATGTGGTACACATGCCTGAAACTGCTGAATCCATTAAGAAACTGAAGTTCACATTGGTGAATGGTGTGACCAAGATGGTGCCACCAGGGAGTGGTACTGCTCTGTTGGATTTTGTGACAAGAGTTATGTTCCGCTCAGAGCTCCTGTCCCCAGCACCATTATTTCATGACCCTGTTTCTTTCCAGGTGAGATGCTCATTTCGCTTTTGTGACCACAAGCTCCGTGAAAGCAGGAATTCGTGGTTCCTTGAAACACCCCCAGCTCCTGGCCCTTTACCTGCACACAGTAGGTGTCCTTCAAGGACACTGACATTCATGGAGCTCTGGCCAGCCTGGGCTCAGAGTTTGGTGAGGGAAAGGGAAAGCTCCCTGTAGACCCCACCCTCCTCACCTAGAGCCCTGTGAGTGGGTCACCAGTGACAGCAGAGGTCCATTTGGAAATCTTGGCTGTTGTTGACCCAGCAGCCTCACCTCCTAACATTTACTTGTCGCCACTAAGATGCCATCTCCCTGGGTACCCATCCTCTTCTTGCTCCCTGCCCCTGTCACTACCCTTGGTCCTCGCACCTCTTTTTCTCTACCTCTTGCCTCGATTGAGTCACAGATGTCTCCGGGGACATCCGCCTTGAATTTTTCCTTTTGTCCCGCATAACATGGGGGCAGGAGAAGAAGCTGGCACCCTCTTTGCCTTACAGTGTCACTCCTTGTATTCCTCTACACATGTGCAAAATCTGGCCCTCCTAGGCTTGCCCCGTTGAGTCACATCGATCTCAAGTGTCCCTGGTATTTGTGCTACCCACCCCTCGCTTGGTCCCTGCTCTCAAGGGCAAATTCTGGGCCTGACCGCCCTCCCTATGCCAACCATTTACACCCAAGACCTTTCTCTGGGCCCATACCTCTTCCTTTTGTCCTCTCCCTTACCCCTGCTCCTCTTTGCTCTCGTGACCTTGATGGGAGAGAGCAACAGTCCCTGTCCCCACTGCCTTCCCCAGCCTCTTCCAGGCTTCCTTTCTTCTCCACCTGGGATTCCAGGGCTGTCCCCTAACTCGGCATCCCTGCCTCCCATGTGACTACTCATTTATCTCATTTATTGAGCACCAACTGTGTGCCAGGTACTATGCTGGTATTCCGCTGGGAGTCAAAATTGACCAACTCCCTGCTGTCAGGGATGTCACAGTCCAAACATGGAAAAGTAACCCCACAGTTATACATACGATTACAAATAGTGGTAAGTGCTGTGTAGGAAAATGCCAGGTGCTCTGAGAGCAGTAAAGGATCCAAATATAGTCTAGGAGGAGAGGGAGCAGAAAAGGGACCCCGGGAAAGTGACATTTGTATTGGAATCTGCAGGAGGAGGAGGAGGAGCAGAACCCCCATCTTTTGGGTGTTAGCCTGCTGCAGTCATGTGCTCAGCTCTCTCCAGCCAGGGGCTGAATCATGATGGGTAAGTGTATTAGTCAGCTATTGCTGCTACCAAACTTATTTTTATGAATCTAGTGTAACATAAAAATACCACA
>NW_011889056.1:52576-62042 GCF_000151845.1 Pteropus vampyrus | reverse complement strand
CCTATGTACCTGGAATTTAATTATGCTTATTTGGGAACAGGGAAGGATTGGAAAGGCCCTGGCACAGCTGGGATTCTAGGACCTCAGAATCACAGCCTGTGGAGGGAAAGTCCATTGTAATTGACTAAAAGGGGCAAAGTTGGAGGACTGATCAGTCCATCAGGAACTACCCAGGGGCTCAGACAGGTGGGGCGGAGGGCTCTCACAACTGCCTTGTCTCCTGTTTTGGTTGCTTTTCCTGCTTCTTTTGGATTAGCACGCATTAGGCAATGTCTATTTCAGCACAAACTTGAGGCCTCTCTTTGGTTTCTAAAGGGCTCTGGGCACACTCTGGATTTTGTCCCTCCTGTCTGCTTCGCATTCTCTCGGTTGCCCTGGCTCAAGGCCTGAAGGTCCTCTTTCCCACCTCCTTCTCTCTTAGATGAAATAAACCATAAAGATAAATGTGGAAATTAATGAAATAGTAAACAGAAATAATGAAATAACAGACAGAAAGCAGAAATGATTACCACAACCAAAAGCTGATTATTTAAAAAGACTAATGAAATATGTGAACTTTGGACAAGAGTGATCAAACAAAAATAAAAGGCAAACAATAGTAAAATGAAAAAGGATACATGGCTACAAATAAAGTAGGGATTTCTTTAAATCATAAGAGAATACTATGAACAAACTATGACAATATATCTCAAAATCTAGAGAACACGGAAAAAATAGAGAAAACTATGTTACCAAAATTGTCTCAAGAAGAAATAGAAAGTCTGAATTAAAAAATCACAATTAAAGAACTTAAAGCAGGACGTGGTTCCATAGTGTAGCAGTTAGCAGGTCTGCTTTACACGCAGAAGGTCCTGGGTTCTCACCCCAATGGAGCCATAGTCCATGGTCTATGGCCATGCCACCCCGAACAAGCCCGATGTGTGATCTCGGAAGCTAAGCAAGGTTGGGCCTGGTTAGTACTTGGATGGGAGATCACCTGGGAAGACCAGGTGCTGTAGGCATAAAAAAAAAAAATTAAAGCAGTATTTAGAAATTTTCCAGTGGGAAATATATGGGCTCCAGGTATTTTAAAAAAATTTTTATCAAGATTTCAAGGATCAGATAATTCTTAAGTTGTAAAAACTGGTCAAGCTACTAGAAAATGAGAAATAGCTACCAAACCTATTTTTAGGAATCTAGCATAACATAAAAACCAGAAAACTATAGCAAAAGAAAGTTATAGCTAAAAAATCCTAAAGAAAATATTAGCAAATTGAATTTAGCTACTACAACCACTGGTTTATGTACTTTAAAAAGGTGAATCTTTGATGTATAAATTATATCTCAATAAAGTGGTTATGAAAATATGAATCCAATGATGTAGTAAACCCCCACACACATATCACCACTAAAATATGATCCCCCAAAAACAAGGATGGTTCAGCATCAGAAAAATTTCTCATTGTCTCATTGTCATTCACTACATAACAGATTCAAGGGAAAAATCATATTACCATCTCAATACATCCAGAAAAGAGATTAGGTATAAATCAACACCTGTACCTGATGAAAAGTCTTATCAAATGAAGACTAGAAGACAATTCTATAACCTAATAAAGATTAGCTACCCAAAACCCTCCACCAGACATCAGACTTGATGCAGGATACATTCCCCTCTGCCTGCTACTGTTGGCCTTTCATCAGAAGGACTAGCCAATGCGAAAACGAAGACTGAATGATCAGCATTTGAGAATTATTGGATTATGGATTCTATAGTACCAAAAAAAGAAAAGAGAATCAATGAACATCTTATTAAAATTAACAAAAAGTGCAGCAAGGTAGCCAGATATATGAACCATTAGTATTCTTATGTACTACCAATCACCAAATAAAAAATGAGATAGAGACAAAGGAGATATAATTCACAAGAGCAGTAACAATGAAAAGCATCCGAGAGTAATCCTAACAAAAATGTGGAACACCTATGGAGATAATTATCAAACTTAAATGAAGGATATAAATTATTGTACACTCTATAAAGACAAAAAACATTTCGAGGAGTTAAAGATGTAAATGTGAGAACAAAATTCTAATTCCATTAAAATAGAATACAAAGCAAATGACCTTGTAGCGGATTTTCTGAAACTTTCTTAAATAAGGCATAAAAAGCAAAAAGGGAAAGATAGATTTCACTACTTCAAAATGAAAAACTATAGAGTATTATGCAGCTATAAAAAATGTGGAAGCTCTCTGTGAACTGATGTAGCACGATTTACAGAAGTTACTGTTAAGTGGAAAAAGCAAAGTGGAACGAGAGTACACAATGTGGTGCTTTTGAGTAGTGAAGAAGGGAAAATAAGGAAATATACATGCATCTGCTAATCATTACAAAAACAAACAAAGGAAGGATAACCCAGAAAACAAAGAAGTTGGTTACCTACAAAGGGTGGACAAATGGAGCAGAAGGGATAAGGAGGGAGCTGTATTTCTCTGAGTATGCCTTTTTAATTGGTTTTGACTTTCGTGATCATGTTAATGTTCTTCATATTCAGAAAATAAAATCAATAAGAATGGGAAGGGGAAAAACCAAAAATTGAAAGCAAATGAACCTAATCGTATGTCAACTGAGTTCCATAACCACACTGAGGAGGAAATAAAACGCCCAGAAATTCATAATCACTATTTTTAAGTTCGTCTGACCACCTACCCGCAATCTTGGGCAAGGTTGCAGGGGCACGGAGGACTGCCAAGAGATCTCAAGTCTTCAGATTCGTTTTTGGTTGTGGGAAGTGTGAAGCAATTTTTAAACGATCTGATGTATTCCAGGACTGGGCAGATGAGTAAAAGTGTCAGGAGGCAGGGTTCTCACTGTGGAGGAAGGAAGGCACAAATATGGGACTGAGGAAAACAAGAAAGAAGCCTGTGGGGATGGAGGTGGAATGAAGGTATAGATGTGTACGCAGGCGTGTGTGCACATGGATGTGTGTGCATAAGTATGTACGTGTGCATCCATATAAGTACATGCATACATTTCTTAGCTTCTTCCACTGGAAATGCCCAGTAGCAACAAGCACACCCAGCACCCAGATCTTGGTCCGTAATACCACTCCTCCCTAAAAGAAACCAGAGCTCCTTGGAGAAATGACTGATCTCAGAACTGGGGCAGGAAGTAAGGACATGCTCAAAAAATGATGGTGGCATGTCAAAGAACACTAGAGCTTGCCTGAATAAGTTTACATTGGCCAAATCTGGAACAATTTGAGCTCTAAAGTAGTAAGGACAGTAATGAATTATAAACCATTGAAAAAGAGAAATCTGTGAGTCCAAACAAATAATAAAGAGATTAAATAAATAGGGGAGAAGATGAGAATGATAAAATAAATGGGGCAAAATGTTAATAATAGTTGAATCTGGTTAAAATGTATATGGATTTTTTTTGTACTATTTTTGTACCTTTCCTGTAAGTTTGAAATTATTTCCAAATAAAAATATTATACATTGAATTTATAATAGCATTGAAGTTTATAAAATATTTCGACATGGCAAAAGTGATGGGTTGTAACTCCCATAAATTTTAAGTATGTACCTCTAAAAGATAGACTATTAATATAACTACAATACAATTACCACACGAATAATTAACAATAATTATTTACTATCATCGAATATCCTATCAGTGATCAAATTCTGCATTGTCACATTTTTTCTTTATAGTTTGTTTGTTTAAATAAGGAATCAATCGAGCTCCATATGTAGAATACGTTTTAAGTGCATTTTCATCTGCAGATTCTCCCTCTATCTCTTTTACCTCCTGCAATTTATTTGTTGAGAAAACTGTGTTGTTTGTACTGTAGAGTTCCCACAGTCTGGGTGTCGATGATTGCATCCTGTGGGGTAGTTTAACAAGTTCCTCTGAACTTCGTATTCCCTGCAAGTTGGTAGTTGGATCCAGAGGGCTGATGAGATCTGGATTCAAAAAAATCCTGTTTTGTTTGTTTGTTTGTTTGTTTGTTTGTAGCAAGACATATGAATTACATATGTGGAGTACTTGGCAGATCAAGCAGACAAAAGATCAGTAAGGATGTGGATTTGAACCATTGGCAGCTTGATCTAATAAACGTGTATAGAGCATCGATTGCGGACTGCACATTCCTTTGGGCACATATGGGAACTTTACAAAAACTGACCACAAACTGGAGTCTAAAACAAATCTTAACAGGTTTCTAAGGCTCAAAATCATTCGGAGTATGATCTCTGACCACAGTGTAATTAAGCTAGAAACTCATGATAACAAAAGCAAAAAAAAAGAACAGAACAGCAGCCCCCTGCATCTGTAAGCTAGCCTGGCACTCACAGCTAAGCCACGTTGTTCTCTTATTAGACATAAACAATCTCACAGGATACCAACCTCAGACAAGGTTACTCTGAGACAAAGATAAAATGAAACGAAGCAAGGCTACTTCATGATTTTTTTCTAAGCACAGATAAAACCAAGGTCAATTTTTAATCCACAAATATCAAACATCTCCCTCTTGCTTGGCTAATATAGGGGCCTGATATTGCTTTCTGAGTCACAGTTTTAGCCTGGCGATGGTAGTCTGCACTCTCTATAGAGAAGATGGATTGAGATCTTCAATCAGAATTGCCCTTGCTTTCTGATACCATCTACAGCCAACCATCGCTTCCTTGAACTCTCCCCAAGATCACCCAACCAAAGCCCAAGTGTTACAGTAGGTTCTTTCTACTATACTCTTTCTGAGATGACCCACGGCTCCCCATGTAATAGGCCTGAGTCGTTCACCTACAGACGTGCTCCTGGGGAGTCTTTGGCAGAAAGGTATTGACACATAAGAAATAGATAACTAGAAAAACCTCACATGTTTAGAAATGAAGAAATACATATTTAAATAACCCATGGTTCAAAGACAATAACATGATAGAAATTAGGAAACATCTTATTCAATGATTAAAAAAAATATTACACATTTGAATCAGCCAGTAAGTAGCCTGACAGGAAGCAGATGGTACATGCAAATTAAGTAATTTGAAGAGTGTTAAATAAAGTGATTAGGGTGGTTTTGTAATATGTCAACTTGGTTAGCCTGAATTACACTTTCCAGAATCCTCTTTCCTGTAGGTTTCAAGTAGGATGTGCCCCCTGAGAGATTCTGATGGGAGATTTCGAGAAGGGAAAAGAAACACATATAACTGAAAATGTTCTCATAACTAGAAGATAGAAGGAACAACAACAAAAAAAAGACAAATAACGTAATAGAAAAATAGGCTAAGGCTCGAACAGATAAATGGTCCACAGACATAAAAGGCACTCAACCTCATTTATCATTACAGAACTGTAAGTTAATGCTACCATGAGATATCATTACACACCCACCAGATTAGTGGAAACCAAAAAGTCCAGCAAGTCCACCGTGGGTGGCGGCCATCTGAGAATTGCTTGGTGGCTCATGCCAGGTGGCTGCAGCTGAACTTGGCCTGCGGCAGGGCCCTTCCAAGAAGGCACTGGTCTGCATTCTATTGTATGTTAACTATAATCGAAAAACAAAAAAATATATTATTTAAAAAATGCAAAAAATCACAGCAATTTTGATGAAGAGAAAAGAATATGAAGAAATGAATAATTATAAGAAACAAGATGTGTTATAACTTTAGATGCAGAGATAAATTTTTTTAATTGTAAGATAATACCATATAGAGCTTTATATAGAAAACTGGAAAATCTAGATAGAATAGATAGTTTTCTAGGACGAAATAAATTATATTAACTTGTCAAAAAACATAACATCACAATAAACCAATATCTACAGAAGAAATGTAAAGATATCCAAAGATCTATCCTTCAAACTTGCATCAGGCCCAGGTGGTTTTATGGTTAATTTTACTAAACTTGAAAAGAAATAGGTAATTCTCATATTGCCCAAACCCTCCTCTGCATTGGAAAAGATGGAAAGCATCCAAACCCATTTTATGAGGCTATTATAACCCGGATACCAAAATTGGATTAAGATAGCAGAGTAAGCACTCTGCATAGACCAATCTTTCTTATGAATAAAACCACAAAGATATTAAATCATATCCTTTATGATGTCCAAGTAAGGCTTCCAAGAATGAAATGATAAATTAATATTGACGTTATTAATGTAATTCATGTCATTATTGGCTAAAGGGGAAACATAAATATTTCTCTCACTTGATGTAGGAAAAGCACTTGTAAAATTCAACATCTATTCACGCTGTCCTTGCCATTCTTCTGTAAAGGACTCATCCTGATCAATGCGAGACAAGAAAGAAATACAGGATATAAATATTGCAAAAGAAAAAACTAATTATTCAGAGATGTTATGTTCATTTGTCTAAAGAATCTAAGAGAAGCACCTGGCAAATCTTTAGAGCTCATATGAGAGCTTTTCAGAAGCTCTACCTTCCTAGCAATTAGCAATTAAAAAATAGAATATTTAAAAAACTCCTAATTCCAAGAGCAACACAAACTATAAAATTCTTCAGACTAAAATATATTAAAATGTGTAAGACTGATGTGAAGATGAACGATGTAAAAGCTCACTACAGGACATAAAAGTGGGCCTGAATCAATGATGAGCTATATCATGTTCTTAGAGGGAAAGAATCAACTTTGAAAGATATCAGTTCCCCTGAAATTAGTCTATAACTTCAAAGCAACTGCAATAAAAATCCTAAGGAGATTTTAACGGAAACTAATGAGCTGATTCTGAAACCCATTCTGAAGAAAAGCGCACAAGATTGGCCAAAAAATTTAAAAGAAAGAATCTACTAGATATCAAAACATATTATAATGCTATAGTAATTAAAACAGTATTGATGCAAGAGTAAGCATACTAATCAATGAAACGACAGAAATTCCAGAAATACTCCCAAGACAATTTGGCAATTTAGTATTCATCCATCCACCCATCCACTCATCTCTTCATTCACTGACAGTGATTGCCTATGATGTGTCAGATACTGTTTTAGTGGTGAACAAAACAAAGCCTCTGTTCTCACAGAAGCATGGAGCTTCTGTTCTACAGGATGAATTTGGCATTTCGATTAATCAGGGAAAGGATGGTGTTGGGACAAGTGGCTATCCGTGTAAAGAAAATAAAACAGTAGATTCTAATGAGATATTATGGATGAAAAGAGATCCCTGAATGATTCAAATATCTAAAGATGAATATTAAACAAAACTACAAAAACAAATTTATAAAAAGAATACTAGAGGAGTATATCATTCTAGTCACTGGATAAAGACAAAGCGCAGACACCATAAAAGAAAACCCCGATATATTTGACAGCATCAAAATACGACTTTTGCAATTATTGCATACAATAAATGCACTATAAACCGAGTTAAAAATAAATAAGTGCGGAAGAAAGCATACGCAATATGTATGACAGATGAAGGGTTAACATGAATCATATGAAAAGAACTACAAGTTAATGGGAAAAATAACAAAGAATATGAACAAGCAGTTTACAGAAGTGTCAATGCCGGTGGTCTATAGATATTTGAAAAGATGCTCAATATGATCACGCTAGTTATCAGAAAATGCCAGTGAAGTGTGGAGATGGGGGGAACAAGGGCATGGGGGTGACCATTTGGGAGCTGACCCCACAGTTGAAGCAATGCCCTTGAGCCGAGCTCCTCAGCACAGTCCCTGGATCACACTGCGCAGGCACAAGCCGTGCTCTAGAGGTCTATGATGAGGCTAGTACAGATATCAGGAGGAAGTTTTGCGATGGTTTTATAGCAATTCGGCATCACCATGACATCTTTATTGCATGTCAAAAGTCTTAGTCCGCGCTGGATCGGGAGACATCAACTGATCTTTTACCATAGGTGGTTTGAGAAGTACTACTGTAGAGGAAGGGGAGAAAGCAGATGTAAAGAGCCAGGGTCCTTGAGTGACTGTGGAGTGAGGTTGCCCCATCAACCTGGACAGCTGGGCTCTGACTTACGTGAGCGAGGAATAATCTTCTGTCTTCTCTAAGTCGCTGCATTATAGCTGGTTTCTTTATTGAAGCCGGTATATGTGTACGTATATGCATGTACATGTGCAGAAATTGTTTATACACTTAAAAAATAATACAACACAGGATAATAATCTTACTCAGGGGTTTGGTATATGGGCGTGGCATTTGTAGCGCGATGTAAAAGCACTTTAAGAATGAGATTTAGTTTTCAGTTGTTTGATTCCATTTAGGTCATGAGTGTTTTCAGAAAAAGTCCTACAAGGAATTCTCGTTTTGCAAGAATGAAATAAATCCGAACCTCCAGGAGGAAAATCTCCAAAGTTGTATACAATTGTCTTTGATAAATCGTCTCTGATGCTAAAATAATAAAGGAGGTGAACATATGAAGAATCAAGTTTTAGAGAAAAATGAGGTTCTCGAAGCACATTTTGATCTCACCTAAACTAACTTCAAACCAGACTTTACAAAATGCTTCAGGAAAAAAATCGCTGAAAAATGTAAAGGAAATCTTGTCATAAGGACTGCTGTAGATACCAACTGTTCTCACTAACTAAAGACAAAGGGCTTTAGAGATTTGATCAAACTGTGAATCCTGGGTACAAAGTTCCTTCTGGAAAACATGATACTGTTACCTTGCTTCTGAAGTCCAAAAAGCATCAGGCGTCATCATGTAGTGGCCAGCCCAAACGGGGCAAGTGTGCAGCACAGGGGCCCAAGGAGTCAGCTGCAGGCATCTAAGATCACGGTTCCCGTGCCAGGCCAACCCTGATGGTCGGAGGGTGAGAGTGGATTACAAAATTATAATAACAGGTATGCTTGGAGATAAATTTCAGAGTTATTACTGAATCTCAGGAATTCATTCCCTGGTAGTGAGATTTGAGATTTGCCCTTGGCCATCTAGCATTGGCCAAATTTGTCTTTCATGCCCTTCCATGCTCTTCTATAGCTGGCTTGCTGCTGTGAAGCTCTTGAAGTTCAGAGCCAACAGTTCCCAAACCCCATTTAGCCCCTGCCATCCAGCCATCGAGCTGGAAAGCAGCTCCTGGCTTCCAGGGGCCTTCTGAGTCAAGGCTGAGGCTGTACGCCAATCCTCCAGGCATCTGCCACCCACCTGCCATCTCCAACCGGGAGATGCTACCACTGCCACCAAAGTGGCTGTACTGGAACACAGAGACCTGGAAGGACTTAGGTCTGACGGGGTATCCTGCTCTCTGATGTGCCTGGGGCTCTGGCACCCTCCCTCCTGCCCTCTGCCCCACCAGGCTCCCTGGGCCCTCCACCTTCCTGAGGGTCCCGGGCCACGCCTTGCCCTGGCCGAGCTTCCCTCTGTCTCTCCATTAGGGCCCAGGTCGGGGGTGGGGTGGGGGTGGAGGAAGTGCCCTGAAGGGTGGGGGTTGCCCTGTCACCCAGCGCCCAGGCCCTGTCTGGCCCCGGCGTCAGCCTTCCGCTTCCCACCTGGACGTGCCGCAGAATCCTCTGG
>NW_011889056.1:49543-52031 GCF_000151845.1 Pteropus vampyrus | reverse complement strand
GATGTGCCCTACCCTGACTCAGGGGCTCCCAGTCTGGGGGTACAGGCCACTCCCAGGCAGTGAGGTTGGGCCTGAAAGCACCAGGGGCCCCAGGGAGGAGGGAGAGGCCCCCTCCAAGCCAGGGATGGGCGTGGAGGGCCTTGGGATGTAAAATCAGCAGGACCTGAGCGTGGCGGGAGCTATCGTTTGCTAATACTGTGTGTATTTGGCTTTGTAGTTTTTAAATTGAAGTGTAACCGGCATCCACTGAAGTCCACAAATCTTAGGAGCCCAGCTTGGTGAACATAGGTCCCACTTGTGCTGACATCTTGGATACAAGTCTGTCTCACTCTGGCGCTCTATCCTTCAGGTCAGGGATTATTATGTCATTTGCTTTTGGAACCTGGCATACAGCAGGTGCTCAATGCTTGTTGAATGCCAGGTCAGGAAAGAAGTAAGGATGGGGGAACACAGGGTTTTTATGACTTGTCTTGCCTGAAAAAAATTGGGGGGCCATGTTTTTATTATATATTTCAATATCTTTTAATTAAAGCGATAGGTTCTCAGTGGGGAAAAAATTCAAATAGTTTATTGGCGGATAAACCAAACTCATAAATGCATAAATTCAAGAGAAGCCCAGGTACCCTCACCTATTAAAGGCGAGCAACTCTATTCTTTCTTTGTCTCATCACTAGTGTGATGGTTTCAGGCCTAAGGGGTCCGCCCTGGCAGTCAGCCATGGGAATGAAATGCATTTCAGCCCAGCATTTTGATGATGACCTGGGCCACAGCAGGTGCTCTTGGAGGGGATGGTGATGGTGGAAACTTGAGGCTAATGGGTTAGGAGGAGACTAAGCTAAAATGCAGTGAGCATCAAAGAAGCCCTCCTTTCTATCCACATGACTTATGGGCTGAATATCGATGGCCCTGTGAAATTCATACACTGAAATCCTCATCGTCAAGGTGGTCATATTAGGACCTGGGGCCTTTGGGAGGTGATTAGGTCACAAGGGTGGAGATCCTGTGAATGGAATTTGTGCCCTTGCAAGAGACCCCAGAGAGCTCCCTCACCCCTTCCATGTGTAGACACAGCAAAAAGACAGCCATCTGTGAATCAGGAAGCAGGTCCTCACCAGACACTGGCTCTGCCAGCGACTTGATCTTGGACTTCCAGCCTCCACAACTGTGAGCAATAAATGTCTGTTTATAAAATCACCTGACTCACGGTATTTTCGTTATAGCATCCTGAACAGACTAAGACGGTGCCAGTGGTTCCTCCCAGGTGAGCCGCAAGCTGGACAGCAGTGGCTCGGGGCAGAGGACTGTGGTTGGGAACCCGGACTAGGGCAACGAGGTGGGGTTCTGAGGACTGTGAACTCCCAGGCCAGCAGACGACTTCTGGGGGGCCTCATAGGAGGGCAATGTTGGAGAAACTACAGGGTTCCAGAAGGCAGGGGCACTAGGAGAGGGCAGAAAGGAACATTCTCAAACCCCTACTAGAAGTACACAGGGCCTCAAGAGAAAAGCCCCAGGCTGTTCCCTCTGCCTAGTGTCTGGTGTTAAGTGACTTTTGTACAACCGAAGGTAGCCACAACAGTTTGCACATGTTTTAAGGAAAGAAATAGGTGGAATTCTCAGCAGCAAGCGCAATGAAACCAGCAAAGCAAATGAATGGTTCCAAATGGTTCTTTCTGGCTTGCAAGCAGAGATGGCCGGGCTGGGGTGAGGTGCTATCACACCCACTGCCTAGTTGTCAATTGACAATGTGCTGAGGACGGGATCCTGGAGGAAAGATGACAAGGTCCTTGCCTGGGAACCTCCAGGGAGACGGGGTTGGTGGGGGGCATCATGCTCCTTTTCAATGTTGCTCCCTCCTGTTGGGGTACGGCGTGGCCCACGGGGCCTGACCCAAGCACTCCTACTGTGTGCCTGTCCTTCCAGGGCCTGGCGGCAAACTCCACAGCTGAGTCCTGTTGGCATTTTGGAGGGTCAGGAAGCCAGAGGCCTTTCCTTCCTACGTGCCTTTTCTGAGGCAATGGTCATCAGAGAGAGGGCCAACCACTGGTCACCAGGAGGACTGACCTCTCCAATCCCACCCCCACCCAGCGCAGAGAGGCTGGCAGATTCTGAGAAACCACTCCTGTTACCCCACTCCCAGTCCCTAGGGGAGGAACTCAGGGTCCAGCCTGCTCTTGTTCCCAAATGGAATTTAGCTTCGGGAAGAGCCCTAGCCAGTGGAAGGGGTGGGGGAGGGGGAGGGGGGAAGACAACCTGGCTGAATGACAGGCCTCTTCTGCCAAGGGGGAGCTCAAACTTCCAGAAAAACCAGTCCTCCCTCATCAGGGTGCCTCCTCCCCTCTGGCCAGCGAGCAGAGGCCAAGCCAGCATCTGGACCCCAGGAGGGAGCAGAACTCGAGAGAGTGTAGAGAAAGGCACGGAAGAACGGATAAAGTAAGCTTCGAGAAAATGAGTCAACACGACCGATGCCATTTAACATATATTTATTGAA
>NW_011889056.1:41097-48343 GCF_000151845.1 Pteropus vampyrus | reverse complement strand
TTTTGGAAATGTGAGGATGAGTATGGCACAACTAATCAACACGGTTAATCTCAAGCAGCAAAAACAGTAAACAATTACTTTCTTTTGAAAATTTCAGCAAGTATTCAAAACTTTAATAAAAGCCATGGAGGGTTTCTTTCAGAATATAAGAAAAGGATATACTTGTAACCCAACTGCTCCTTTCCCTTGTTAAAGGATTCCATGTGATTAGAAAGAAAAATGAAATGAGGTAGATACACGAATGCATAGACAAGCACACACGACAGAAAGCTCAATCACATTTTGCATCTGACGTAGCAGTATACCTAGAGAATCCCAGAAAATCCACCCCCAAGGTACCAGAGGCCAGAACGGAACTCGGCGCGACCACAGGAAACACGTGAAAGCCACAGACTGCTTGCGTTTGGAGAGCATGGACTTCGCCCGCAAACACAGTGACGGAAAAGATGCGGTCTTTAGTGTTAACTCTGGAAGAGGGTTTGTTGGAGAGCAAATTATAGAACCGGGAATTGAAAAAAAAGTAAAGGAGGGTGTGACGGGTTGCCAGGACACGGTGTCCCGGCTGGGGAAAATGGAGCAGTGACAACGATGCTAAGTTCCGAGTTAATACTGCATCTGGAACCTTCATAGAACCTGACAAATGCCTAGTGAATGGGCAAGAAATGGCAGAGTACTTGCAGGTACAGGTGCCAGACTTGCCCCTCGTGGACGTCACCATTCCTTACCAAATGACACTTGTATCAAACACGTCATAACAGCTTGAAAAGAGAAAACTGCTGAGAGAAGGAAGTAGCAATCTCAGACACAGATTCACAACTACTGCAAGAACTGAAGCCCACGGAGCAAAAGGAATCGCTATGTAACAAATGCTGTCGGCGGCTCTCCAGCCTGGGGCTCAGGATGGAGATGTCGCAGAGAGCCACTGGTGTGGCTTGGGGGCCATTCCAGAGTACCTTCTGGCTAAGGTCAAAGGGGTCACTGTGAGACCCTGCTTCCCAGGACTGCGGCTCCTGGGAAGGTCCGCCTCAGCCTCGGTGGGCCCATCAGAAGGGCGCACTTCCTCTCCAGGCCCTTCAGTGCCCCCCTACTCCGGGCACAGCTGCTGGGAAGTCACGCCGTAGCCCCAGCGTGGCCGGCTTCTACCTGCAGGCTCTGCAGGAGGGGCCAGGCTCCTGGCTAGCCCTTGTTGCTGTTCCTCCTGGGGGAGGGTGCTAGAAGTGACAGCCCGGCCCCAGGATGACCAGCTTCTATTTCTATGCCACACAGGCCATCAGAAGGGCATTGTTGCCCTCCAAACCCTTGTTTTATTGCCCCTCCTGGGCACAGCTGCTGTAAGTCACAGCCCAGGCCTGGTGCGGCCAGCTTCTATCACCATGACACGCAGGCCATCAGAGGGGCACGGTTCCTCTCCGAGCCTTTGCTCTGTTGTCCCTCTTAGGTGTGGCTGCAGGTGACGTCAGAACACGTGGGTGAATTTCCCCCTAGTTGACAGAAGTGGAAGCCACCAAACCGACCTCTTTCTTGTTCCAGAGTCACTCGCTAAGAGGAGGATGCGATTCACGTGACAGCATCGTCAGGTGAGTCTTCTCGTGTTTGAGATGTCTCTTGGGTGGATCTGTTGTTCAGGCACTGAATCCACGCCAGGCATGGCCAAGGCTCCCAGGAGCTCAAAGGATGGCTGGCTGCTGCCAGGACCAAGTTTGGACCACCCCATCGATCTAGGTGAGGCCCAGCCCTACTGCTGATGGCTAGGGCTTTATTGAGGAACAGTCAGAGTGTTCTGGCCAATCTGTGATGGAAATTTCTCTCGCGTGCCTGAGTGGCGAGGTTGGATAGTCAAGTACTGCCCACAGACATGCAGAGTCTGCAGCTTGGATGAGGAGTGAGCCTGCTTCTCTGGCCCATTCTCATCCAGCCTGCCCACCTGGCACGTTCACCTTCTGGTGGGTCAGGGTTTTCAACTTTTCATTTGTAATTAAAATTCTAGAAGAAAATGTCATCATATCTAACTACCAAAGCGATGAAAGTTACGACTTAACGGACAACAAGGAATGCTTGGATAAGTAAAAATCAAAAGCTTGCTTAACAAAAATGTAATAAATCTGCTACAAAGAGCAAAGCAATAAAATTGGAAAAGAGATCGTCACAATCGATATAGAAAGAACTGCTGTATAAAGTCAATATATCCAAAGGTAACTTGATAACTGGTCAAAGGAGATGAACGTACCATTCGCATGCAAGAAAACGGAAACGGTAATTTAAGTCATCGCATGAGAGAAAGATGATGAGACTAGGAGTCAGGAGGCCTGGGTCCATCCCCAGTTCTGGTACTAATGAGCCATAGAATGACAGCAATAACTACGACGATGACAGCAGATGCCTTTCACTGAGTATCCTTCGGTGCCAGGCATGGCGTCGCAGTCCTCACCATAACCTTAGGAGGTAGTCCTGTGATCACCTCCGTTGAGAGCTGGAAACGGAGGGTTTGAGAAGTACCATCTAGGTCTCATATGAGAGGCGATTGTGCCTGAAAAGGAGGCGTCACTTTACACTTGAGTCCTTGAGACGTTCCTGTTACGATGAGGATGCTCTCTCAACTACTTTATTTTGAACGAAATAGTGTTGCTGAGGACAAGACCCGTTAACCCGAAACAAACCCCAATCGACGCTAGTTTTGGATATGTGTGAGTCACCGAATTGAATTAGTTGAAGAGGACACAAAAAAAACTTAACCTAGGATCATGACCTCACAATGACAAGTTTTAGATGCTTCCAAAAAAAAAAAAAAAAGGCTTTTAAGGGTCATTTGAAAATGCAATACTTTAGGTGATTATGTTGTAGAGCTACAGAACAAATTAAAAAAAAAAAAACAATTGTCCTAATGTTACATGAACATGAACATATGGCTTGGGAGGAAATTTCTAGTGAAAGCCTCGTGCTGGGATTGTCACAGTGCTACATGGCACACAGCTCAGGTGGATGGAAAGCATTAAATGAGCTTCGAAACCGATGACTCAAAAGGGGCTCCTCGGGTTGGTAAAGAGGAGTCAGAACGAAATGATCTCATGGGACGGAGCGTGGGGGAAAAACGGAGTATTTTGTAAATTAATATATTATTCTATATAACGTGATTTATTATATGTACGTATAACTAAATTAATAAATTAAATATTATAACCCATTTGAGTATTCTATTTACATCCCTAAAAATTTATAAATTCCAGTAGGCCAAAAGAGTTTGGGGTGATCTCTTCGGGAAAGTCGGGCTCACATTCTATGGACGCCATCACTGAATAGCTCTGTCTCAGTTTCCCTGAGGTGGGAGCGTGGAAGGGAGGACCAAGAAACCCCCTCTACACTCACCCCCCACATCCGGGTTTCTCTTCTCTCATCCTCAGATTCAAGGCCTGCGGATTTAAATGCCTTGAAGGTACTCTATGCCTATTAAAACTAGCCAAAATCGATCAGAATGGAAAAAGCTCCTCTCGAGAGGCAAAAATGGGAAATGTACACTTAGAAATTGCTGGTGGCAGTATAAATTGGTTTTGACCTTTCTGACAATAAAATATATAAGCGCTACAAAACTGTTCATCTCCTTTGACTCTTGCCATCCCACTCTAGGGCCCCGGGGTTCCTGCCGGAACCCGCTGACAGCCGAGGGGCTGCGGGCCACGTCTACTCATGGTGGGTTGGCTGGTGCTTCTGCAGCGCCGACCGCCTCTTGAACACGCGGCCACATTCACTGCACTCACAGCGTCTCGCTCCACTGTGGGTTCTGCGATGGCGGCTGAGACCCGAGCTCCTCCGGAAGGCCTTCCCACACTTGTCACACTCGTAGGGTTTCAGTCCACTGTGGATCCGTCGGTGTTTGATCAGGTCGGAGGGCCCCCGGAAGGCCTTGCCGCAGTCGCCGCACACGTAGGGCCGCTCCCCGGTGTGGATGCGCTGATGCTCCAGGAGGCTGGAGCTCTGCCGGAAGGCCTTCCCGCACTGGCCGCACTCGTACGGCTTCTCGCCGGTGTGGATCCGGCGATGCTTCGTGAGCTCCGAGCTCCTGCGGAAGAGCTTGCCGCAGTGGGGACACCCGTAGGGCTTGGCGCCGCTGTGGATGCGCTGGTGCTCGGCCAGGCCATTGACCCCACGGAAGGACTTGCCGCAGTCGTCGCAGTCGAAGGGCAGATGGCCGGTGTGCATTCGCTGGTGCTTGAGGAGTTCCTGGCGATCCAGGAAGTCCCTGCTGCACGCTTTGCAGGCAAAGGGCTTTTCCAGAATGTGAAGCTTCTGATGGTGAAAGAGGTGGGTGTTCACTCGGAAGGACCGCCCGCACTCTTCACAGTCAAAAGGCTTCTCCCGGCTGTGCACGCGCAGGTGTTGACTGAGGCCCGCGTTCTTCTTAAATCTTTTCCCACATTCTTCACACTCAAAGGGCTTCGCCTCCTTCTCCATTTGCTCTCTGTTTTCCACGGCATCCTCAAGGGCCCGGCTTGGGCCGGGCCGGGGCTCTGCAGCCACATGGCTCTTCCGGTGCTCATTGAACTCAGAGACCCCCCTGAAGACCTTCCCACAATCGCCACACTCCCAGCCCTTCACCTCGCTATGAATTCTCTGGTGCTGCACAAGGAGGACCTTAAGCCGAAAGGCATCCCCACACTCTTTACATGAAAAGTGATGTTCTATGGGCAGATTCTGAGGGCTCCCTCCCCTCCCCTCAGAGTCCCCATTCTGTTTGACCTCAGCGGTGGGCTCACTGGCCCTCGAGAAGCTCGTGGATG
Organism: Pteropus vampyrus; assembly: GCF_000151845.1. Taxonomy (NCBI): domain Eukaryota; kingdom Metazoa; phylum Chordata; class Mammalia; order Chiroptera; family Pteropodidae; genus Pteropus; species Pteropus vampyrus. The sequence goes on along the minus strand of NW_011889056.1, from coordinate 43,571 downwards.
CCCTCTCCTGTGGTTGGGCGTCTTCATCCATCTTCTGGTGTTCGGTGAGCGAGATGCTTCCTGAAATGAGAACCACGAGACACTGTAGTCGGCAGAGGAAGGGAGGGAGGTCATTCACCATTCTTTGTCAAGAATCGCTTTCCTCCTGAGACAGCTGGTGCCATCCGACCGGAAGCGAGTATCATACAGGGAAGGGGCACAAGGGCCCGATTGCTGGACGCCCCCAACCGAAATGACCCTGGGGAATCTCCCCACCTGTGACTGAAGGGCAGCCACACCCTCTCCCCAGAGGCTCAGCTGCCCCCGCCCCACGATTTCCTCAGATTTCTTAAGGATTCTTTTTCACTCACCAGAACACTTAGTGCGATCCATATTAAGGGTCTGATACCAACAGCGTGTGCTTTTGTACCAGGTGAGAGACCAAGGCAGGATTCAGAACTGGAACTCCTGCTCGTGGAAAAGGAAAAGGGTTATGGTGGCAGCCAGACGTGACATCAGAGAGGTGCAGGAACCCTTTTCGACCCTCAAAGGCTGCGTTGGCTGTGACCTTAGGAAGCCACTCATGCATTTAAGATGCCTTTCCCGAGGGCTGGCTCCTTCCAGGGGCTGGATGAGGCAGGCTCTGGGACTATGTAGGTGGAGTGCCAGGTGGCCAGGTGGTCGTCCTGAGGGGCTGACCCTCCCTTTCTCTCTACCCACCCCCTCAGGGCCGGCACGCCGAACTCTGTGCTCTTCTACAACTCCACACTCGACCCCAGCAGTCTCCCCTCTGAGGTCCCCCCCATTACACATGCGCACCTAATGGTGCACGGGAGCTTGCTGTTGTCGACCAGTCTTGACGGTAAACTTACAATAAAATGGCCATGTAATTTGTGTCATTTGCGGGTTTAAAAAATATTCTAAATTATAGAGGTCAGTTTGTTCTAATTTCTTTCGCAGTAAAAGACTGAGGGAGCTTCTTTCCACGCCATTGGGAGTTGGGAAGGGGCTGCTACTTTGAAATGTCGGGTGTGGCAGACCCTTTGTATTTCCTTACGGGCCATCCCTGGGGGGGCACAAACCCCTTCGTCCTACTCCTGCTGCACAGGACCATGAAGCTGGCCCCGGAAGGGCTAAGGGGGTCCTTACCACAGAAGTCACGTCCTCTGCTCAGTGTCCAGTCTCAACCACTCCCTTTTTGTAAGGTACTATGCCACGTCGCCAAATGTCAGTGAATCCTGAAAGAATTAAAAGGGGTCATCAGTCCTTCCATCCATTCTAGAATGAGGCAGAGGCGGCACCAGTAACAGCAGGAACACAAGGTGAAGGTTTGGAGTGGGTGACAAGCCGGAGCCTGGATATGCCTAAGAAAACATACCCCCAACAGTGGGGAAAGTGGGCTGGCTGAGAATGACTACAGGCAGGTCGGAGGGAGTCCTGACAAGACAAATGAATGTTAGCCCAGGCAAAGCCAGGAGAAGATAGACGTGGGTGAAGAGCTGATGGCGAGGAGACTGGCTCTCAGAAACAGGCCAGCTACAGGCCCAGCAGCCAACCTCGAAGAGCTCACTGCTCGCTCACACTGCACAGGAAGGAAGCATTCCCAAAAGAGTATCAGAAGAAATAATTAGGAAGTGATTCTTTCCAACTTTGTAGGGACAACAAAAAATGCGATCAGGCCACTGGAGATAAGAAGGTAACAAAGGGCAGGAGCCAGGCCGGGCTTTCTGACCCAGCAGCGAGGCCCTTTACAGGCCACAGCCCACCCCACTGAAACAATTCACCAGGTGACGATGAGACGGCTGCAGACAAGAACATTTCTGTGATACATTCAATAACAGGACAAGTTGAACAAAACAGTTGGAAAGTAACAAGGAAAGGCTTAATGTAGAAAACCGGACAGAAAGAGATGTGAAACAAGTTTTTAGATATTGGACAGGAGGCAGTGTAAGATCGTGATCTTTGAGAGGAGAGAAATAAATGAGGTGAGCCTTATCATTGTCCCAATTCTCTGTCTGGATGCAATTTCCAGATTTAGAGTATAGGGAAGGGAGATGCAAACAGAGCTTGGTGGCTTCATCAAGACACAGACCAACATTCGAAGCAGCAGAGGCAGCTCAAAGTTCCGGAGCAGATTTCCAGAAAGGAGAGAGCCATGCAGAAAAAATAGCTCCCCCCAAATCTCCATAAGATCCTCCTTGAGTCTTTCCTAACTACTAAGCCATGCATGCATAGAGTGAAACTCCAAAAGACTGAGAAAAGCATGACCAGGAAGCCGTGAGCCGAATGATTCCCAGAACACAAACATAGGCAGATGTTCAGGGTCCAGCCAACCAGAGCAGAGTCCTAAGTGATCACCTGAGGCATCCGGTAAAGAAACGAAGGAAAAAGAACAGGTGGGACAGACAGAAACAAACAGCAAGATGGTAAATTTAATACATCCAACCACATGCATAATTAAGTTAAATGCGAACGGACTGAACACTAATTAAAAG
>NW_011889056.1:27222-40402 GCF_000151845.1 Pteropus vampyrus | reverse complement strand
GTTCCGGAGCAGATTTCCAGAAAGGAGAGAGCCATGCAGAAAAAATAGCTCCCCCCAAATCTCCATAAGATCCTCCTTGAGTCTTTCCTAACTACCAAGCCATGCATGCATAGAGAGAAACTCCAAAAGACTGAGAAAAGCATGACCAGGAAGCCATGAGCCGAATGATTCCCAGAACACAAACATAGGCAGATGTTCAGGGTCCAGCCAACCAGAGCAGAGTCCTAAATGATCACCTGAGGCATCCGGTAAAGAAACGAAGGAAAAAGAACAGGTGAGACAGACAGAAACAAACAGCAAGATGGTAAATTTAATACATCCAACCACATGCATAATTAAGTTAAATGCGAACGGACTGAACACTAATTAAAAGACAGAGATTGTCAGACTTTAAAAAACGAGACTCAACTATATGCTGCCGACAAAACACTTGAAATAGAAAGACTTCAAATGTAAACACATGGATGGGTTAAAAATAAAAGGATGGAGAACAATATACTAAAACCAACAGGAAAGGCAAAAATAATCCCCATGTCATAAAAACATGAGGGAGAGGAGGAATGATGACTATGATTCAGAGCTCTGGAGACCTTACTGAAATCCTAGGACTAGAGCAGGAAGAAAACCAAGTAGCTCAGGTATAAAATCAACAGGTGGCAGAAAACCAATAAATAAACCAATGAATGAATAAATAAATAAATAAAAATGATTAAAAAGGTCAACAGGTGGCCAACTCACGATGACTTGCAGATTACAAAAAAAATGCAAATCTCTCGTAGAAGGTGTAGAGAGACAGTAACCGGTTGAGAAAATAATCCAAAGAGGGTAGGGAAAGGGGAGAGAACAGCTAAGTATATATGTGCATTTTAGGAGAAAAAGGGGAATAAACTGAGAGCGACTCGTTCCTAAAATGAGCGCACACCTCTATCGCAATGTGCACCACACGGGGGTGGAGTCGGGGTCTAGAAAGGTCTTCTGCTTTCTCTTTCTGTAAGTGTGAATTTTTTGGTAATCAGAAAAGAACAATTTAAAAAGATGTGGGTAGATTTTGGCTAAGAAAGATGCTCAGTATGCAAGAGGACAGGGCTGAGGCCAAGGAGACAACGGGGAATGGCCTTCGAAACTGGGCAACATCCCAAGGTGCCCACACGCATAAGGCGGACGCAAGGGAGGAGGGCTGACAGGAACTTGTGGGTAAACCCCCACGCTATCAGCCATGGCTAGGTGGGAACAGAAGGCCTCCTTTGGTTCCAACATCCACAGAAGCCCCGTTCCCATCTTTAACCCGCTGCCCAGCACAGGTGATTGCCCAGCATGTGAATGAAGCCCTCAGTGCCCAGTAGCCAAGGACCCTCTCTGAGCAGTTGGATTCTTCCTGGTATACATGTGATGTCTGTTTGACGCTGGCTTCCAATACAAAATGAACCGGTCATAGATAATTGACACAATTAATTTTTAAAAATTTACTTCCAATTGACATCAAGTAGAATGGCTGTGGGGGGGTGGGGGGAGGGGGGCGGTGAACACCTTGCATTCACCTTGTGAGAAAGATGGCCTGTTATGGACCTTGGCTCACTGCCCTCAGGCCTAAGGGTTAAGGCCTAAGGCTTTAATCCCTATAAGGCTCTTCTAGCCCAGGCCATCAGGCCCATATTCTCCACCCCAAATCCCAGGCATTCCTTCCAGACATTCTGACCTTCATTCTTCCAAGATATGCCAAGGCGATACCCCTCAGGGCCTCTGAACCTGACACATGTGGCCTCATCTAAGAATATGAGCGTCGCTCAAGTGTCGCCTCCCCAAAATGCTTCATTCTCCGGTCCTATTAGGGTTCGCTTTTCACTACCTAAAAATTATCCTCCGAAATTACTAGTTTTTACCTGATTCTCCCCAAGAGAAGTGTCACCGCCCACAGGACAGGGGCCTTCCCTTTCTTGGTCACCCCGATCCCCAACATCTGCAACAGCTCCCAGCACTGAGCAGGCGTGATAAACAGAGTGGACTTCCATTCACAGAGCACCTACTACGGGGTTGGCAACCCTTTCTCCTTTCACTTAATTTAAGTATCACGACGGATAGTTATTACACCTCCATTTGACAGAGAAGGAAGTCATAGATCCGAGAGGTTAAGTCGCTTATCTGAGGTCTAGCTCCCAAGATTTGAGACTTTTCGAACTACACTAGAGAAGAGACAAACAATATGCAACCCTCTAACACCAGAAGATGGGCAGTCACGGAACGTCCTCACAGCCTAATGGTATATATGGGTTTTGGGGAGTGACTTCAAATCATCCTATTAATAGGCCACCACAGACCCTCACTGCGCAATAGATACACCACTCTCTCTCGCCCCCTCTCCCACAGAGTTCTTCCAAGCCACCCACATTTAATTGAGCAAATCCTCCTGAAGTGTTCCATTTAATTGAGTGGATCCCATCAAAGTGTTTTTACTTAATTGGCCTGATTAACTGTTCAAATCCCAGAGCCACAATCCCCAAGTGAATCGTTCATTACCCCTTCCCATGTAGCAACAGGGGTGGCCCTTCCTGTACCAGGCTTGCCCAGGAGACTTTACTCGAGGGCACTTCAATCACCACCCACCATAACAGAGCCCACGGACACACAGAGATCATTAAGAAGGTGCTCATAAAAACAGGAGGGAAAACGTGAGCCCTGATTTCACAAAAGGAAGCCAAACTCTGTATAATTAACCAAGTATATCAGGTAAAAGCTTTAGGAAAAGCAAAGAAAAGATCATTAAAAAAGATAATACACATTAACCCCCACTGCGGTTAAAAATAAAATTATCATCAATCCGGAAGACAATCTGATCATTTAGAAGCCATGCCGTGTAACTGTTCTACTTTAAAATGGTGGACTGATCTGGAAAAAAAGCCAGACGTTGTGACCAAAGTGACAAAAACAGGTGTTCGGTGCCTTCCAAAAGTGGACCTCGGGGGATCAAGGTCAAAGCAATTCCAGGCAGAATATGAAAACCACTATCATGGACCCCATAGATACAGCAGGTGAGGCTGACCTTCAACGTTAAGTCACCGTGGAAAAGCATGCCCCGAACCTCATATGGTGTATACTCCTACACCCATCCCGGAAATGGCAGTTTGGAGAAAGATATGGGAAAACAAATCTCTGCCTCTTAACATAAATATTACCCTCCTTTAAGTGACATCTGAAGTGTAGTATAATGACTGTACGCTCTCAGAGAGCAAAGGCCCTGTCGAGGCTGACTTCAGAGTCCACCTTGAACCTAGTCAAGTGCCATGGACATCGCAGTGAACAAAGGGAAGTCACGTCCACGCTAACCCACTGCCTAACAATCTGAAAAACCATGCTTTGTAAAACATGAGCACTCATTGAGTGAACAAATAAATATCCCCGACAGTGCTTTAGATGGCAATGTGAATTTTAACCAAGTTATTTAAATCGAACTTTCTGTAGAGGATCAGAAACATTAACGGAACCAAAATAATCATTCCACTTTGATCAGAAAAAACAAAGTAATGGAGTCAAAGGAAACAAAAACCAACCTGTGTCCAAATGGTAGGGAATCAGATGTCTTCTGGTCGCCTTCAGCTGCGGCCCCCTCCTCAGGATGTCCGGCTACTAGGAAGGGTCGCTTCAAAGCCTAGAAAATCAGTGTTTGTTGGATCCCACAGGGCAAATAGCCAAACAACCTCCTCAGCAGGTGCTGTCCATCCCTGGGTAGTAGGGGCAGGGTACAGGCAGCAAGGCCACTCAAATTAGATCTACCTGGAAACTTCTGGAAAATTCCAAGTGGTGCCAGATCACCTAGACCCCCAGGAGTATATCTAGATAAGGACCTACAGCAGAATGTCCTCAGGCCCCAAAAGACAACAAATAGCTCCTGGTGTTCCTAGTGCTCTGAGCCAGAGCAAAAATGTCCTGGGGGGGCGGGGTTATAGGTCACACAAAAGAAAATATAGCCACTTCCACACCAGAGACAATACTTCCCACAGTCCCGCATCCCCACTCATGGGGCTTTGTAACAGCACGGCCGGCTAAAAAGCCTACAGACATGGTCTGTAAACACCTAGACTTACCTAAAAGGGACACACAAGGATAGCTCATCATGTCTTGGAATAATTTTGAGCAATCAGTTAAGCAGCTAAGTTTCCACTTGTTGGATTGAAATAATTTGAGGAGGCAGAAGCAGACTTGGGAACATGTCTTTTGGGGTCATGAGTGGTCAAGCAAAAGGACAGGCTGAGTTTAAACACACTCGACACCGATACTCCCCCCGCTGCAACCCGCTTCCACCAAGCAAGGCCAGGACACTGAGCTGAGCCCATGGGCTGCAGCTGGACCAGGCCTGGCTTTCACATGCTCTCCACCTGTCTGGTCAGGACGTGGCCCTCAAGGCCCCATTTGGGCCCACCCTGTCCTGTGCAAATTCAATGCTGTGAGAAGTGGCAGAATCCTAAAGGGCCAAAAGAGAGGGTGTTTCACCAGGAAAGTCTGTTTCTCCCGGGATGTTTGTGTCTGTATGTGTCTTTTTTTGTGTGTGTGGGTGGGAGGCATCTGTCTCCGTCTTCCCCAGTTTTCTTCTCTCACTCTGCCTGGGCACCTGTCCCTCTCTGTTTAGGTTTCCATTTTCTTTCCACTCTATAAAAAGCCAGAAGGTAGACCAGAAGGAGATTTTGTAGTGTTTGTTGTACTTAATTGAGGAAAGGTTTATGTTCCCATTTCCCCAAGAAGATGCATGGCATCTTAGTAAAAATCAAAAGAAATTGTTAGTATAACTCCGTTTAGGTTACCCTGCCCTGAATATAAAATATTCTGGGCCACTTGGGGGAGCCCAGGCAGCTTAGGGCCAGGGATGGATCGGTGGGACAGAACCCTGGCTTCGAGTTCGCTAAGAACTCAAGGGGCAGAGTAACAGGTGTGGGTGGTCAGTGAAATATTTCTTCTTCAACCTCAGCATTGAGGGCTGGGATGGGAAGCTAAGTCTCCTTAGCACTAGGCCATCTAGAATCTGGAAACTTCCTCACCTCTGCTCGGCAGACAGGATTCTGGCCCATGAGCCTTCTGAGTGGGAGCCTACTCTGTGCTGTCAGACTTCTGGGAAGAGAATTTACACTTTCTAGCAATTTTCCAAAGGGTCTCTCACCCAAAGAAGGCTGAAATCACTGCTTAATAAGATTCTAAATATAGATCCAGGGACGTTTTGGGGGGAATGGACGGGACTGTGCCAGGCACTATGCAAGCTGCTTCTGCCTAAAGGCCCAATGTGGGAGGGTGGGTGGGGGCAGGGGTGAGACAGCATTAGTGCCCAGAGGGGGTGCTGTTCTAGCGATTCCATCTGAAATCCTTTGGTACAGGAAAAATGTCGGGTCTGAGGTTGAAGAAGAAATATTTCACTGACCAAGGAGACTGGAGGGGGCTGGTGGCTGGGCTAGGCAAACGCTGCCTGGAGGGCCTCAGTTGGAACAGGGTGGGACCTCCGGGAAGAGGGCCAGGATTTGGGGGGGGGTGGGTGATTGAAAGAGACCATGGGCTTTGGGCGGCAGGCGAGTGTGGGGGGGGGGAGGATAGAAAAAGACATGTAATTAATCACCCAAATATAGACTAAAGAAGGCAGCAAAGGAGTTTGGGGGGCGCTGGAGCAGGGGACGGTGGCCCCCAGAACGGTTTACAGAAAAAGCCCTGTTTAAACCGAGGAGGGCCTTGAGCCCGTCTTCACCCGGCGAGGGTGCCCCTCCCCCTCCCTCATAGCTCTTGAGCTCTAGCGCCCCCATCCTCCCCGCCAAGCTGAGGATCGACCCCTACCAAAAAGGAAAGGAAGGACTCCACTAGCAGGAACCGTCCGCGGCTCACTCATGCGGCGCCTCTGACTGCGACTGAGCCCCTCCCCCAGACCCGGGAAAAGCCCTTTAAACACGCACACCAACGCTCCCTCCCCCTCCACCGCGCTTGGGGAGAGGGTCTACTCCTTCCCACACTGACCCGTTCCCACCCCTTAGCGTCTTCCAAAAAAGCAACATAGGCCTCAACACGCCCGCAATTCCCGCCGCCGACCGCCGCCCCCCACCCGCCGGAGGAAGGCCTTCGGGCCTCCTCGGACCCGCCATCCGAGACCGGTTCACCCCTCCAGCTGGCCGAGACGTCCTCCCCAAACAAGGCTTGACCATACCCACCCCCACTCTCCGAAACACTCACTCCAACATCGCACACTCTCCGAGGTTATCTCCATGAGCATCCTCCTGCTGCCCGAACGATCATCTCGGCCCCGCACATTCACCCGCGACTCCGCGCGCGCACTGTCCTGGGCCTCCAGGACATCCTCTCGCGGCCCAAGCGATCATCCCTCTCCACACACCCTGCCGCGCTCCGCGCACATCCTCTCATGACCCGCACGCTTACCTCGGCCAGGCGGCAGTTGACGCTCGGCCCTCGGCGAAGCGGCGCTGGCACGGCCCAGGCAGGCCCGGCGTGGCAGGAAGCGCCACGGAGCGGACCGCGTCTGGGTGAGCCCAGCAGCCCCTCGGCGCGTTTCCGGAGCCGCGGGCGCAGCCAGGGGTAGTGGGGAAACGAGGCCCCGCCCCGCCCCCGGCCCCTCCCGGCCCGCGGGTTCCGATTGGCCCGGAGAGGAGGCAGGGCGGGAATGGGGCGGGACTGAGGCCTGGGGGGAGGGTCAGGCCAGAGCCCCTGGGAGTCGCGCGCGCGGGCTCGAAGCCAGGTTGGAGGGGGGAGGAGTGGAATGAATGTACCAATGAATGAATGAATGAATGAATGAATGAATGAATGAACGAACTAGCGAACGAGCCGACCAACCCACGAAAAAGGGAACGAGGGAATGTAAAAGACCCCTTTCCCTTGGGCACCTTCTGGACGGGGATGATGGCGGGGAGACGAGAAAGGCGCGCGAAATAAAGCAAAGTCAGCCCCCTTCCCACCTCGGAAGTGTCGAAGCGCCTTACTGAGTCACCAAAGATGTGAGCCCTGACTTTGCCGGGCATTGAGAGGATATCTGTGAGCAAAACCAGGCCGCATGCCTGCCCTCTGGGGGTGCACATTTGGCGCCTAAGAGCGCCTGCGAGTATGTGTGCGCGCGCACTTGCGGGGGTAGGGGTGGAGGAGAAACTCGCTTGGGTCAATTTCAAAATATCAGGTCATAATGTGAGGGAAAAGAACTGGATTCTTGGATCTGGGGTGCTGCAAGTAACGATAGCTAGTTCCAGATGAATTTGCTGTCGGTCAACCAAAACCTACGAAACTGCAACCGCCCTGCAGTGTGTTAAGCCCGTCGGTGCTTTCCTGAAAATGCCAATTTGAAAAGGAAGATGATAATCGACAAGGATCACTATGCAGCACATCAGAGTGTGAAGAACATCAATTAGGGTGATGGCTGGGGGACTTCAGTGAGATGAGACTTGAATGACAAGAAGGACTCAGCCATGTGAAGGTTGTTGAAGACAGGAAGAGCATCCACAGGAAAAAGGAACAGCAAATGCAAACAGCCTGTGACAAGAGCAAATTGGGCATATTCCAGGATCAAAAGTAAATGCTGGAGTGCAGTAAGTAAGCCAAGGGAAATAAGAGTCACGCTGGAGCGGTGGGCCAGGGATTAATATTAAGTCTGAAGGACATGGTCTAACTCTTTTCTTCATTTTAAAAATTAATTAGCATTCAATGCTTTATTAGAAATAACAGTTATAACCAATTTCTTAAATATTACATGCTATCAATTTTTTTCTTATTTTCCCTCCATATTTTATTATGAAAACTTTGCAACATACAGATGAATTGAAAGATTTGTACCCAGATACCATTATGCTCTACTTCCTTGATTGCATGGTCATCCTTTTGTTACTGATCCATTTCAAAGTAAGTTGCAGATATCGATCAGTATACTTTGCCCCTAAACACTTCAACATACATAGCATTAGCTAGAGACCAATACCTGTTTACTGTTATTTTTGTTTTTTGGAGGTAAAATTTACATACAGTGAAACACACACATTTTAAGTGTCCCCTGCAGTGAGTTTTGACGAATGCATACTCCAGACTCCTGTCAAGATACAGAACACTATCAACACCCCAGTAATTTTTCTAGTGCCTATTCCCAGTCGGTCTCCACCACAATCCCACACAGGGGCAACCACCCTGTTTTTTTTCCACCATAGATTACTTTTGCCTGTTTGAGAATTGAGAACTTCGTAAATGGACTAATGCGGTATATGCTATTTCATGTCTGGATTATTTCATTCAGTATGATAATTTTGAGATTTATCTGTTGTTGAAGGTGTTACTGCTTTTTTTTTTTCATTTATTACTGAGTAGTATTTCACTGTCTAGATGTATTGGACTTGTTTCATTCACTCCTCACTTTCCAATCTGGGTTGCTTCCATTTTGGACTACTATAAATAATGCTATTAGGATCATTTGTGTACACGTTTGTGTAGACATATGCTTTCTTTTTTACTTGGGCAAGTACCTAGATAGGGAATTGCCATGTTATAAGATATTGTTTTATAAGAAACTGCCAGAATATTCTGCAAAGTGGCTGTACAATTTATGTTCCCACCAGAAATGTATGAGTCCCTTTTATTTCCAATCCTCCTTAACAATTGGGGTTGTCAGCCTTTATTTTTAGCTATTTAAGTGGGCGCGAAGTGGTAACTCATTGTGATTTGAATTACCATCTCCCTGATGACTAATCATGTTGAACATGATGTTTTTATGTGCTTACTGGCCACTTCTCTATTTCCCTTTGTAAAGTGTCTGTTCAAATAGCTTGCCCACTTTTATGGGATTGTTTGTCTTTTTATTATTTACTTGTGGGTATATTAAAAAAAAACACAAGATCTTTGGAGGTATATTTGACATATGACAACCTGGACGTGTTTAAACTGTACAATCTGACAAGGTTTGACATGAAACCATGACCATGATCGAGGCAATCAACATATCCATTACTCTCAAAGTTTCCTCGTGTCCCTTTGTAGTTACTCTCTCCTGTCTCTTCTTGTTTCTCTCGTCCTCAAGCAACCACTGATCTATTTTTTGTCGTTATAGGGTAGTTTGCATTTTCTAGAGTTTTATATAAATGGAATCATATAATAAGTGTTCTTTTTGTATCTGGCTCCTTTCACTCAACAAAATTATTTTGAGATTCATCCATATTGTTGCATGTACTAACAGTTCATTCATTTCTATTGCTGAATGGTATTCCATTGTGTAAATGTACCATAATTGGTTTATCCACCCATTGGTTGATGGACATTTGTGTTGTTTCCAGTTTGGGGCAACTATAAATAAAGCTGCTATGAACATTTGTATACAAGCCTTTATTTGGACATGTATTTCTTGTTATCTTGGGTAAGTACTGAGGACTAGTATGGCTGATAATATAGTAGAGGTACACTTAACTTTTTAAAAAACTACCCAACTGTTTTATAAAGTGGTTATACCATTTTAATTTCCATCAGCAGTGTAGGAGAGTTCCAGTTGGTCCACATTTTTGTGAATACTTGATATGGTCAGTCTTTTTAATTTTAGCCATTTTGATAGATATATAGTATAACCTCATTAGGGCTCTAATCTGGATTTCCTTGACTAGTGGCGTTGAGCATGGTTTCAAATTCTCATTAGCCATCTGTATATCTTCTTTGGTGAAGTGTCTGCTTAAATTATTCCTTTTGCTCATTTTATTATTATTGGGTTATTTGTCTTCTTATTAAGTTGTAAGAGCTCTTTATAGTTGTAAGAGTCTTTTGTCCTGTATATGCTTTGCAAATATTTCCTCCTGGTCTATGGCTTGTCTTTTTGTTCTCTTAACAGTGTCTTTTGAAAAGCAGAAATTCTAAATTTTGATTAGCTAGCTAAATTTATCAAGCTACTCTTTTATGAATTATGTTTTTCGTGTCATATCTAAGATATCTTGGCTAACTCAAGGTCATAAAGATCTTATTTTCTTTTAGAAAAAGTTTTATGGTTTTAGATTTTATATTTATTTATATTTCTGATCCACTTTGAGTCATTTTTTGTATGTAGTGTGAGATAGGGGTCAAAGTTCATTTTTGTGCATGTGGGTATCCCGTTATTCCAGCATGATTTTTTGAAAAGACTGTCTTTCTCTGTGGTACTATTCTGTGATTTTGTCAAAGATCAGTTGTCCATAAATGTGTAGATTCAGAACTCTGTATACTGTCCCATTGAAGTATTTTCTATCTTTACACCAGTAATGTGCAGTTTTTATTACTGTAGTTTTATAATATTTTTTGAAATCTGAAAATGGAAGTTCTACAACTGTTATTTTCAGTGTTGTTTTCACCAGTCTAGGATTTTTGCATTCCCACATAAATTTTAGATTCATCTTGGTTTCCAGAAAAAAATGTCTGATGGGATTTTGATTGGAACTGGATTTAATTCTGTACATCGATTTGGGGTGAATTGACGTCTTAACAATATTGAATTTTTTGACCCATGAAGGAAGTCTCTCTCCCCATTGCTTTTGGTCTTTAATTTTTCTCAGCAATGTTTTGTAGTTTTCAGTGTACGAGTCTTTCATATCTTTTGCCAGGTCAATTCCTAAGTGTCGCATATTTTTATGCTATTGTGAATGGTACTGTTTTTAAAATTTAAATATCTAGGATTGTTCATTCTTAGTATATAGAAATGCAATTGTTTTTTGCATATGAATCTTAGCAGGAACACATAGAATTCACCAATGCATATGCACCAATAGCAGAATTTCAACCTATATGAAATAAAACTCGACAGAATAGAGAAATAGATATTTCTACAATTATAGTTGGAGATTTTAACACCCTTGCCTCAGCAATTGATACAACGACAAGAAATCAGTAAATATATAGAATATCTGTATGCCATTATCAACCACCTTTACTTCCTTGAAATTTACAGAACACTATACTCAGCAACTGCGCACGACAGATTCTTTGCAAGGGCACATCGTACATTAACTTCAATAGATCAAATGCTGGGCTATGCAACAAATCTCAATACATTTGGAAAAAACTTAAATTTTACATAATAAATTATTTGTGTTTATGGTGGCATTCTATTATAAATTAATAATAATAATATATTCCCAAATATTTGGAAATTCAACATTATGCAGCTAAAAGAACCCATAGGTCAAATAAGAAAACACAAAGGAACTTAGAAAATATTGAAATGGGTTGATAATAAAAATAAAAGATCAAAATTAATGGGAGACAGCTAAAGAAGTGATTAGAGGAAGATTTTTTGTTTTAAATCTTATATTAGAAAATAAGAAAGGCACTACGATTGTCGTTGATAGGCCATTTTGGGGCTGGAGGGCCAGCTTTGCCTGATTCCAAAGCCCCTACTTTTTCCAATGCATGGACTTCCTTATTGGGGAGGGTCCAGTTTGCAGCATAAGGAGCTGTGATGATGAGGCTCCTGAGTTGAGACCAGCCATCCCGTGTCTGTTGTTGGGGTTCCTGGCATGATGACATTGGCCGGGGAATACAGAGAGGCACGAGGGACATAGCACCCAGCTGCCCACTGACGCCCATCTTCCCGGCCCCAACCCCAAACCGTGAGTTTTCTCTGCTCTCTTTCCGTCCCGAGCTCCCCACACCTCCACTAGGCCATTTGGGGGCTGGAGGGCCCATGGGGGTGCCTGTTGCTTCCGGAGGCGTCAGGCTTTGCCACATCGAGCCCTTAGCAAGCAGGCCCCGTGCCAGGGCGACACCGACACCTCCTCACGGGTTCTCCTGATCCAGTCATTTGCCCTTCACCCAGACGCAGAGATCTTTCTCCCTCATCAACCTGGGGCTTCTGGGAGCCCGGGGAAGCCCACGTGGCCTTAGCACAGAGGGAGCTACCTGGGAGCCCCTGGACTGCGCAGCCCCGGGCCGCGCGTTCTGCCGCCTCCCCGGCTCCAGGGCTTTGCGGTGGCCTCCGCAGTGGGCTCCACGACCCGCGGGCGGCGTTCGCCCGCGCCACAGCGCTCGCAGACGCGGAGACAGTGAGCAGGCCACCAGGGGCTTCGCTGGGGCGGGGACCCCAGAATTGCCGCTGGCCGGCGCCCCGGGTAGGAGCCGGATCGCAGCCCAAGCGGGAAGGCAGTGGGGTGGAAGGGGGTCTCGGGCCCTGGCGGGGAGCGGAGGTGGGGCTCCTGGCTGCGGAGGGGCAGGTGCGGGTGGGATGGGAGGGGCGCTGGACTCGGCCGTGGGGGCGCGCAGGGGGTCTCCAGGTTGCGCGCGCGCCCCGGCCGCTGGCAAAGAGAGTCTGGGAGCGCTGCGGGCTGCGGGCTGCGGGGCTGCGGGTGGTGGTGGGAGGGGCTCCGCTGGTCCCGAGGGATCAGGGGATCCGCCAAGGCCAAAGCGGGTCTCCTCGCTGCGGAGGTGAGGGGTGCGGTGGGGGCTGCGAGCCGCCGCGGTGGGGGCGGGGGGCGCGAACCGGCCGGGAGGAGCTCCGGGCTGTGCGGGGCGCTGCGGCGGGCCGTCGGCACCAACGTCCCTCTCGCCCCTTTGCACTCGCAGGCCGCCTGGGCAGAGACTGCGACAGTCTGTCTGCGCGCCCCTGTCTGATCGCGTCGGTCCCCCCAGGTGCGGGCGATGGCACTGGCGATGCTGCGGGACTGGTGCGGCTGGATGGGCGCGAACGCTCAGCGCTCCCTGCTCATCCTGGGCATCCCGGACGACTGCCAGGACCAGGAATTCCGGGAGGCCGTGCACGCGGCCCTGTGGCCCCTGGGCAGGTACCGAGTGCTGGGCCAGGTCTTCAGAAAGGAGCTCGGGTCCAGGGTCGCCTTGGTCGAGGTCTCTGACTATTTAAACCGAAGTCTGGTCCCGCGCCAAATGCCAGGCAAGGGGGGCCCCTGGACTGTGGTCTTCCTGCCCCAGGCCCCCGATGCCGAGTCACAGGATGGACCCGATTTCCCTGCACAGCCCCAGAGGCGAGCGGTGCCTGGCAGGGCAGGCGAGGCAGCAGCTGCAGGCGAGGCTGGAGCCCCAGGTGAGAAGGGGTTTGCGGGGGCAGCAGGAACTGCAGATGCGGCCGGAGCCGCGGGTGAGGAAGCCGCAGGTACCGCAGTAGCTGCAGGTGAGGCGAAAGCCGAGGATGTGGCAGTAGCCTCAGGTGAGGAGGAAGCTGCAGCTGAGGAAGGAGACAAAGATCTGGCAGGATCTGCAGGTGAGGCGGGAA
>NW_011889056.1:20744-23062 GCF_000151845.1 Pteropus vampyrus | reverse complement strand
GCCTTTCCAAGTGACCACGATGACCACGTGTGACACCAATGCGAAGGGGGAGAGGTGTCCCTGGGGCAGGCCGCTCCCCGTACTGGGAAGCCCCCAGCCCATTGCTCTGTAGCCCCCATAGTGAACCATGTGTCAAGTGATCACACCCCCTCTCACACTCACACACACTAGCCGAGGTTCCTGTGTAGTGTCCCCAGGTGTGCATACACCTGGCCGGGTGTCCTGGCCTACCTACCGGGGCAGCCCCCTCTCTGCCCCGTGCTGTGAGCTTCACCACCAGCCAGCGCTCCGCTCGCTCTCATCCTTGTCGTGAGCTCGGTCTCTGCTTTCTCAGTGTACTTAGGCCAAGCGCCGCTTGTCCTTGTGGAGATGTGTGTTCTGCTCTGAGCAGCCCCCCCCATCCCGGACACCCCGAGCCCAGTCCCAGGAGACGGCAGGAAAGATGGACGAGGGCGTGGCCGACGCTCACCCGTGTCCTCGAGAAGGAAGAACCGGACCAGGGACGGAGAGAGACTGCCGGAGTCTCCATGGGGACTGTGCTCTGATGTGCCACCCTGTTGTTCCTTGTGACTCAGTTTCCTCGGCTTGGTGGAATGTCCCCTGCTGTGTTTCCCAGCGTCCTGTGACTGTCCTGTGCGTGCCATAGGGCAGGGCCCGGCCCCAGCATGTTGGCCAGAGGGAGAGGGCTGCCCTTCAATGAGTGGACGTCACCAGTGTCCATCATCCTGCAGAGAATGATTGTAGGGCCCTCAGGGAGGGGGACTATGGTGGGAGGGCCGAGGTAGAGGTGGGCAGCTGAGGCACTTCATCAAGGATTCCAGGAGGAGGAGGGCCGAGACCTATGGCCTTAGTGGCTGCTAGAAGTTCCTCTCTGCATTGGTATTCTGTTTCTTCAGTGGTTTCAGTACATGTTTCTCTTCAATAAATGTTCAGTGCATGTTTCAACTGGTTCTTGCCTCTGCTGTGGAAATTGAGGGAGAGGTCTGCTTGGGGCCAGGTTGTGGGGCAACAGTGGCCTGAGACTCTGAGTCAACATTGTGGTATGGTGGGGTCAGGGTTCATAAGGCCTGTGAGGGCCTCCTGTCTGGAAATCGTGGGTATTGTCAGTGGCTGGTCGGTTCCCCAGGGAACTTGGGGAGCCCCCAGGAATAAGTGGGTTAGACATCGAAGGGAGAGGGACAGCAGGCAGGGTTGAAGGCCCTGGGACCCCTGGCAGGGGTGTGGGGGCTCGGGGTGCCCAGTCTAGTCAAGGATGTCATATGTGCAGTTACAGAGATCAGCCAGCCACAAAAAGGCCAGATGTCTCCACAAGGAGCTTAGTGCAGGATTCCGGAGTCAGGGTGGGGTGCCTGCCCACCCCTCTATGATCAACCTACCCCTGCCAGCTGACAATTGGTCAGCCTCAGCGTAGCTACTGAGGGACATTTGGGGACTTTGTGTGTATGATGACTGAGGGACTGAAGCTGGGCAACAGGCCTTTCCCTGGTATTACACTTTGCCAGTGGGGAGGAGAGGCCGGGGTGGTCTTACCACTCCCGGGCCCTGT
This sequence comes from Pteropus vampyrus, assembly GCF_000151845.1. NCBI lineage: Eukaryota > Metazoa > Chordata > Mammalia > Chiroptera > Pteropodidae > Pteropus > Pteropus vampyrus. The sequence goes on along the minus strand of NW_011889056.1, from coordinate 21,516 downwards.
CCTCTCCCCTCAGGGGACAAGGATTCGACCATAAATTGAGGGTGGCTCTCCATTGGCCCTTGAACTGATTCTGAGTCTTTGGAAGACAGACGGCGGGATTGGGGCCTTCCCTGAACGTGTGTAGGAAGAGGATGGTACCGTTGATCTGGATATGTTGAGGGACCCTTGGGGGCTCGTTTAATCTTTTCTCACAGGCATTCTCCAGCTATTCTGAAGAGACAGAGTCTCTTACCACCCCCACAGTATGTATGAAGAACCCAGTCCCCAAGCACATGATGAGCCAGGGCAAGGACCTTGCAGGGAGCTGAGACCTAGGCCTGTGGCTTCCAGACCCATCTGCAGGAACCATGCATCTGGAGAGGCTTGGGCCATGTGGTGAGAGCTGCAGACAAAGAGGCCGCAAAGATGGAGGGACCCCTGGAAATGCTGGGCTCACACAGGCAATCGACGGGGAGTCGCAGAGAGGTATTGAGAAGTCATGAGGGTCATGCCTGCTCTGCCTCTGAAGTTTTCCCCCTACGCAAAGCCCCCATCACTTGGAGATCCCTGTCAAGGCCACCATCCCCCTTTAGACCCCACCCTTCCTCCTGGAGACTGCAGCAGGGCCTGCCTCCCAAGCTGCTAGCCCTGCTCCTTTCCCATCTCTCTGTTCATCTGGGCTCAAGCCTCTGGCTCCTTTTCTCACACTAGAAAGCCATAGGTCCTTATCTCCTTAGCACCCCTTGGAAGCCATCACTAAGAGGGAAGATCAGCCCCCTAAGCAGATTGCTTT
>NW_011889056.1:18599-19459 GCF_000151845.1 Pteropus vampyrus | reverse complement strand
CCTTATCTCCTTAGCACCCCTTGGAAGCCATCACTAAGAGGGAAGATCAGCCCCCTAAGCAGATTGCTTTCCTATGCCACGGTGTGGCTGTGCAGATTTCTCTCCGGCGGGGCTGACAGCCAGCTTAGATTACTACTGAGTACCCTTGTGGCCTGTGGCCCTGTTTCAGGGCATTTTGTGCAGCTTAAAACTGAGCTCTAACATCCCTGGACCCAGATTCAGGTGTCCTAGCATGCGCCTACCTGGGCTCTGCCCGGGATGATCGCCACGCTGCATGCCCTTTGCGCTAGGCTTTCTGTGGCAATGCTTTGACAATGCCTCCATGGCACCCCCATGCCTTGCTTCTAGTTCCACATGGCAGTCCAGGAGCTGTGATCCCACCTGACCAAACAAGGGACAGCAAGCATGGCACTAATAGCCCTGCAACCAGCAGCCACGTACCCCTAAAGGTGCTAAAGCTTTGGGTCCTGGAAGAAGAGTGATCCCCTCCCCAAAGGCTTTTATCTCTGAACGCTGACTGTCTGCCAGGCACTGGACTGAGCAGCTGGGCCTGCGCTCTCCTCAAGAGTCCTCAGAGGGGCCCTGGGGGTGGGGGTATTGTTATGACAGCTCTGCTCCAGATGAGGACACCTGGCACAAGAAGATTCATGGACTTGCCCCAAGTCCCACAGCTCCCCAGTGGAGGCCCTGGGATTGCAGGCCAGGCCGGCAGACCGCACAGCCCGGGCCCTGAAAACACTGTCCAAGGACACTCGAGGCGTGTGGTCAGCAGTGACAGTCCCGGAAACACAGAGGAGACATGCTTTGGGGCCAGTGGAGCTACCCAGGGTGGAGGCTCCAGTTCCAGGAGAAGTTCTTCT
>NW_011889056.1:8594-17472 GCF_000151845.1 Pteropus vampyrus | reverse complement strand
TCGGTCTTAAAGACCCTGCCAGTGCTAAAAGGTGGAGGGAGGACTAGGGAGAAAGTGTCGCCCGTTCCATCAGAGGAGAGAACCATGAGTACCATAATGTACATATACCTGGAGTGTCAGGAATGCCGAGAAAGAGGGCGGAAATGAGGTATGAGGCTGTAGGACCAAACGGGGACCTAGGGGCAGGTTTTCATAACAGGTAGAGAGCTCTCTTGAAATCTGCTATGGACAGCATTCTTTGGAAAAATACTGAACAGTGGTCTGCATCAGGAATGAGGTGGCCAGTTCCAGTCGTTGCTAAGGGAACCACTGCAATTACAAGACAAGAGTGGCTAGAAAGCAATTTGGAAGAATGGAGAGATTTTGAGGATAGAATAGAAATAATCCTGTGGTGAATGAAAAATATAGTCACAAAAGATAGTTTTCCTGAGACACAAGCTAGCCCTACTATACTAGGCAGGCTTTTGGTCCCATGCCCTTTGCCTCCTGGTGTCACATCATGAATATGTAAAGTTGCATGGCATATGTAATTAAGGTTACTAATCAGTTACAATAGGGAGGTTATCTTGCATTCTCTGGTGGATTCTTTACAAGCAGAGCTTTCTCCCCACTGAAGGTACAAGAGAAAGTCAGAGAGATTTGAAGCTCGTTTGCAGATGGAGGAGGAATGAATGTGAGAAGGAATGTGGGTGGCAGCGGCCCCTAGGAGCAGAGAGTGGCCCCCAGATGACAGCCAGCAAGGGAATGGGGACCCCAGACTGACAGCTGCCTGGAACTGGATTCTGTTAATAACTTTGGTGAGTCTGGAAGGATTCTGCTTTGGAACCTCCAGAGAAAACCCTGGCCAGCCAACATTCTGATTGCAGCTCTGGAAACTCAGCTGTGCCTGGACTCCTGACCCAGGGCAACTGTGCGTGCATACTAGCTGGACATTATTGTAAAGTTCTAAATTGGTAGTAATTGGTAGCCAGCATAGCATTCTCCCTGTAAGTGCAGTTTCTTCTCATGGGTGTGGCTGGTGGGTGAGGCTTTCTCCTCACTGTCCAGGCCCAAGGCATGGTGGGTGCTGGGCTCAGTATCACTCACTCTCCTGGTTTCCTCGGGTCAACTTCCAACTATTTTCATGATTCAGCTGACTATTGTAGTTGCAACAACACAATGTTTTCTTCCTTGTTTATCCTTCTTTACAAGGTCTCCCTCCCTAAATTCACTAACCAAAGTGATTTTATTCTTGACAACATTTCTCATCACTGCAAGCTGCATCTTTAAATGTCCATTGAGGTCTTAAGTTTCAGAAGATTTTAAAGTTTTGGAAGACTTCGCTTTTCTTCTTCTTTCTCCTCTTTTGTACGGTCTCCTCTCCTAGACTTCTGGTGCAAGGGTGTTGGAATTTGTAGCAAAACTTGCAGATCCAGGCCATTCTCCCCACCTGCATCATCTGAGCAGGACTGACTTAAAAGATCGTGAGCTTGCTTCCCCAGCCCAGCAAGAAACTTAACAACAGAACACCCAGTTCTCCAAGTAACATTTCTATGCATGTGGTAACAAACAGCAGTAATAGAACAAGGAAATTTAAGGTTTGGTCCTGCAAACCTCCTTAGGTCTTTAGTGCCCTGGACCAAAATAAGGAATTAGCTTCCTTGATTTGAGCTCCACGATTTTAACTCATACGTCTTTCCTTTATAATTTCTCTAACTTGTATTATTATCCATTGTTACGGGTTAAATTGTGTACTCTAAAAGGATATGTTAGAGCTCTAACCCCCAGTGGTTTAGAATGTGACTTTATTTGGATCTTCACAGAGATAATTGAGTTTTTGTGAGGTCACTAGAGTGGATCCTAATCCAATAGGTCAGGCATGCTTATGAAAAGGGGAAATTCGGAAACACACACACACACACACACACACACACACACACACACGTGTAAAGAGAGCACTCTCTGAAGATTGGAGTGATGCTGCCACAAGCCAAGAAGCACCAGAAGCTAATACAGAAACCTAGATAGAGCAAATCCTCCCTTAGCGCCTTTAAGAACATAGCCTTGCTGACACCTTGATTTGGAATTCAGGCCTTCAGACTGTGAGACAACAAATTTGTTCTTTAAACCACTCAGTTTGTGGTACTTTGTTATAGGAGCCTTAGCAAAGCAATGCAACCCATTTCTTTATCTCAGGCAGTTTTCAAGCTGAAGCTGCAATTTCTTATTTGTGCAGTCATTCACTGTTTAATGACAGGGATACATTCTGAGAAATTCGTACTTAGAGGATTTTGTCATTGTGCCAATGTCAGGGTGCACTTATAAAAACCTAGATGGTCTAGCCTACTGTACACCAAGGCTGTATAGTATAGCCTGTTGCTCCCAGGCTGCAAGCCTATCTGGCATGTCATTGTACAAAACAACACAAGACTAAACCAAGAACAAGAGAAAATGACGCCATCAAGGGACGTAGTAAACATGAGATGTGTGAGGTTGCTGCCGGCGTAACACAGCATGCTGTTTTACACGAAATTTTTTTTAATAAGGAAAAGAGTACACTCTAAAATAACAATAAAAGTTATAGTATAGTAAATACATAAACCAATAACATGATTGTTTAGTATCATTATCAAATATGTACTGAATATAATTGTATGTACTATACTTTTATAGGACTAGAAGTGCAACAGATTTATCTGCACCTGCATCACCACAAACACATGAGTAATGCATTTCAGGATGCCATTATGACAGCTATGGATGTCACTCGGTAATAGGAATTTTTAAGCTCCTTTATAATATCATGCAGTCTGTTGTTGAACAAAACATCATTATGTATTCCATTTGTATACCATTCCCATATAAAAACAAAGAAAAGGAATTTAAAAAATTAAGGCATAGAAACTGTTTGCTCAAATATCTGATGTTTTGCGTAAATCTTCCATGCTTGCCCTCATAGATTTTCATTCTATAGTACCTGCATCATCATCAAAAGGAAACAAAAAACAAAGTCATCTATAAAGGAGTAAAGAACCTTCCACAGCCTAATGTATCATGAAAGATTTTTTTCTTCTTTCCACTGTGGATCATCAATTTAAGTAGGTCTTTCAACTTTTTGATCTCAGGACCCCTTTGCACCCTTCAAGTTTGTTGAGAATCCCAAAGAGCTCTTGTTTATGTGGGTTATACATATCAATATTTACCGTATTAAAATTTTAAATAGAAACTTAAAAAATATTTATTCACTAAAGATGACAATAATAAAAGCATTACATGTTAAGACAAATAACACACTTTATGAAAAAATGTATACGAAATAAATTAAATTTAGTGCAAAAAGTGGCATTGTTTTACATTTTTGCAACTCTTTTTGATATCTGGCTTAATAGGAGACAGCTGGGTAATCATTTCGTTTCTGACTTCAGCCTGCCACGATGCCATACTTAGGTAGGCTCTAGAAAACTCTACTTGGCCCTTGAGAAAGAGAGTGCCAACGGCAAAAAACAACTTAGCATTATTGTGAAAAGAGATTCGATTTTGTATACTCTTCCTCGAAAGGGTTTCAAGGACACCCAAGGGTTCCCTGGACCCTGCTTCGAGAACTACAGTGTCACTCTGTACTTATTGGGTCCTTGGGATATACTTATTGCTCTGCCCCCGGTCACTGTTAGCATTAACCATACATTTTATGTTTGTGGGTGCTCATCGCTCCACCATCATCCTCTGCAATGCTGTTACCGTGTGGAAAGTAATTTGGAGCAGCGCCGGAGAGCCAAAAGAGAAAAATGAAACTGTAGTTAGGCCAGGGCTGTGGAGGGACCTGAAAATTAGGCAGGATGGAGTCATGGATTCGTCAACGAGCATTTCTGTAAGCCTGTACTTGCTGCTGAGCATAACAAGATAAATAAGACAAGGTCATTTCCCTTAGGAAAGGAAGAACTTAGCATGGGGGGGAGGCAGATAAAGTTGAAAGAATGCACAAAACCGTGAGATCATTGTTACATGGAGTAGCCACAGAACAGGCAGATTGTTGCAGAGGAGGAACAGATCAGAGAACACCATCTCCTGTCAGGGATGAGTCTGGAGGATTTTCCTAGGGTGAGCCAGGAAGCGGACATTCCAGATAGAGCAACGGGCACACCCCACGGCATGCACGCAGGACCTTATCTCCAGTACTGAGGTCACTGCCAGCGCGGGGGTGGGCTGTGAGATGAGATAGAGGCCTGAGAACTACAGCATCAGCACCTCCCGGGAACTTTCAGAAACACAAACACTCGGGCATCACTTCACTCCAGACACTCTGCGATCGAAGCCCAGAGCTGTGAGTTTTAACAAGCTCTCCAAGTAGTTCTGACAAAGAAAGGTCTAGAACCCCTACAGCCCGGCATTGGCTTAAGAGACAGTTTTGCCTGAGTGAATTCTAAGTCCAGTTTCACTGCTTAGCTACCTTGTGACCCTGAGCGACACTCAACTTTTTCAAACTTCAGTTTCCACAACTATGAAATGACTATAATGAAGATATCTCCCTGATAGGTGTGTGGGATGGGACCTTGGGTATACAGTGTCAGGCCAATCTGGGGTGCAGGCCTCAGTAGATGCCATTGGCTGCTTCCAGGAGCACTGTCAGTGTGGGAGCTGATGGACTGGGGAGCACACTCTTACCTACTCTTTGCAATATGACTGCTCTCGATACGGAACTGGGCACACTCAAGCACGTCCCATTGCTCAACTGACTTGCTTTCTGGTGATTACCAATTTCACCCCAATAAACACCATTACTTTCCGCTCCTGGGTCCTCAGTTTCCTCACCTGTAGAATGGAAATCATGAAATTGGCTCTTGGTGTGGGACCAGGAAGTGAGATTACAAGAGCAGATCTCTTGTCCTTTTCTTCACTGTTGGCATTGTCCTTCTGTGTGTCCCCAGCATCATCCCCCTGCTCCTGCCCCGGCCCGACCTCTGGACATGCTGCCTCAATCCTGCTTTCCACGGCCCCTCTGGCTCCTGTGAGCATATGGCATGACTGGTAGGGACTTGAAGGGGCTGGGCAGCCTGTTGCCACTCGGTTGAAGAGGCAGAGTCTGGAGGCTTTGGGCAGTGCGACCTGGGGTATTCAGGAGGTGCGGTGAGCTCCCTGTGCCTTCCAGGTGCCAAGGCTCTAAAGCACAGCAGGGCTGGATTCCACAGAGCAGGGTGGTGGGCACCCCATGCATCCGGATCCTCACGGGGTGTATGAAAATACAGATTTCAGGGCTTCAGCCCAGATCTCCAGATCAGACTCGCAAGGGTTGGGCCCTGAAGTCTGCATTTTAGTCACACGTGTGAGGCGATGTTGTGAAGCACATTTGAAATTCCTGCAGACGGGCACTGGGAAAGTGCCATTCTAAGGTCATGGGGCTGCACACACAAGGTTAAGGCCTTGGAAGATGGCCTTTGAAAGGTCCATACAGCGTTGGAATCAACCAGGACTCCAAATTTCTGAGTATAATTCTAGAGCAGAATTTTATTGTTTGATTGGATTCAAATCCTTTGGAATTAGCGATCTGTAAGTGATATGTTCAGTAGTTAGGTAGCCAGAAGCCATTCTTAATAACCAGGTGTGCAGAACCCCTGGTGTGGACATGTGCTGTTTAGCACTAGAACTGAGTGACCTGTGCTGAGAATGAACAGGTAAATAAACATTTGAGTGTGCTGAGGAGAAACAGAAATGAAAGAGTCGTTGGATGATAGACTCAGTGCTACTGAGTATGTGAGGTGGCATAGTTGAATAAGGGCAGGTGCAGATGACATAGGCCAGGAGGAGGCTGAACTCCATGACCAAGCTTCCCAGTAATTACAATAACAGAGCGAACACTGAGAGATCATGAAGCACCAGGCAACGTGGGAAACATTCTGTGTAGGGTCAACACCTCCCAAGAACCCAGTATGACCACCTTTTTCAGATGAAGAATGGGGACAGACAGGTTGGATGACTGCCCAAGGTCACATAGCTGGTCTTTGGTAAGTCCAGGAATTCATCCCATGTCCTCTTCCTCTTTATATGTGCTGTGTCACCATAATTTTCCGTCGTAGACATCACTTCTTGAGATTATTCACACTGGAGTCATTTTAGAATATATATGATTTAATAAGTTCGACTTCATGAGCATCTACTTACTGAGTGGTGTTATGGTGCTCAGCACTCTGGGAGATCTAAAAGGAATGGATGTGAACCTGTTCACTCTTTCATTTATCAGCAAGTATTTATTATTCAGCTTCTACTGTGGGCCAGGCAGTGTCAGGCTCTGAGGACACTGCATTGAGTGCAAATCCACACAGTCCCTTGCCTCTCTCAGTCTGCAGGCCATTAACCCCATAACGTGATTTACAGCCCTAAAATGGAGAGGTTCTCAGGTCAAAAGGTGCATGAAAGGGGATCTGGTCTAGTGCAGGCAGTCCAGAAGGCTTCTCCAGGGCAGATTTGCACACATATATAAGCAGCATGTACACATAAAGTGAGGAACCAACTTTTTATCTGTTCAAGGCTGGCAGCCGTGCACTCCAAAGCCTCTCTCTGTGTTTCTGGAAAACTCAACTGACACCCGTCTCCCAAATATGTGCATACTTAGCTGTTTTTAAATCCCATACATATTACTACTGTAATATAGTATGTCCTACACTATAAAATATCCACAAAATAAACACTTAAAATCATGTAAGAACAATAGAAGATGTACTATTTCCCCTTCTTCTGCCCCCACCAACTTGGGTCCCCAACCAAGTTTAAAGACTGTTGACCTTGTGGATTGTGCATAGACTGAGTGAGTAGCATTTGGAGCTGGAGAAGCATATTGAGAAGAGCAGGCCAGGGAAGGAAGCCTGGGGTGTAGAAAGGGCTCCTCTCTGCCTGGCACTTCATTCATTTATTTGTTCATTCATTCATTCATTCATTCTCCGGTCTTAGCCCTGTATGTGAGCCTATGATTCCAACTCCAGAGCTTTGTCCTGCCTTCTGGGCCATTGTTAACAAAGATTTAGATTGATCTTCACCTCATTGGCTCTCTTACTTGGGTTAAACTTTTTATTTTTGAGCATTTATTTGGTGCCTGGCACTGTGCTAGAGTCTAGGGTTACAAATATGGTGAAAGCATCATCCTTTCTTGTCTTGGGTAATTCATATTCATTATGCCCCTTTGGGTTTAAAGAGTTCCCGCTGGAAACATCCCTATCTGCTGGGGAAGGGGAGATGCCCTTGCTGTCGCCTCCTATAGTTCCCTGGCTTCCCCCATCTCAGATCTTAGCAGCGTGGATTCTCTAAGTGCCTATTTCAGCATCTCCTCTACTGGATGGGTGCTGGTTTGCATGTGCTGTGCTGGGGCGTGCCATACCCCGGGCCCCCAGCCTAGTCATTGGCATGGCATAGGCACTCCGAAAATGCTTGTTGAATGAATAAATGTGCCTCTGTGTTGAAATTAAATAGGTTTCCTGTTACAGAAACAGCAGAACTCAACTTGGTGGCCAACTGAAATAATTCAGTTTACATTCCTGCTTCTTTGGAGGCTGGAAAAGAAATAGCAGTGCTCCTACTTATCTTAAGCCTGTGTGCATATCTATCTTTACTAAGCACAGAGCACTGATTAAAGGAAGAAGTTTTGTTAATGCTTTGGCCATTTGAAGAGGAGGGATGAGTCCATGGAGCCACACTAGATAGAGCAGGAGTGAGGGCGGGGGCAGGGGGAGAGTGGTATGTGAGCCTGGGCTGCTAAAGGGGCCAGGCCCTGCATGTTCCCTGTCCATGCACTGCGGGTGGCCACTGGCCGGGCACAACAGGTCAGGCTGCCTGAGCCGAGCATTTCTGGGTACACTAGAAGAAAAGAGTTTTCCTTCAGTAATCGCCAAAGACTATATTTGCTTAAGTGACTTCTAGGAGATCAGTGATGGGACGATTGGTCAAACAGCAGTAGCTGAGCTATTTCTTCAGGCAGATTCTTCCCTTTGTCCTGAACCTTCTTCCTGTGGTTTCAGGGTTCTGGCTGTGGGGCTGTAGGCCCAGCTGGTACTTCATCCACAGAACACCACTGGATATTGAGAGCCTCGCCTCCTGGATGGGCTGTTGATCAGAAATGTTGGCACATGGTGGTTCTAACTGGCTGCCAGCAGCTTCAGAGCTTCTCCCTCTGTGGTTGAAATCATTCATTTTTACTTGTAACGTGGTATGTTAGCGTACTGAAATTAAAATGCTTAGCTAGCTTTACCTTTTCCTTTTCAAACATTTTTAATGGTGGCAAAATGCACATAAAATTTACCACCTTAACCATTTTAAGTGCACAGTTCAGTCGTATTAAGTACATTCACATTGTTGTACAACCAAACCCCAGAACGTTTTCATATTGCACGACTGAAACTCTGTCCCCATTAAACACTAACTTCCCATCCCTCACACCCAGCCCCTGGCACCCTCCATTATACTTTCTGTTTCTATGAATTTGACTCCTCTGGGGACCTCAGAGAAGTGAAAACACACAGTATTTGTCTATCGTGACTTGCTGATTTCACTTAGCATCATGTCCTCAAGGTTCATCCATGTTGTAGCATGTGTCAGAATTTCCTTCCTTTGTAAGGCTGAATAATATTCCACTGTATGGATAGACCATGTTTTCTCCTTCCGTTCTTCCATCGATGGACACTTGGGTCGCTTCCACCTTCTGGCTCCTGTGAGTACTGCTGCTGTGAACACAGGTGTGCAAATATCTTAGAAACACAGCTTCCATTCTGTTGGGTAGATACCCCAATGTGGAATGACTGAATCCTACGGACTCCTTCAGCCATTTTGGTTGTTTGAAGCTCATTCTCTAATAGGTTTGTAAGAAAGTTGTTATGGCAATACCATTCTCCACGGTTTCACATGTTGGTGAGAGTTC
>NW_011889056.1:6510-8544 GCF_000151845.1 Pteropus vampyrus | reverse complement strand
TGATCAGAAATGTTGGCACATGGTGGTTCTAACTGGCTGCCAGCAGCTTCAGAGCTTCTCCCTCTGTGGTTGAAATCATTCATTTTTACTTGTAACGTGGTATGTTAGCGTACTGAAATTAAAATGCTTAGCTAGCTTTACCTTTTCCTTTTCAAACATTTTTAATGGTGGCAAAATGCACATAAAATTTACCACCTTAACCATTTTAAGTGCACAGTTCAGTCGTATTAAGTACATTCACATTGTTGTACAACCAAACCCCAGAACGTTTTCATATTGCACGACTGAAACTCTGTCCCCATTAAACGCTAACTTCCCATCCCTCATACCCAGCCCCTGGCACCCTCCATTATACTTTCTGTTTCTATGAATTTGACTCCTCTGGGGACCTCAGAGAAGTGAAAACACACAGTATTTGTCTATCGTGACTTGCTGATTTCACTTAGCATCATGTCCTCAAGGTTCATCCATGTTGTAGCATGTGTCAGAATTTCCTTCCTTTGTAAGGCTGAATAATATTCCACTGTATGGATAGACCATGTTTTCTCCTTCCGTTCTTCCATCGATGGACACTTGGGTCGCTTCCACCTTCTGGCTCCTGTGAGTACTGCTGCTGTGAACACAGGTGTGCAAATATCTTAGAAACACAGCTTCCATTCTGTTGGGTAGATACCCCAATGTGGAATGACTGAATCCTACGGACTCCTTCAGCCATTTTGGTTGTTTGAAGCTCATTCTCTAATAGGTTTGTAAGAAAGTTGTTATGGCAATACCATTCTCCACGGTTTCACATGTTGGTGAGAGTTCGCTGCATTTACATTTGAAAGTGAGCTTGGTTGGATATAAAATCATTGGCTCAGATGTTTTTCCTTTGATGATTATCTTAAATTTTCTTCTGGAGGGAAGTATTGTTGTTGAAAATTTTGAGAGAAGTCTCATTTTCTTTCCATTTACACTTATTATTTTTGCCTAGATATCCAAAGAAATTTTATTTTTAAAATGAATCCAATGATTTTACTAGAATATGTTTTGGGTGGCTTGTTTTGGGGTACTTTCCCCTTCAATTTGTAATTTTGACTTTTCTTTTTATTTGCCAGGAAAGTTTTCCTGAATTACACATTGTAGTATTTGTTCTTTTCCTTTCCTCTGGTTTTTAATTTTGGGGGATCTCTATTATATGTATATTAAATTTTTGTTGCCTGTTTTCCATAGTAGTCATTTACTCTGAAACCCTCTTGATCTCTTTACTCATTTTTCTTCTTTAAAAATTCCATATTTTTTTTTCTAATTCTATTTCTCTTAATGGCTTATAGGTTGTATTTATTCACTCTTGGGCTCCTTTTAAATTAGTATTAATTTCAGAAATTAAAAAAAAAACTTTTGAATTTTTATATTTTATTTCTAGTTATTTCCTGAATCTATCACCTCATTTTTGAGTTTTTCTAATTCTGTTTTATGTTGTTCTTTCATGTCTTGAGTAATTTTCTTAATGCCTTTAGCTTGCTTTACAATGAAGGGTTGTAGTTTCATCTTGTTTTGTGCATATTTCTTTCCAGGATGCTTTCAATGTCTAGAGGGACATTATTTTGCTTTGTATTTTCTCTTTTATTTTAATAACTTTGTATGAGATTTGCCTTTGATCTTCTTCTGGTACTCATTCTCACCCAAAATTAGTTTTCCTGCACTTGTAGAAGGGGGGGATGGTAAATGATAGATTTTGTATTTTCACATGTGAAGTGTGCCCTCTTCTGTTGATTTTGAGAACTGATAAAATATGTCAGCTTACTTTCTATGATCTCAATTGGTTCATTTTCCTCACTTTTATCTGGACCTTCTCTTTTCTTTGTCCCTATTGTAATCTACCTTGCTTCATTTGTATTCTATTCCAAGTAGTTTCTCCTCAGTGGAAGCCTTTGTCCTGGAAGGAAGTTTTGAGGGTTAATTTGGCCCACTCTGTCCCAGCCCCTTTAGACTTTCATGGTGATGGCAAGTCCTCCCTTGCCTGTCTCCTTTTGGAGACTGTGGCCTCCTGGA
>NW_011889056.1:3962-5754 GCF_000151845.1 Pteropus vampyrus | reverse complement strand
GGGGTTGGACTGGTGTAGCTGTGGGGAGACGGGGGAGAGGCATGCACACCTCCTGGCCTTCTCAGGGGCCCTCTCCTACATGTCCAGGCTGCTTCTCCATCCATCCCCTGCGGCCGTCCCTCTGGGAAGAGAATGACTTCTCCTGGAACTAGAGCCTCCACCCCGGGCAGCCTCCTTGTCAGTTAGGCCTGGGGGAGCAGATCACTGGGACTATGCCTGCAGACTTGCCCAGGACCTTTTAATGTTGGTCCTCAAAGAGATATGAGGGGTGACATGAAGGAAAAGTCAGGAGACCAAATTAATTGAGGGCTCATCTTACTTATTAGGACTCACCCTCCACATTCTGTTTCGCCGTTGCTTCTTCTCGAAGTGTAGTTTGAGGCTTTGTTTGGACAAGTCTAGAATAGCTCTTTCTCCTGGGTTTGGTCCTCACTCCTGCTGTGTGACCTTTCTGGCATCTTGGCTGGATGTCTGTGTTTGATGAGAGGCCCAGGCAGATTGTCTACCATTGCTGTGCCTCGGGTATCCCTGCTCTCAGCCCTGCAGCGGCCATGGCTTCTTTGCCTGGAGTCTGCTGTCCCCTCGCATGTACGGCACTGCCTCAAGCCAGAGACTCATGTGAAACCTCCATACAGACTTCAGGGGGCCCTGGTCCTGCATAGCTCCCTTCTTATGTGCCTTGCCCTGCACATTTCAGCCCTTCTCAGGCAGAGGGTCCCAGGAATGGCAGGGCCCATTGGAGAAGGGGTACAGTCTGGCCTGTTCATTCTAATGAGGAAAACAGTCACTTCAGGTCCTTGGTCCCACCTTAAGAGTGGTAGATGATGGGAGGGCCGCACACTCTGCAGGAGCTGGAAGCTGAAAACAAGCTCTCCTCTTCTGTGCTACAGCCACCCAGCATATTCTCTTCCAGGGTAGACATTTTATCCTCCCTTGGCTTTGCTTTGTGATTCCAGCTGTTGCCTTTTGCCATTCTTGTCACTCTCTTATAGGAAATGATTTTTGTCCTGACTCCTTTTAAAATGTCCCTAAAGCAAGGTGTGACACTTCCGGTCTGGATCAACAGTAATCGAGGAGAGTGGAACAATGCTCTCCCACCTTGCTTATGGGCTGTACTCCCAAGGGTTAGGGGGTTGCTAATCCCCAGGTGAGGGTTTATGAAATTAAAGATATTCTATATTTTATGCTTCTCACATAATCAGGTCTCAGGGTTCGACTCTTTTTTTGTGAAATCTACACATGGATATAAAGACCTATAAAAGCTGTGCATGCCATCTCCATGTACCCAGGACCTCTCACTTCACCCCAAGGCAACAGCCTTATGACTGGAGGAGACGAGCTCTCCTTAATCCAATGGGTGAGCGTCGGTGACAGATTGGACTTTCCCATCGGGTGCATGTGCCTGTGATAGACAGCCAGCCTTGGTCCATCTGAGAGCCTCCTCACCAGCTTGTTAGGCTGGCAGGGATCTCAGAATTCATACAACCAGCCACAACTCCAGCTCCACACCCCAAATGTGACCCCAATTCAAAGAAGAGACTGGATGTACACCCCAGGCGTGTCTGCCTCCCTTCAGTGAATGCCTCAGTTATGAATGACAGCCCAGGAGGGACCAGGACCTCTCCGATTGCCCCAAGCCAACAGACACCCACCATCTCACGAATGTGAGGCAACCGGGCCTTTTGGTGTCACAGACCATCATCCATGACGCTGATAAAAATTTTCACTAAGAAGATAAAATAGTGCATCTGAGTCATCTTAGAAATGAGGTTGTCACCTGGAGGACAAGGTC
>NW_011889056.1:0-284 GCF_000151845.1 Pteropus vampyrus | reverse complement strand
ACCGCATACCTGAAACTAATAGAAAAAAAATGGATGAAAAGGATCACTTAAAAAATTTTAAATTTTATTATATTAATTTCAGGTATACAGTACATCGGTTAGACATTTTTGTGGTTTATGAAACGATCTCCCTCACTGCTCTTCCTCTTCCCTGGCCCTCCACCTGCCATTACATTACTGCCGACTGCATCCCATATGCCGTGCTCCCCGTCCCCGTGACCATCTATCAGCCACTAAAAAAGTACAAGATTGGTGGTCAGTGAGAATTGATAAGAGATAAAACA
>NW_011889055.1:1074294-1075644 GCF_000151845.1 Pteropus vampyrus | reverse complement strand
CAAAACCACAACTTAAACCAAAGTCAGGGCAGTTGACTCCTAAGTTTCCTTCTGGGAGTTGAATAGATTTAGATCTTGCATTGAGGTCTGTTACATTTAAACAATAGTTCTGAGGTTGCACGTTCATATTTTTTCTTTTGTGAATTTCCTGCTTATCTGTTTTTGTTTTTTTTTTCATTTTCCCATTAGGCTGGTTTTTATCTTATTGATTTTTGTGAGTTATATATCGAATGTTAGTACTTTGTCTTACGTGTTGCAATTTTATTTTGCGGTTTATATTTTGTGTATTAATTTTGCTCGTTGTGCAAAAATACTCTTGAAAATTATTATTTTTAACCAGTCGATGAGCAAATAGACAAGATGCCTTGATACAGGGATATGTAAAAAAAGGGTCTCCTCCTTAGGCTACATCTGTGAGTGGACTCACGGCTGCATCGCAGAACTGTGTGCCCTTTCACGATTTCCTTGTTAATGGGTGAAGATGGGTCATCTTAAATAAGAAGCGACTCGCAAAAAATGGAACTTCGGAGTTGCGCTTAGAAACACAGACTTTGCCCCAGGGCAGACACGCAGGAGCCTTAAGAAGGTGCCGTCTCTGCGAAGGCGCCGACGTGAGAAACAGCCACCCGCCAGCCAGCGAGGGGGCAGGACGGCGGGTTCGTGCACCGGCCAGTGTCCGGTGGAAAACGTCCCCACGCGTCTTCACGCATCCAGTTCCTGTCCCTCGTGTGCACTGAAGATTCGAATCCCCACGGAGAATTCCCACGCTGAGCGAGGACGACAGATGTTCCTGTTCTGGGAACTCTGACTGACCGTGGAACAAGAGGGCCACTCCCTGTCCGTTTTGTGAGACAAATCGTGGACAGCGCACGCGAAAGAGGACAGCGTGAGAAAGCACGGTTTCAGGCCAGCCCCACTGTGAAACAGACGGGAAAAGCCCAGCGTTTTACCAGGAAAGAGTTCAGCAGTACATTAAACAGAAAACACGTAGAGTTTGTTTTTTTTTCCAGGGGCTTGAGTTTGGGTCACGTCAGAAACTCAATTAAGGTGATTCACCCCATTAAGAGATGGAAGGAGAAAGAGCTTGTAATGATTTTGGTGTATGTAGAAAAAAGTGATAACGTTTCTTAGGAAAATAAGAAGAGAAGGGATTTTCATCAGACTGCTAAAAAAATCCTCTAAGAAATACGGCGTTTAATAGAAAATCGAAGAAAGCCTTTTCTTTAAGATCAGAAACAGGAAACGCTGTCTGCCATCACCGCTTCTGCTCAGTGTCGTACTGGAGGCTTGGCCAGCACAGCAGTGTGAGGAAGGACACGGAGACGGGAAAAACCTTGATCTTCCAGGACG
>NW_011889055.1:1067079-1073714 GCF_000151845.1 Pteropus vampyrus | reverse complement strand
GAAGCGACTCGCAAAAAATGGAACTTCGGAGTTGCGCTTAGAAACACAGACTTTGCCCCAGGGCAGACACGCAGGAGCCTTAAGAAGGTGCCGTCCTTGCGAAGGCGCCGACGTGAGAAGCAGCCACCCGCCAGCCAGCGAGGGGCAGGACGGCGGGTTCGTGCATCGGCCAGTGTCTGGTGGAAAACGTCCCCACGCGTCTTCACGCATCCAGTTCCTGTCCCTCGTGTGCACTGAAGATTCGAATCCCCACGGAGAATTCCCACGCTGCGAGAGGACGACAGATGTTCCTGTTCTGGGAACTCTGACTGACCGTGGAACAAGAGGGCCACTCCCTGTCCGTTTTGTGAGACAAATCGTGGACAGCGCACGCGAAAGAGGACAGCGTGAGAGAGCACGGTTTCAGGCCAGCCCCACTGTGAAACAGGCGGGAAAAGCCCAGCGTTTTACCAGGAAAGAGTTCAGCAGTACGTTAAACAGAAAACACGTAGAGTTTGTTTTTTTTTCCAGGGGCTTGAGTTTGGGTCCCGTCAGAAACTCAATTTATGTGATTCACCCCATTAAGAGATGGAAGGAGAAAGAGCTTGTAATGATTTTGGTGTATGTAGAAAAAAGTGATAATGTTTCTTAGCAAAATAAGAAGAGAAGGGATTTTCGTCAGACTGCTAAAAAAATCCTCCAAGAAATATGGTATTTAATAGAAAATCGAAGAAAGCCTTTTGTTTAAGACCAGAAACAGGAAACGCTGTCTGCCGTCACCGCTTCTGCTCAGTGTCGTACTGGAGGCTTGGCCAGCACAGCAGTGTGAGGAAGGACACGGAGACGGGAAAAACCTTGATCTTCCAGGACGAGATGATTATTTGTATAGAAAACACAAAAGAGTCTATGGAAAAGTACTAGAATTAATAAGAGAATTTAGCACAACTCTCGCACAAAAACTTAACATGCGAAAATTATAGTTGCATCAGTGGGTAGAAAGCATTATAAAATGTGTACCATTTATAATAGTACATAGAAGGAAATCTAAACCTAATGAGTCATAAGAAACCTTGAAGGAGAAGATTACAAACTGTCACCGAAAGAAATGAAAGGAGATGTGAGGGCTACACCCCCGTGCACACGAGGCTCGGCTTCATAGAGCCGCCTCTTCCTCCCACGTTGCTCCGAAGCGTCAGCAAGCTCCTCGTAAGCTTCCAACAGAATTCGATGCTAGTACTGAATTCTGTGGACGAGTACAGGGCGAAGGATAAGATACCCAGAAGAAGTAAAATGAGGGAAACTTGCCTTTCCTCGTGTGAAGTAATATAAAGCTCTACTAGCTGAAATCATGGTGAAGCTATACTGATTATGGCCATGTGACAGAACTGTGCAAGAGTTTGTATCCACCCCATACTGCACACAACAGTAAATTCCAGGTGGATGGAAGGTTTAAATGTGAAAGGCAGACATTAAATCTTTTGGAAGGCAGTATTGGAGAACGAATTTGTGACTGTGCATATGGACACAATATTTTTAAAACAATATGCAGGATGTACACATGATAAAGGGAAAAATGAATAAATTTGACTACATAGAAATGAAAAGGAAACACGTTAAAATCGAGTAAAAATAAAAGCCACAAGATGAGAGAGGATATTCGCGCCAACAAAATCGGTGAAAGGTCGGTATCAAGCCACATAGAGAACTCGTGCCAGTCTCTGTGGGTAAGACAGACGAGCTGAGAAACAGGCCAACTGCACGGGCTAGCGCAGAAGCAGAAACAGGTGCTAACAAACACACAAAGAGATGGTCAACTTCATTAACAGTCTGAGAAATAAAAATTAGAACCATGAGATTTCATATTACCCGATTGGCCAAAAAAGAAGAAAAAAGGACAATACCAATTGTTGGTGAGGCTATAACATGATGGCAAATCTCACACATTTCTGGTAGGTGGATACATTTGTAATGACTTTAGAAAGCACTTTCGCTTCCTCTGGTGAAGGTGGGGTGACCACCCTGCGGCCAGACAGTTCCCCCACGCGAGGACAACCCCAGGAGACATGCTTGCCTGTGTGCCCAGAGACACAGAGCCGTCCCCAGCGACACTTCTTACTAATAGCTGGAAATTCTTATCTCTTTGGAACGGAAAAATACATTAGGTACATTCAGCGGGATTCTGAACAGCAGTGAAAACAAACTACAGCCACAAGGAGCAAAAAGGATGAATCTCAAAACCATAATAAATTGAGTGATGAAAGCAAATTGTCAATGAACGATGCACAGTGATTGTATTCATTTAAAGTTCAAACCCAAGAAAAATGAAACAATATATCGTTTATGGATACAAACATAGTAAATAACTATAAAACCAATGGGATGACCCGCGGGCGGGGGCGGGTCTGATGGAGAGAGACCTGCTGAGACCGGGAAGCACCTGCAGGCAGCGGCTTCCGACATGCCGGGGATGGGCTCATTCTGACACCGGGCGTCGGGTGCACAGGCGTCCGAGCCACCGCCATCTCATCCACGTGCTATAAATGTGCATTTGGGTTTTCAGGGCTTTGCTGGCCATGAAGTCTCTGTTGCAGCTACTCACGACCCTGCCGTGGCAGCCGGAATGCTGTCACAGACAGTATGTAAATGAGTGAGGGTATCTGTGTTCCAATAAAACTTTATTTACACAAGCAAGTGGTGGCAGGATTTGGTCCTCAGGGTATAGTTTCCCGACCCCCTATCATGTAACATCAATTAAAAAACATACTAATCAAAAGAAATCTGGCGTGCCTCTATTAATTTAAAAGAACACATTTAAAAGGAATGTATCATTAACGATAAAAAGGGTTGACACATAATGCTACCAGGAGCGATTCGTCAGGAAGGTACGACACTTCCGGGCCAGCTTACGGACGAGGGGTGGTGTCTGGAGCCCTGGCTGCCATCACGGGCGGGGTGGTCGGGATGGACCGTGAGGTTGTGAAGTTCTCCCCGGAGTCTTCTTGTTCCAGAAGCGCTGACGAGGGCCACGTGTGAGGAGAGCCCATCCCACGCCTCCCCGTGTCCCCAGCGCCGCTCCCGGTCCCGGCCCGGCCTTGGACTCTCCCGCCTCCCGGAGCTCCCCCTGCGTGCCTGGGGCTCTGTCTCCTTCCCGTGATTTATCCCCGCAACACCTCTTGCCGTTCTACTCCTTTGTCAGTCTGTTTTCAGTAATTATTTAAGCTTATTTAGGTATTTATCAAGTAAACTGTCAGCTTCGGGAGTATGCTCACTATAGCCAGAGGTTTAGAAAGGCGATTTGTATGCGTCTGGGATCTCACATGGCGAACCCTCTCTCTGGATTGAAGTGACGATAAGAACATGATGTTTTATGAGATAATAGGGGAAGGTTCCCAGTTCTGGGGTGGGATATGTTTTTTTTTTTTTTTTCCCCCCCTTGAGGTTTCTTGAGAAAGAAATATGCAAGCAGCTCGGAGGCCGGGCCCTGCAGGGGCGAGCCTGCCATGGGGGTGGAGCAGGGAGGGTGAACGGTCCAGCTCCACGGCCTTTAAATCCGTGGGGCCGAGAGCCAGCCAAGTCAAACACCACTCGGCTCTGCCGAGGCGGAGGACTGATCTGGCTGTCGGGCGCTTGCCGCCAGCCAGGGGAGGGCGGGGGCGGCGGGCGGCCCAGCCAGACGCAGGTGCCGCCACGTGGGTGGGGAACCGTCCTGGCCAGGCACGGGCAGCAGCACGGTTCAGGGGGCGGAGCCCTCGAGGGGACAGAGCCACGGGGCGGTGCTGGTGCGCGAGGGTCCGGCACGCCTTCTGCTCCTGTCTCCAGTCTGATACAGCCGAGGGCGGATATTTCGAACACTGCAGTTTGTGTCTGAACAGCCAGACTCTTGGGCGCGTTCCCCGTCCTCCATGCTCGGTTCATGCAGTCGGCACGGGATAGGTGACATTCCAGCTTCAGAGGCGGGCACGGTGGCCCAGGTTTGGCTGGTGGGTGCATTTCAGTCCCCTGACAGGAGTCACCGTCGTGTCTGGAACGTGGCCAGGCCAGTGCAGCGGCACCAGCTCTGGGGACCGGAAGCGCCGTTTCTGACCGGCTTGAAGCTGCGGCGCCGCAGTGTGGGAGGGGGCTGCGGACGAGTCCGTCAGAGAGGAAATCGGCCGTTACCTGGTGGTAGAGAAGAGGCCAAAGGTCGCATTTCTCCCTCCCACTGACTTTCCACACCTTCAGGACAAAACACACAGCCAGGAACACCCCATGGGAGGGGACCCGCACCCTCCAGCCCAGGGGCCAGCGAACGTTTTCTCAGAGGGCCCGAGAGTCAACATGGCAGGCTCTGTGGCCATGCGGTCTGGGTCACCGCCACTCAGCTCAGCTCTTGTCGAGAGTGAGCGGCCCTGGGCGGATGAGTTGGCTGCTCTGATAACTCTGTGTTTACAAGCACATGGGGTGGCCCTGGGCGGTGGTTTGTCACCCCCTAATCTACACTCAGATGAAGGAACCAGAGCTTTGCTTTGAGAAACAACAAAACAAAATCATATCCCTGGATACCGAATAGCTCCTTGACGTACCTGCTCAGTCGATGTTTGTTAAATTGAATCAGAACTGTAATTGTCGCGTTGCTCTGTGCGACAAACTGATGAATGCGATTAAGACACGCAGCCCGGGCCCCTGGGGGCACGAGGGGATCGCTCCGCCTCCAGCATTAAGTGGCAGTGGCCATGAGCCACGTGGAGAAAGAGGGGGTGCACAGGTCTCCATTTCTTCTCTGGCACCGTGGTCCACGTGGCTTGTCTTGTGGTGGTTTAGAGTGTGGGGGCCGGATGGACCCACGACCACGGCGGACAGGCAGGGCGGAGGCTGCAGCGTGGTGTGGACACCGGACGGGGCGAAGTCCGTCACCTTGCTGCACCCAATCCAGCCGGGCCTCTCACAGTCGCAAGGCCTCGGAATGAGGCGGCTGTGGCCGGGGACCAGCGCGCCCGGTCTGACGCCGATGCCGGCGCTGCACCCAGATGCCGGGCCCACCGCTTCCAGCTGTGTTGCTCACGCAGGCCTCTTCCGCCCCCTGAGCCTCAGTTTCCTCCGTGTAAACAGGGTGACGGCGTTTCCCGCTTGGGGGTGTCTGGGAATGAAGTGGCGCCTGCCATAGGCCGGGCATATGGCCAGTGCTTCGCATTAGGGCTTCGCGGTTGCCCTGTGACAGTGACGGGCATGTCCGCAGCGGCGGCTGCAGCACACTGACCGCCCAAGGCCGTGGAGCGTTTCTTACCTCAGGTCCGTGTCCTGTTAACGGTGTGCAGAGGCTGTGGCAATGCGCGGTGCACGGGGTCACACGAGGGAGGAGCCTGACCAGTGGGGGTTCGTGTGGGTTTTAAAGACGGGGGGAGGGAAGGCCCCAAAACCATGGTTGGGAACTCGCGGGACATCAGAGCCAGACCGTCTCTGAAGGGCCCGTGGTCCGCTGTGCCTCGGGCTGCAGCACCGTCCCCCTGCCCTGGACCTGCTGTCTCCAGAGGCCCCGGTGACCCTTGGTGCCCACGCCCGTGAAGCCATCCTGATTTCACACCAGGCTGAGCGGGTCTCCTCCTGGGGTGAGGTGTATCCTCGGATCTTGGCTCCCAGCCCATTGCCGAGAGGCTTGGCACCCGGAACCACCAGAACCATCGCTGCCCGCGTCTCCCGCGGCCCTGCCTCACTCAACTCAGCAGGTCTTGCTGACCGCGCTGTGCCCAAGCTGCACGTGGGACCTCGTCCCTGTTTCCCGCCTGGCCAGGGCCTGGCCCCCTTCTCCGTGCGCTCCTGAGAGACGCCCTGTGGGGGCCGCGGCTCCCCGGGGCAGGAGAAGGCACAGGTGGCAGAGACGTCAGGAACTCCTGGTCCGACCGGGGCGCGGAAACCCCTGGCTGCCGCGAAGCCTCTTCAGTGTTTTGACAGTCCCCACCCATCAGAGCCTTTAATTGGGTTTTGACTGAGTCTCTCTATATGTAAATACCAGTTACTGGTGGGATTGTTTATAGCCAAACTGTCTGTTTATGCAAATCGTGTTCCCAGATCACAGTGTTTTCATTGCAGGATAAAAACATTCTTTTTATTTAATGCCAAAATCGCTTCCTCCTTGGGTTGGGGTTTGTTTTCCTCATTGGCTCTTCAATGCAGCACAGCCCTTGTGAATGCAGGAGGCCCCCGTGCAGCTGAGGCCACGGGGCCTCTGAGGGCAGCTGTGTGGGGTCGCTGGGTCCCTGGAGTGCGCTCTTGGAGGTCTCAGCCCAGCGTAGATGATGAATGGGGTGCTCCCTGGCCCCCCCGAAGCAGCCTACCCATGCCGGGCTGTTCTCAGCACAACTTGGAAGTTGCTTCCCGCAAGAGGTGCTCCCACCTCGTCTCCCGGGGTGATGGGCCCCCGCACCCGATGGTGGTGATGGTAACGCCTTCCCCTGGAGCCCCTCAGAAGTGTCCTCAAGCCCAGAGGGGACTTGGAAATGCAGACCTGCCCTGTCTCCCTCCTGTCTCCCTCCTGTCATCCTGGCCTGCCAGGCATGCGCAGGACACGGAGCGTCACAGGCTGGCCCCCAGTCATCCGTCTCAGCATCCACCTCGTCACTAGAGTCAGTCCTGGTGACAGCAGTGACAACAGGAGACAGGCCCTGCCCACATAGCATGTG
>NW_011889055.1:1062654-1064614 GCF_000151845.1 Pteropus vampyrus | reverse complement strand
CGGGGGGCCTGTAAGACTCGGGGTCTGGCTCAGGTCGGGGGCGAGGCCCGAGGCTCTGCATTTCTGGTGAGCTCCCCGGTGGTGCCCGTGTGGCCGAAACAACAAGGGTGAAAAGTGTGATGTTTCTCCTTTTTTACACCGAGATAAAATGATATTTTCTAAAAATCCTGGCTGCTTATTTTCGTCTCTTTCATTGTGAAATATATTTTAACAAATGATTATAATTGCAAATACTCGGAAGTCTCAAGCTGAACGCTGCACGGCCCCAGAGATGAGCTAATGCCACCGAGAAGGGCCCAGAGGCCCAGCGAGGGGCCGTGCGTCCCAGGCTGCACGGAAAGCCAGTGGCCAGCCCCAGCTCCAGACCCAGCTCCAGACCCCGAGCTTCATTCTGTCCCCACAGGGTCCCGCGCGACAGGTTGCAAACAGCAGGATCAGAGCGGAAGCCGTGAGCAGCAAATCTGCCTCTGCAGTGGACAGAACCCCAGACGTCTTCGTGAGCATTGTGTAGCGGTTTCCGACCCCACCGCCTGTCCCTCAGGACAGCCACGCTTGTCCCTGCGTGCAGGCTGGGGGCAAACGTCCATGCAGGCTCGTTAAGGAGTCGTGTGTAAAGGCTGCACCGAAGCTTTGGTCAATTATTATCTGCTACATATTTAAGAGTGTATGTCTCGAGGCATCTGAAAATTACAGGGATATGTCATGGTCTCATTTGGGGGCAATCTGTTGGCGAGACACAGCCCTGGCCCGCGCGGGTCTGTTTTGCTTGGGAAAAGCCAGGCTGGAAAATGCGGTCACTGAAATGCTGGTGGTGGGAGTGGCGTCGGGTGAGAGGTGCCTGGGACACAAGCACCGGTGGTCATTGGTGGGCTGAGGTCATGGGGACAAGGATGATGGGGGTGCCGGGGCAGACCCAGGGTTCACGAGGCACAGCAACCAGGGGTCTGGGCCAAGGGCCAGGGCACTGGGATGCGCTGGGCTCTTTCTTTGCTTTTAAGAAAATTATTGATTTATGTAATATCCACCTGGGAAACAAACAAACTCAGACAGTAACTGAGGTGATACAGTGAAAACAGTTCCCCTCGGTGTCCAGCCTCTAGCCCATCCGTCCACCAGCCCTGTTCCCAGAGGCAAGAGCACGGCCAGTTTTTTGTGTACCTTTCAAGATGTATCACACATGTGCATTTATTTTTACACCGACGGAGGGGTAGTAACACTATCCTGCACGTTTTCCTGTGTGTCAGGATATCACACGGCTTTAACATGATTTCGGATCAGGACGTAACGATCTCCCTTGTTACTTTAATCAGATCAGGACGTAACGATCTCCCTTGTTACTTTAACGGCTGCATTGTATTCTGCCGAGACGCAGCACTGCGATCTATTTGCCTGCCCTTTGTGGGTGCATCGCAATGTCACCTCCCCTCTTTTGCCTCCACTCACAGTCCCGCAAAGAACGCCTTTCTGCGACTGCGTCCGTCACGGCGAATATGTCTGTCGGACGAGCCGTAGACGTGGAATGGCTGGGCCCAGGTGTACATCGATCGGTGTCGTCAGAATTGTCCTCCAGAGAGATCGCGGCACATTTACACCGTCACGGGAGTGAATTTCCTCCCACCCTCGCACACGATCTACCGCCAAACACTGTGAGGGCTTTTAAGACGTGGACGCGTCACCCGCAATCCGCAGTATGACCAGATCTCACCTGTGTGGTGCAGAAGCCCATGGGGCCCGCACCCCGGTCAGGACTGGGGAGGGTGCCGTCACTCCAGAGGGCCTCCTTGTGCCCCTGCTCCGACTTTGCCACCCGAGACGGTTCCTGGGTGTCATGGGAATACAGTCGTGGTGTGAACGGCCCTGTGCCTGACTTGCGACTGATGTGCGGCCCGTGGGATCAGACACGCCGTCCCCGGCGTCCGTCCCTTTGCGCTGCGGAGCGCTTTTCCGTGGCGTGGCTCTG
>NW_011889055.1:1055741-1061894 GCF_000151845.1 Pteropus vampyrus | reverse complement strand
CGGCTGCATTGTATTCTGCCGAGACGCAGCACTGCGATCTATTTGCCTGCCCTTTGTGGGTGCATCGCAATGTCACCTCCCCTCTTTTGCCTCCAGTCACAGTCCCGCAAAGAACACCTTTCAGCGACTGCGTACGTCACGGCGAATATGTCTGTCGGACGAGCCGTAGACGTGGAATGGCTGGGCCCAGGTGTACATCGATCGGTGTTGTCAGAATTGTCCTCCAGAGAGATCGCGGCACATTTACACCGTCACGGGAGTGAATTTCCTCCCACCCTCGCACACGATCTACCGCCACACACTGTGAGGGCTTTTAAGATGTGGACGCGTCACCCGCAATCCGCAGTATGACCAGACCTCACCTGTGGTCGTGGGGGTGGCGACAGGTGCAGAAGCCCATGGGGCCCGCACCCCAGTCAGGACTGGGGAGGGTGCCGTCACTCCAGAGGGCCTCCTCGTGCCCCTGCCCGGGCAGCTGTCCTGCTCCGACTTTGCCACCCGAGACGGTTCCTGGGCGTCACGGAATCACAGTCGTGGTGTGAACGGCCCTGGGCCTGACTTCCGACTGGCGTGCGGCCCGTGGGATCAGACACGCCGTCCCCGGCGTCCGTCCCTTTGCGCTGCGGAGCGCTTTTCCGTGGTGTGGCTCTGCCAGGATCTGCTCGTCTGCCCCCTGGGGTCGCGCTCGGTGTGGCTGTCGTAAGCAAGGCTGTGAGTGAGGGACGTTCTCGGACCTGTTTTCACTTCTCTTGGGGTTGCTGGCTCGTAGGCGGATCTGAAGCAGAGGCCCCCACACCGGAGCCCAGGGTGGCCGTGCTGTTTCCCTGCCCCAGCTGCGGCAGGTGACGGCTCCTGCCCCCCGTCCCCCCCACGCTCACTGACATGCTGTGAGCATTTCACACAGCGTGAGCTTTCCTGTCGCTGTTTTAACGAGAAATTAATGTGACTTAATGTGTGTTTTCCCCCATGGCTGATGATCTTGAACACATTTCTGTATGTTTATTGGCCATTCATAAATTTTCCTTCGCAAAATGTCTGTTTAAGACTTTTGACACTTTTTATTAAGTTCCTTGTCTGTTGCGGATTCGTAGGCATTCCTCATGTCGTGTGGATGCTGTTCTTTCGTCAGAAACCGAGCCTGTGGCTTGCCCATTTTTTAATGGTGCAACTTAATGAACAAAAGTTTAAAATATATATATGAATTCCAGTTTATTTTCTTTTATGGCCAGCACTTTTTCCTTCCTGAGAAATCTTCGCCGAAGTTGTAAAATTATTCTCCTACGTTTTCTTTTAGAAGCTTTACAACTAACAAAGAGCTTTAAGTTTGTCTGTGATCCAACTTGAGGTTTGTTTTTTTTTTTGGTATACAGTATGAACTAGAGATCAAGGTTCATTTTCTTCCTATATGCTTACTCAGCGTTCCAGTGCCGTGTGTCAAAAAGCTGCTTCTCCCCCCCCCCCCCCCCGCCCGCCCCATTGAATTGCTTAGGCAACGTAGTAAAAGGAAAAGAAAAAGTAACCAAACCAGACCTGGCTGATGCTCAGAGCAGGTGTCCTTCCTGGTGCCTCTTCCGTTACAGTGAATCTTCGGCCAATGCCATGCTCTTCGTTATTACTTACGCTTTATTATACATTTTGAAATCAGGTCGTGGAGGTTCTCCAAATTCGTTCTTTTTCAAGATGGTTTTGCTCCTACTATGTTTTTCGTGTATACGCAAATTCTTGAACGCACTTGCCAATTTCTGCAAAAAAGCGTGCTGAGATTCTGGTTGAGTTTGCATCAGACCTACAGGTCGATGCAGGGAGACCTTCGTCTGAACGAATTAAGTCTCCCATCCAGCAACGTGGTGTCTCTCTCCACTTGTTTAGGTCTTGTTTAATTTTACTTGGCAATGTTCGATGTTTTGTTATTTTGTCTTGTTTAATTTTACTTGGCAATGTTCGATGTTTTGTTATTTTTCAGTACCGAGTTCTTGCATAGCATTTAATCTAGCCCTAAAAATTTACGTTTTTGGTGATGTGTTGTAAATACTATTTTGCTTAATTTTTCAGTAGTACATACATACATATTTTTAATAGTCAACTTGTATTTTATGATTTTTCTAAATTTTCATATTAGTCGTGGGAGATTTGGGGGCAGATTCCTTTGGATTTTTTATACACATAACCCGTCAACTTGAACAAAGGTAGCTTTGCTTCTTTTCTAATCTGTGTGTCTTTCATGGGCCTTTGCATTGTAAGTATTGTAAAAGTATTATAAGTGGAGGGTCCAGCTTTGTTCCCAGTCTTGGGGGCATCCACTCAATATTATTGACAAAATTCTTGAGTTTCATCACCCCCCAAAATAGTATCTCATTTTAACAAATACATTTAAGAAACTATTAGATGAAGTTTAGCATAGTACATACATTTAAAATCCATTTAGATGTCTTCGTCTGTGAACGGCCCCCGTGGATTTATTGATGTTTCTCCCAGACCCCTGAGCGACCCTTCATTTTACGGTGTGCTGTCTCTGGGAGGGCATCGGTCTGTGCTGGAAACAGTTCTGACATCAGACTCGCAGCTGCTCCGCGTTGCTCCTGCCTGGGAGCTTGCCGTGTGTCAGGCGTGGAGCTGAGTGTTGGCGTGTGTCCTTACTCAGGAGGCAGGCTCATGGGCCGACGGCCGGTGTCGGGGTTCTCATGCCGGGCACCGGGGGATTCTGGGAGACGGGCAGACCCTGGCGCTGAGTCAGAGGGGCACCGGGGCAAAGCAGGGCCCACAGGCGGATCTGGCACTGCCTTTGTGTGGGCTGCGGCGTAACAGGAGGTTTTATGTTTTTAAGTGGTTGAAAGAAGACTATTTTGTGAGGCGTGGAAATGCTATGAAACCCCAACGTCAGCCACGTCCGTCGGTTTATGTGTTGTCTGGGGCTGCTCTTGTGCTGCAGTGCGCGGTCGAGCCGCTGTGACAGAGCCTGCAAGGCCACAAAACCTAGAATATGTACCGTCTAGCTTTTTACAGAAAGTGGTTGGCACAGAGGGCGCTCGGGGCCGAGAGACGGAGCCGGTTGTGACACCTGCAGAGCGAGAGCCAGGGCAGGCGTACAGGTGTGCGACGTGCTCGTCCGGTCTCTAGGACACGGCAAGGACGGTCAGCCCTTACTAGCCTGGACGCAGGCGAGATTCGGGGCGCCAGAGGTGAATAAGGCACAGTTATGGCTTCAGGGAGGTCCTGGCCTGGTCGTGGTGACCGACGGGTAAGAAAGAAGGGCAGCGACACGACGGATGCATTGTGAACCTCCTGCTGCCGGCCCCACATCTGCCGACCCCACACCAGCACGGGTCGACAGTGGGCATCAAAGCGTGTTCCGTCAGTGACGCCTGAACAAGGCCGGGAGAAGCCGCACGGGTTCAGAAGCAGTGTCTCAGCGGGCCCTTCGCCGACACGCTGGCTTTCAAGGGCGCATGCGGCTCCCTCTGGCGGTCGGATGGAGAGGAGCCGGCCGTCCTCGGTGCTGCAGGCCAGGCCGGCCGGCTGGGGGCAGGGCTCAGGCTAGAATTTCTGCCCCACCCCTCTGACCTGGAGCCTGTGCAGCTCCCACCTGTGCAGCCAGATGGGGCGGTCTGCCCACTGGTGCCCGTGAGCCTCTGTTCTCAGTCCCTCTGCCTTTCCCAGAACGTCCTGTGGGACACAGCTGGGTGGGGGCTGATGCGTTTGCAGGTTGGTGTCTGAGATTGGGCTGCATCGCCCTCAGCAGCCGGCTTACAAGTCCCATCGTCAGCAGTAATAAGGCACCATCGCCTGGGGCCTTGTTACCCACCAATTAGGCTTTGGGTTTTATTGTGCGACCTGGAGGATGCTTTATGGTGTCAGAAGCCCCGGCAGTTACACACGAGTCACACTCATCGCTCCCGCGTGGATGCTTACCGTCCTGCTCCATCCAGAGTGTGATTAAGGAATTAATTGATTTGGATGGGATTGGCACATGCTCGCGGCAGTAAAATGACGACTCCTTTATTAAGCTGGGGACGCAGTGGGCTCGCTGCTGCACACAGGGCCAGGTGGTGGTAGCTTGCCACTGGGCATTTGGGACCAGGCCTGGGTCAGTGACGCTTGGCTCAGGCCAGACAAATCAGTAGATCCTAGAAGCGCTGCAGAGCCCAAGGCCCCCCACCCCCTGCCGGCCCCTCGATGCAGGTTCTGGGTTGGACAGAAGTTTTGGATTCTGGTCGCTGGCCGTTTGTGATGAAAAACCGTTTCCTGAGGACTTCCTGTGCCATTTGTGAACCTCAGGAGAAATGGAGGCTCAAGGAGGGGACTCTCCCGCCGCTCACCTCCTGCCGTGCGGCCCGGTTCCCACCAGGCCACAGACCAGTACCAGTGCACGGCCCGAGGGCTGGGGACCCCTGTTACAGCATCTGGAGTCACCCGAACACATGTCCTTTGCGAACCCCGCATAGGAAGATAAGGTCCCAGACACAGGGCCTCTCACGGGTCAGACACGGGCACCGGTGCTGGAAGTGACATCATTCAGTCGCAGGCAGACCTCACCTCCGGTCACACAGCCTCGTTCAGGGAGACTTTAGGTGGAGGAAGCGGTGCCGTCACACCGAGGTGGGGTTCTCTCCTGTGACGAGTCACGGCGAGGCTGCCTTCAGGGGGGACGAGTGACATTCCTCTTCCTGCTGCGTTTGTGGCTGAGGTGGACGCACACGACGTGAGAAAAACAGCCCATCCTGTCACCCGTCTGTCCGACACCGAAGGTCACTCAGCTCAGTCTCGGCAACGGTTTCCCCACTAACCATCTCGTAATGAAATGCGGGGCTTGCCCCGTGACACTCAGTGGCCAACGTGGGCAGAATGCTGTTGTGTTTGTTTTTAAATAAACAAACTTTATTTTTAAGAGCAATTTCGGCTCAGAGCGAAGTTGAGCAGAAAGTGCAGGAGGCTCCCCGCATCACCACGGTCTCCGCACACACGCCGCTCCCTGGGACGCCGCGCCCTGCGCCAGGGTGGCACCTCGGTCACAGTGGAGCTGTGCTGACCGTCACCGCCTAAGCCCGCAGTTCACATCGGGGCTCGCTCCGGGTGCTGCAGCTGCTCTGAGTCTGGATGGGTGTGTGATGACAGGCACCCACCACGGTAACATCGCGCAGAACATTTTGCTGCCTTAAAACTTCCCTGCGTTTTGCCTGTTGATCCCTCTCTGCCCGCCGCCCCCGGCAACCCCTGAGCCTTTTACTGTCTCCATGGTTTTGTCTTTTCCAGAGTGTCACAGAGATGGAGTCACACAGCATGTGGCCTGTCCAGACTGGCTTCTTTCACTCAGTCACATGCATTTCAGTTTCCTCCATGTCTTTTCATGGCTGAGAGCTGATTTCTTTTTAGTGCCAAATAATATTTATCTTCTCGAAGTGCCACGTTTTATTCATCCCTTTATTTAAGGAAGGACATCTTGTTTTTTCCCCAAGTTTTGGCAACTCTGAGTAGAGCTGCTACAGACGTCTGTGTTCAGAATTTCGTGTGCACCTGTTTTCAGCTGCTCCGGGTAGATGCCAGGGAACATGGCTGCTGGATTGTAGGGGAAGAGTACGTTCAGCTTTGCAAGACGCCACCAAACGGTCTTCCCAAGTGGCTGTGCCGCGGAGAGTCCCCGCGGCTCCACGGCCTCCCGCGTTTGCTGGCGCGCCGTTCTGCGCCTCCGCTAGGCGTGCCGTGGTGTCTCGCCGTCATTAGTTTTCGCTTCCCTAGTGACGGACGATGCGGAGCAGCTTCGCGCATGCCGACTTGCCATCTTTGGGATCCTCTTTGGTGATGTGTTTGTTGCTTTGGACTGCTTCTGAGTTGGATTGTTTTCTCACGTTCGAGTTTAATATACAAGAGTCCTTTGTGTGTTTTGTTTAATAGTCTTTTGTCAGATTTTTTGGCAAGCATTTCCTCCCAGTCTATGGCTTTTCTCATTCTCCTGAAATGGTCTTTCACAGAGCAGAAGTTTTCAGTTTTGCCAGATAAACGCACAGTCATGACACGTGACACGCGATAGGTGTTGACATTTTGATGACGTTCAGATCATCGATTGCGTCCTTCGTGATCGTGCTTTGGCTTCGTACGTAAAAAGTCATCGCCGTAACCAAGCTCAGTTAGGACTTCTGCATTATGCCGTAGGAGTCT
>NW_011889055.1:1055038-1055691 GCF_000151845.1 Pteropus vampyrus | reverse complement strand
CTTTTATATTTAATCTCGTATCCTGCAACCTTGCTGTAATCGCTTATTATTTCCTGGAGTTGTTTCGTTGACTCTTCCAGATTCCCTGCATTGACGATCACGTCATCTGTGCACGAAAACAGCTTCGTTTTATTCCCCCAGCCCGTTTACCTTTAATTTCCTTTGCTTGTCTTTGTCCATTAGCTAGGACTTCCAGTACAGTGTTGAAAAGCTGTGGTGAGCACGGACATTCTTGCCTTGTTCCTGGTATTATTGAAAAAGCTCATTTCTCACCAGTAAGTATGATGTTAGCTATAAGTTTTTTTTGTAGATGTTCTTTATTCAGCTGAGGAAGTTCCCTCTGTTTCTAATTTGATGAGGGTTTTTATTTTATATTTTATTTATTTATTTTATCATGCATGGGTGTTGGATTTTGTCAAATGCTTTTACCCCAACTATGGAAATGATCATGGAGTTTTTCTTCTTTAGCCTATTGATTCGATGGATTACATTAATTGATTTTTGAATGTTGAGCCAGCCTTGCACACATGGGATAAATTTCACTTGGTCATGGTGTATAATTCTTTTTATATGTTGCTGGATTTGATTTGCTAATACTTTGTGGAGGATTTTTGCAGGTGTGGTCAATAGTGTATTGGTCCATGGTTTTCTTT
>NW_011889055.1:1054236-1054988 GCF_000151845.1 Pteropus vampyrus | reverse complement strand
AATTCTTTTTATATGTTGCTGGATTTGATTTGCTAATACTTTGTGGAGGATTTTTGCAGGTGTGGTCAATAGTGTATTGGTCCATGGTTTTCTTTTTTTGTAATGTCTTTGTCTTATTGGGGTTTTAGGGTAATGCTGGCTTCATAGAATGAGTTAGGGAAAATTCCCTTGGCTTCTGTCATCTGGAGGTGATGGTAGATAATTGGTTTATAGATAATTGTAGATAATTTCATCCTCAAATATTTGGTAGAATTCCCCAGTGAACCCTTCAGGGCCTAGTGCTTTCTGTTCTGGAGGATTATTAATTACTGATTCACTTTCTTTAGTAAATATAAGCCTATTTAAATGATCTATCTCTTCTCGTATGATTTTCGATAGATTGTACCTTTCAAGAAACTGGTCCATTTCATCCAGGTTATGAACTATGTGGGCATAAAGTTGTTTCTAATACTCTTTAATTATCCTTTTAATGTCTATGGGATCTGTAGTAATATCCTCTTTCATGTCTGATACTAGTAATTTGTGCCTTCTCTTTTTTTTTTTTCTAGCTAAAGATATACCAATTTTATTGGTCTTTTCAAAGAACCAATGGATGATTTTGTTGATATTCCCTGCTGATTTTCATTTTCAGTGATTCCTGCTTACTTTGGATTTAATTTGCTGTTTTTCTCATGTCTTGGGGTGGAAGCTTAGGTTATTGATTTTAGGTCTTCCCCTTTTCTAATGCATTCAATACTACAAATTTCCCTCTA
>NW_011889055.1:1039854-1050801 GCF_000151845.1 Pteropus vampyrus | reverse complement strand
AGCCGCCGAGTCAGCTCCCGGCTTCGGTCTGGCCTCGTGCAGGGGCTCACGTCACCAGTGTCTCCTCCCGTTTTTCTGGGCTGGGCCCGTTTTCAGAGCCTCTGCCGGCGTGATAGCAACATGGCTTGATCCTCACATCCTCCCAAGTCCAAGCCCAGGCGGGGGAGAGGTCGTCGGCTGGTTGATGCCGTGGCGACGTCGTTAGTCACAGAGTGGCCGCGTTTCAGCATAATGGGTGGGGTGTGCTTTGTCTGTTAGCACATTTTTATGAGGAGCAATAAATAGTATTCTCCCTTTCCTCCCCTGATACAGTGACAATCTTTCCGAAATTAAATATGTGACAAATTAAAAATAGAGTCTCTCTGGCTGTCCCTTAACACAGAGCCCAGATTCCACTCTGATTAGCTCAAGTGGGGGGACCCATGCCAGCCTATGAACTCATGCTGTGGTGCAGCCTCGGTGGGGCTACATGGCCAGTCTGGGCCTTAGAGTCATGGGCAAGGCCCCACCCAGAGGGGCGCATGGGTGAATGTGCCCGACGCGCCCCAGATATCCACTGCACCCTCATTACAGTTCGGGCTACTGTGACATCACACTGCAAATGGCAGTTTATAAACAACAGGATGTTACTTCTCACAGTTGAAGGCTGGAAGTCCAAGATCCAGTTGCCAGTGGATTCGGTGTCTGGTGAGGACACACTTCCTGACCCACAGACACCACCTTCTGAGTGCGACCTCACGGGGTAGGGGGACGAGGGAGTCCCCGGGGTCTCTCCTGTCCATGAGGCTCACCCCCACAACCTCGTCACCTCCCAAAGGCCCTGCCTCCTGACAGCATCACACGGGGGTGGAGTCTCAGCACATGAACTTGGGGGGTGATGCAAACTTGTGGCCTGTGGCAGTGGCGCCTTCCTCTTGTGAAAGTCAGCGGAGGGTTTGCCTGCGTCACTAATGAAATCCCCTGCAGAACTGGGCTCTGATTACATTTTGGTATTTTCTTCACATTCCAAGATATCTGTCTCTCTTTATTATTTTTTACCGGCTCCTGGCTTTCGTGCCCCCTTGGATCTCTGTTATTTCCCCCAGGTTTAGTTCACAGCCCTGTGTCGGTGACGACACACTCAGCTGTGAACAATAGATTGCTTGAAAACAGTGGCTTAAACCACAGGGCACTCCCTGGCCCCTGAGCTGGTCTCTGGACATCACAGGTGGCCCGGTGGTGGTGTGAGGGGCCCAGGGCTTTCTCCTCATTCCTGTCAGCACCTTTAGCGTGCTCGCTCGCCTTCCTGTGCTCGTCGTCAGCCTCGTGGTAATGAAAAGCTGCGGCACCGGGCATCCAGCCGTGTTTAGGGCGGGGCACGAGGAGCGGACCAGCTCGTCCCTCCGTCCCTCCAGCCCCTCTGTGCACCCACCCTCTGCTGGCAGAGCAGAGCCCTCCCACACCCCTCCTGGGAGGCTTTCCTTCATCCTGTTGGCCGGAACTGGGTCACACGGCCACTCTGCCCCTGCCCTCCGCACCACGCCACCCCGCCACCCCCAAAGTTTTGGCTCTCGTCTACACCAATGCTCCCAAATCTCAGCTCAGAGCACTCCTTTGAGACACAGGCCAGTGGAGGCCAGACCTTCCCACCTGGCGCATCCTGGGCTTTGCACACACTCAGCATGCTCAGGACGGAGCTCAGCACCGCCCCCCTCCCCCGCCCCCCAGCCTGCTCCCCCTCCGAGTCCTCACGCATCTCTGCGCTTGCATGAACAGGGACCTGGACACCATGTCTGAGCCCTCCTCCCTCCACCCTGCTCTTGCTGCGGAGTGAGTCACCTCTGCAATGTCCATAGGCTCCCAGGACTCAACCATGGATCTGTGCTCTTTGCCATGAGACCTGAGGTCTCCTCGCAGGGGCCGAGCACATTCTGCCTCATCGCTGGGGCTTGGCCTGGAGTGGGGGCGGGAGTGTTGGGGTGCCCATTCTGAGCCAATGCTGTAAGAGACTCTGGGACCTGCCTGGAGAAGGTGGCTGCAGCCCCTTCGAGGCTGGCTCAGAACAGGGCTGACCGGAGCCGACCCAGAGCTGTAGCCAGCACAGCCTAGACTGGCCGACCTGGGGACCTGTGTGCGTCAGGCCCCGTGCTCGTGGCCAGAGGCACTGAGTTTGAGCTAGCTTGTTGCCTGGCATGGCTGGGGCGAGAGTTCATCCCACGCATACGACACTCCAGCCCAGGAGTACCTGGTATGGGGAGGCGTCTGTGACCCCCCTCCCATTAAGACCTAAGTGAGGTACCACCTCCTGCGCAGGGGCTTCCCCGCCCTCAGGAGGCCGGCTGTCAGTCGGCAAGGACGGTCATGGGCGAGTGTCTGCAGAAGGGAGCGTCTGGTGCTGTGTAGCCTCACAACGGCGTTGGTCGCCATGCCAAGGGCTCTGGGTCAGCACCGGCTCTGGTCGCCGTGCCCGGGGCTCTGGGTCAGCGGTGTTCATGCAGAGGTGTGGCAGGTGCCGGGGTGATGGAGCGGGAGGCGGGTGCCCCGGGAGGAAGGGAGTCTGAATGAGGGGCTGGAGGGCAGGCCAGGGCAGGCATCATACTCTATCCCTGGGGCACTGGGAGGGGTTTAGCCGTCGGTGACAAGATGGACACTGTTGTCGAAGGCAGAGGCAGCCCTCTCTGGGGTCCTGTCACAGTTCAGGTGTCATCACACCCGCCACCTCTGCAGCGTGCTTGAGTGCGGCCCGTCTGGACGCTATGCAGCAGCGAGAGAAGGACAGAGGTGGCCAGTGAGCTCCGCCCCCAGAGCCCAGGCAGGGACAGTGGGTCAGTGGTCAGTGGCATGGTGCTGTGCCAGGCCCTGGGCTGGGGTGTTGTTTGCTGTGGGGGTCAAGGGGGCAAAACCAGGGTGGGGGGATGGTACACGGGAAGGGGACTCAGCACTCACTCCAGATGCCCCCAGAGGCAGAGCCACCAGAGCCCCAGGGCAGTGCAGGTGTGCCCAGGACGGTGCCTGGGGACGGAGCTGCCGAGGCCACATGCCTCTCGAGGCTGCAGCCAAGCTCCCTCCTTGGCCCACGAGGCCAGTCAGTTCTCAGGACGAGTGTTGAGTGCGGCCGTGGACAGGCAGCGGTCTGCGGCGGGAGCCCCCTCTGGCTGTGATCCATGTCCCCTGGGGACACTTTGAGCACAGGTGCTGGGAGAGTCCCCGCTGCTTGGGGAAGGCGAACGGTGGCATCAGGAGCCACGTGGAGCCCAGGCGAACGCAGGGAATTACTTAACCTCCTTTGCAAAATGAGCTTCATTCGGACTCTGCTGGAGGAGACCAAATGTGACGTCTTCACGGCCAACAGGGAGTGGGGTCTTTCCTGCTTACTGGGGCTGCGTCTTGTGGGTGACAGGCAGAGCCACACCCTTGACCTCTTGACTATTTCTCACGTTCAGAGGGGAGGGAGATGCTGAGAGACAGAGACACACACAGAGACAGAGACAGAGACAGAGGCAGAGAGGGGTGTTCTTTTCGGTGTCTTGCTGTGACACCCATAGTGCTCGCTCTGAACAGATCCGGTGACTGGGCCCGGACAGGCAGGTGACATGCCCCAGGTCACACGGCGGGAGCACCACAGCCAGACCGGGACCTGGGTGAGCAACACTGCGCACAGCTCTCTCAGCGTCACCTGCTCCTCAGTGCCCTGGGCTCCCGTCCTTCAAAACGCACTCGACACGGCAGTGTACCCAAAGCACCGTCCCTCATGGAGCAGCGACGGGGACACTGCCCTGGTGGCGGGCGTGGGACCCTGTCGCTCTGACTCCATCATCACTGTCACGCACCATTCTCCATCACCCCCCCCCCCGTGAGACACACTCAGCGATGTTAGAAGGGAGGTGACAGGATGCGTCACCTTCCTTAGTGCAACGTTCATGACACGCCGCGGGAGACAGAGCGACTTGTGGTTTGGGGCTGAGTGAGGCTCTGTGGGGGAGGGGCACAGGCCATGAGGGTTAAGGACCTTAGGGTCGGGGGGGCGAGGGAAGGGCATTCCAGTCAGAGGGAACGGTGTGTGCAAAAGCCACGTGCAGGCGGCCGTGGAGACTGATGGAACGTGACAGTGACCGAGGGTGGGGGCTGGGGGTGCGGGGACAGAGGGTCCCAACGTGGACCCTGAAGGCCCCTCCCCCCACCCCAGCTGGCTGCCGAGGGTGGAGGGCTGGGAGGGGCCTGAGAGGAGGGAGGACGGGCTCGGAGGACACTGCAGTTCTGATGGCAGGCTGGCACGCACGGGAAGCAGAGGGACAGATGGGAACAGTCTCGGAGGCAAAGCTGGCAGGAGCTGGCAGTGGCACAGGGCAGGTCGGCGGGTAGTACACCACTCGCCGCTGATTGCTGGGGCCTGGCCTTCCCGTGAGTTGACCCAAAGCTTGCTTGTGACCCCCCCCCAGAGATGGGGGAAGGCTGCTGGCCTCGCCCGCCCCTCCTTGAGCCTGGAGCGGTATGCCTGCCGGGGTCCCGGGAGCAGTGGTGACACCGCTGTGCCCTGCTCACTGCCTCCGTCTGTGCTCTGACGCTCTGACTCACGTGATTAGCATCCGCCAACTGTCACCGTGCCCCGCTAATCACAGTGCACGGGGCGCGGGACACAAGGTCGATGAGCAGCCTGGACACCTGTCGGGCCAGGAAAGGGCACGTCACTCGGCCCATGGCTGGAGAGTGCCGTGAATTTCAGCACACGTCAGTCTGCCTCTCAGGCGCCGACAGTCTCCCTCCCGTGGCAGGGGGACACTCAGAGTCGCGTCTGCAGGTCCAGGGACCCAGGCTGGGCGGAAGGCGAGGGATAAGTGGGCTTTGCTCCCGGCAGGTGTGGACGCAGCCCCTCCCCGCCCATGGGCCGCCACAGCGTCCTATTTCCGACTCACTGCTGTGCTCCGAGTTTGGGTAATTGTGTTCGCACAGGACCCAGTGCTTTCGGCAGCCACACGACACCTGTGGGTCTCCACACGTTTCAGTCTTTGCCTGGTCTCTGCCTTTGTGAGATCCCTTCTGCTGGCTGCCGTGTCCCCATCTCCAGTCTCCATACCCACTGGCACCTGATCCACGGGGTCACACTTACTGTCTGACACCTGCTTTCCCGAGGAGCTGGATTCGCCCCCCGTTCCAGCAACACGCTGCATGAACCTCTACGACATTCATTCATTCACTCCCTCCCTCATTCACTCATTCACCAGCACTGCGCTCCCGCCGCCCCCCACGAGGCAGACCCGGTGTCCCGAGCGCACGTCCACGGGGAAGGCGGCTCTGAGCGACGAACGCGGTGAGGGGCGGAGTGAGATCGGTCCTCTCCGTGTGCGTTTCGTTGTGTTTTACTTCTGCGGCCCCGAGCCCGCGGGAGTCCCTGCGGTCAGGCCTCAGTGCGCAGCACGTGTGTTCCCCGTGAATACTCAGCGGGAGAAGAGCGAGTGCCGTGAGCGAGCACTGGGCTCACTCACCCAGGGCCTGCCTGCCCAGCCATCACGGCGTGTGGTGCTTGACGGGCTGCCAGGTGCAGCTGACATGGCCTGCGCCCCGCAAAGGGCCCCTCCTTTGAGAGCTGGTTGCCCAGGCAACGCCTGGAGCCCACGTGCCGAGCATCTGTTCTGTGCCCAGCACAGTGCCAGGGCGTGACAGCTGAGGCCTTCTCTTCAGGAAGGAGGCAGGGGCATCAGCGACCTGCCCACCGGGGTGGTGACAGGACACTGGCGGGGCAGGAGCCATGCGGGAGTGAGCTCTCCATCTGGAGGGGCATCCGAAGGAGTCCCAGGAGATGTCGCCCGGGAGGCTGCAGCCCCAGTGGAATGGGCAACCTGAGAGCTATTTGGTGGCCTGGGTGTGCCGGTGCCACGCGTGTCATGGGTTGGTGACCTGAGATACAGTCAGGAGTCCTGGCTTCGGCCGCTTCATGGCTGTACAAAGCGAGCATCATCGAACTTCTTTGGTCTGTTCCCCTTCGTGCAGTGGGGGGACACACCTATGTGACAACACCTGCACAGGATAGGTGCAGACGGGGCGGACAGGAGCCGCACCTGTTACTTGTGGACGTCAGAGCCCAGCACCCTAAGCTGGGCCGGTGCTGGGGGCGGGGGTGGGGCAGCGTAAGGCTGCACACACCTGACGGAGACAACCTGGCACCCAGGGCAGGCCACACAGGAACAGGGCTGCCGGGGCAGGAGGCCGGAGAGCAGAGGGCCGAGGAGCCAGTGCTGAGCGGCAGGGGGAGGCGATGGGTGAGGCTGGCTGAGGGGCCCGCGGGGGCGGGTGCCACGTGGCTGGTCTGGGCTCGGAACCCATTCAGAGTCCCCGTTGGGGGCTTGCTGCGAGGCTGAGGGTGGGAGTTTCATCCACCTGTGGGCGCTGGCATTGCCGGGGTCCCAGCATCAGCACGAGTGACGCCCGCCACTCCCGCTCTGCTTCCCCTCCTTGGGCAGGGGCCTCCTTGCCCCTTTGCTCGAGCGTTTTCAGTCAGCAAACCCTCCTGGGACTGTCAGGCTGGCACTGCAGAAACGAGACAGCGGTGGAGCACGTGGGGTCCCCTGCCATCGCCAACGACCAGCCCGGGCCAACTCGGAAGTGTGGCAGGAGACTGCCGTGCAGCATGGCAACCATAACCACAGCGATGTCGCTGACACCGCGTGTTCACCGCGCACAAAGTGCCTCGCCGAGTCTTTGCCACCCCTCCTGGGGGAGGGATTGGGTCTTAGGGAGGTCAGCTCACATTTTCAAGGTCCCAGAGCCCCTGCCGGTCCGATCTGCCTGACATCAATGTCCATGCTCTTAACCACTGTTCCGCAGCCTCCTTGTGGCTCCTCATTCATTCACTCACTCACTTATTCAGCACATACCTATTGAGTGCCTACTGCGCGCTGGGATCCATGTGGGGTCTGGTCTGCAGCAGAGAACAGGAGTCTACAGCGCTGTCCCCCGGGGAGCCCACATGCTGGTCAGGGAGGGAGAGGGAGGGAGGGTGGGGGAGTCAAGGCAGAAGGTGCGTAGTGAGTGCCCCCTCCCTCCCAGAGCCGCTCATTTGTCTCCCAAGCACCTTCCAGCCTCGCTCTGTGTAAACGTGAACATGTACGAATATGCTCCCTGATCTCCCCTTCTTGTTTGGAGAGGCCGCAGTAGGCCTGCTGTTCTGCAGAAAGGTGACAGTTTAGAGCAGTTGCAGCACTGGTTTGGGGACCTGGGCAGCAGGGCGTGGTGGGTTGTGGCTCGTCGTGAGGGGCCTTGAATGCCATCTCAAGGACCTTTTGAGTGTGGGCGCATTCCGGTAATTTCTCAAATATTTCTCCCAGTCGTGATACTTCCAAGGAAATGCAAACCCAGCCTGAGTTATCAGGAGCTGTCTGATTCACTTCCTTAAAAACAGCACAGCCACGCCCTCCCCCGCCCCCCACCAAACATTAAGACGAATGAAGCTGGGAGCACCAGCAGCCCCGGGAGTTTGTGTCACCTCGGAAGCTCGCCGACTCCCTTTCCTCCTCATTTCATTTCTGGAAGACATTCCTTCACTCACAGGACGGCTACCTTCCCTTTGTCAGCAGCTAGCCCTTGGAACCAAATTGCAGACTAAAAATAATATATTTTTATTAAAAATTACTTTAAGTTGGTGCATATTTCTCAGACAGATTCACATATGGATAACCATCCAGTATTGCTTGCTATGGATAAGTGATGAATTATTTTAATCAGAAATGGATTTAACAGCCCTGCAAAAATAAATCTGGGAGATTTTTCACAATCTGGTCGTCTTTCCCGATTCTTCATATTTATCTTTCATATCCAGTGAAGATGAACAGTGACGGTTGGACATTCTATCTGACCCCCCTAAAGCAGATGCACGCCACCCCGAACAGAGACCCGCGTGCCTGCCCTGCTCTGGGGCGCGTCTCCGGTCTCCACGTGCATAATTGGAGGGCGAGTGTGTCCACAGCTGTCACCACTGCCCGTGGACCGGACGCCCACCGGGTGCATCTGGGGAGGTAGCAGCCAGTATGTCAGGAAGGGCCCCGCCTGGCCCTGCTCCGGCGAGTCCGCCTGAAGCGAGCGAGCCCCCTGGCTACGCTGGGACAAACTTGTTTATTCCACGCTCCGGAGTGAAGTGCTCCGTGGCGTTTGGAGACAGAGCGGCCGGGTCAGGGACGTGGGGAGGCAGACAACCAAGAGCGTATCAGGGGACTTGAACTGGAAGCAACAGAGGCAGATTCAGGCCGACCGAGGCCCAGTTCGTGGCACAGACATGACGTTGAATGTCACCAAGTAGCTGAGAGCGTGACACGGACGTCTCAGTGGTTCTCACACATCCGTGACGCGTCAACTTTTGCTCGTCTCTGTAGCTGACAGAATCCCAGGCTTTCGCCGGCAATGACATTTAGCTACAATAACAATGCTTGCTTTTCATTGTATTTGTCTTTATGGCTATTTATTGCCGGAGGCAAGTAATACCGGTTTTTCGTGTACCGAAGTGATCTCAAGTGTCCTTTAAAACAATATCTTTTTGTGGTAATGAGTGAGTCAAATTAAAGATAACACTAAGTTAATAACAGAACAGGGAGTGCGTGCCCTCCGAAAGCCACGGAGATGTCATCGAACTGGGCAAGCACCCTGCATTCACACTGGTTTCTGGGGTGAGGAGGACGTTGAGAGTCTCACAAGGAAGCTTTCGACAGGTGTCTGTTCTGTTCCAAGGACCTCGGGGGCCTCGTGTAAGTTAGCTGAGCTCCAGCTTCAGCTTACCGACAAATGAGGTCAATGCCTCCCCTATGCCCTTCCAAGTCGCTAATGGAAAGGTGGCCTGGGACGGGACTGGGGCAGAGCGCTGGACACTCCACTGCGGGCCTCTCAGCTTGACGCCGGTCAG
Source organism: Pteropus vampyrus (assembly GCF_000151845.1). Lineage (NCBI taxonomy): Eukaryota > Metazoa > Chordata > Mammalia > Chiroptera > Pteropodidae > Pteropus > Pteropus vampyrus. Next base: position 1,041,935 of record NW_011889055.1, on the reverse strand, counting down.
TTATTAGCACTTTTGGCCACGTGGTTGCGACGTGTCAGGGCTTCTTCTCACTCCAGGGGCTCGTCAGAAGGGTCTTCCCGGGGGTCTGGCTGCCTCTGGTGGTACACAGCCGCCCCAGGAAACTGGCATCGCCAGCTCGTGTCAACCAGGACATTGCTCTGCGTTGGTGGGGCTGGCACTGGCAGCTGGGATTAATATGCGTTTCCCCTTCTGTTTATTTGGAGGATCTCATTAAGGCAGGTTTCCTTCAGGAAATTGATGCTTTAATATTCTGCGTTGTCAGCCGAGAGGCTGAATTTTATTTCTTGAGTAACATTTAATTAAACGCGTAGGCTTCTTTCCCTGACACATCAGTGAGCAGCCCCGGGCCCCTTCCACTGCTCTTTGGAAAATCAGCGGAAGCCAAGGCAGGGGCCGAAGTCTGGCAGGACGTTCAAGTTCATGGCCCACGCCTCTGCTGTAAGCAGTGCCCAAGTCCCTGCCGTAGGCTGTGGCATGCGCCCTGAGCAAGGCGTAACCACCTCTCAGGTGTCGTGTTTGAGAGGGGTCCCCACGGGGCTGCTCCTAGACCAGGAGCTGACAAACCGGGACCTGCGGGCCAGCCCTGCCTCCAGCCCAGTTTTGTAAGGAAAGCTTTATTGGAACCCAGCCCTGCCCACCCGCCGATGTGTTGTCTGAGGCTGCTTCCGTGAGGTGACAGCAGAGTCTGAGACCTGTGTGGCGGGGCAGCAAGGAAGGGCCAGGGCGCTGTCTGGCCGCCCCGGGCTTATCTTAGGCTGAGTGCTGCTCTACGTCAAGCATCCTGTAACCTCATCTCATTTCAAATGGTTTTTTTTCAACAAATGTTTATTGAGCACCTCCTCTGACACAGTTCTGGCTAGCTAAGATGGGAGGCCCCGGCTTCATCAGCTGAAGGAAAAAAGAGGAACAGTAACCAAGTACCCACATGAATACACAGGCGGCAGAGTTCCAGAGAGAGACTCAGATCCTGGAGAAAATACACCAGCGTGAGAAAGTACGGCACATGTGTGTGTGGCGGTGTTTGACAGGGTGGTCAGGGAGGGCTTCTCTGAGGAGGTGACATTTGAGCCGAGTTGTGAATGATGACGAGGAGTCAGATAAAGATCTGCGGGGAGCACATCTCAGTTGGAGGTCAGCTAAGAAATGGCTGGAGGGCAGGGGGGCAGAAGGAGGGAGCGAGGGAGCCTGGTGGGAAGGGAGGTCAGGAGGTGAGGGTCCGGGGGTGGGCACGTGGGCTGGGCGGTGGTGCTTACACTTTATCGTAAGTGTGATGGCACACCCGGAAATACTACCTGATTACTTTAAAAAATTCACTTAGTTTCTGTGATGTAATAATAAGGTCAGTATTTTTATTATAACAGCCTTCGATTTACTTTTTTGGGGGGTCAATTAAAAAAGTTTTGTCTTCTTTCAGATAAACAAGCTCAGAGTTGTCAGCAAGGTGAGGGTGCGGCCCAGGGTCAGCCCATTACGCAGGTGGCAGAGCTGGCATCCGAACCCCGCTCCGTCAGACACTAGGCCATGGGGGAGGACGGGGACGGGCCTCTGGTCCTGGGCCACGGGGACTCCTGGACACTTCACGTAACCGCAAGTCCACGTGGGCCAAGACTGTTGGCCCCCATTCCCGGGCAGGGCACCTCTGAGCAAGTAGGATGTCTCTGAGCCTTAGTGGTGGGCGGGCAACGGCCTCACCTGGAATAGGGTGAAATGTGACAGTGCACGTCAGGAGTCCGAGGGGTCTGAGTTTCAGGGAACGTCCACTTGATCCTCCCCCCGTCCTATGTCAACTGGAGGGAGCACAGGGAAGGGGAGGATGCTGAGGTGCTAACTGGCATGGCCACTCACGATGTCCCTCGAAGCTCTGGGACAGAGCTCTGGGCTTGTCAGGGAAGCAGCCCGAGTGGCGAATGAGATGTGGGGGCTGGGGGTTAAGACAGGGGGGAGAGAGAAACCTGCCGAGAAGACGACCAGACTCGAGCAGGGCCTCCCAGGCCAGTCTCCGGTCTCCCCACCAAGCTTCGGTTGGGGTCTGTGACAGCAGGAGGAAGCCACCACCGAGG
>NW_011889055.1:1032457-1038744 GCF_000151845.1 Pteropus vampyrus | reverse complement strand
CAACTGGAGGGAGCACAGGGAAGGGGAGGATGCTGAGGTGCTAACTGGCATGGCCACTCACGATGTCCCTCGAAGCTCTGGGACAGAGCTCTGGGCTTGTCAGGGAAGCAGCCCGAGTGGCGAATGAGACGTGGGGGCTGGGGGTTAAGACAGGGGGGAGAGAGAAACCTGCCGAGGAGAAGACCAGACTCGAGCAGGGCCTCCCAGGCCAGTCTCCGGTCTCCCCACCAAGCTTCGGTTGGGGTCTGTGACAGCAGGAGGAAGCCACCACCGAGGCTCTGGGTCTCCCTTGTTGGTGCACACGTGAGATGTAGAGCTGTCATCCTCCAGGGCAGCATCTCCCACCTGGCCGCACGTGCCCGGAGAAACACTGGGGTCAGATGTGCCTGATGGTGCTGCAGGCCCGGGCTCACCCGTGGCAGGTGACTCAGTCTCTGGCCGGTCTCCATGGTGAGGCAGGGGTGCAGCATGCACTCAGAGGTCCCGCCCACCTTTCTGCTCTGCACTCCGAGGCAGTGACTCAGGTCAACATGGCCCGTGGGTGAACGGGGCTCAGTCCTGCTCAGACCCTCTTCGAGGGGAGACTTGCTGTGTGGCCGTGAGAAGTACAGTGGCCATCAGAGCCTTCAGACCTGCCTCACATTCCGATGGGGGCTTGTGGTCGTCTGGGGTGGCCGCCAGTCCTGGGGAAGGCGAGGGGACCGGAGCCTGGCCGTTTCCTCCCACAGTGGGACTGCTGTGATGGGCAGCGACTGGCATCTGGGAGGGCTGTAAAGCTGCTGTCGACTCCGCCAGCAGATGGCTCGCACCCAAGTCTGTGTCAGTATCTGCATCTGGGGGCTCCGTGGACTCGCTGTGCCCCTAAACTGAGCTGACACCCTGTCTCTGCATACAGGGAGCACTCAGTGAGGTTAACTGGGGTCGCCGTCATGGTCTCTGCTCTGGGAAGCAGCGTGAAGTCTTCATAACAGTTCATGACATATTTTAGGGAAATGATCATTTATTGCATCTCAAGAACCTGGAGACGCTGGTCTTGCACACCTTGCTGAGCCACCTCTCCACGGCATCTGTGCAGGGGCACATCCTCTGTCTGGGGTGGGGTCCCTGGTAAGGACCACCCAGACAGAGCCCCGCTGAGGCCAGAGCCTGGAGAGAGCAATGAGGGTGGCAGCTGGGCCGAGCTTGCTCAGGTTGATCTATGAGGCTGTCCCCAAGAAGGATGGCTTCGATCCCACCCTGGAAGGGTGGCCGGAGCCGCGTGCCCATCCATCTCCTGGGCTGTCAGACAATTCACAGGCGCCTGCCTGGCCAGGAGACAGTCTATAAGCTGCGTCTCTGCCTTGTTGCTCTGGCATCTTGAGTTGTGTTGTACCTGGGGAGCCCGCTGTGCGTCTGACTGTATCTGCAGGGGTGAGGGCAGGCAGCGGGGAGGGGGAGGGGCTCCTGGAGAAATGGGGTGTCATGGAAAGAGCACCATGCCCTGAGATTCTGGTCTTGCTGGGTGACATGGGCCTGGGCCGTACACATGCAGGAAGCAAGAGTAGAGTAGGTGCGCAGTTCTGAGTCTGGGAGGACCAAGGTTCAATCTGAGAACCTAATGAAGCCTGTGCCCCACAAACATGAAGACACAGCCGAACTCCATCCTGCCTCAGGACCTCGTCCAGCTGCCGGAAGGCTCCCCGCCTACCCCTGCACTGGCTCCTTCTAGTCTTGTCTAAGGTGCCAGCCCACCTGTCACCTCAGTAAGGCTACCCTTATCTCTGTTTATTCTCTGGCAGAGCAAGTTGCCTTTTCCTTGAAAGCACTTGTCACCATTTGTAACAATACATCCCCTGGCTGTTTTTTTCACTGTCTGTTCTCTGCTGACTGGTATGCTCTGCCTGAGCAGGAGCTGTGTCCGTGTCCGTCCCCTCCAGAAATGCAGCCCCTGGGTCTGAAGCTTGGAGCCTGGCGGAAAGGTAGAGAGTGGGTGATCACATGGCAGCCCCGTGTAATCCCAGAATGCACTGCTGCCCTGGGGCAACAGCACAGCCGTGTCCAGCCTCAGTGCAGCCTTGCCTTTGGTGGATCCTGCTGCTCCCTGGCCTGTGGTTCTGTTCCCCAGCTTCTCTGGGAACTTCCCCTTCTTGTGCCCTCTGTGCCCAGCCTGGCCTGGCCCAACTCCAGGCAATAGACACCTTCTAAAGGACTTGACCCCGCCAACCCGTTCACACCATGGATGAGACTGTCAGCAGTACCGAGATAAACTGTCCCTGAGCCTGGGGGTTGGGGGATTCAAGTCAGGTTTAATTTGAAGTTAGACACGTGACGTACGTGACATTTGGTGCACCGCTGCACCGCTGACCTGCTGGAGGGAGATTGCTCACAGGGTACCCAGGGGAGCACCCGCCTCATCAGGTCCTGCATAGGCACCTGTCTGTCACCTACCAAGTCCAGTGCCTCTATGCCACAAACCCGAAGGCACCTTGTTCTAATTCAAAACAGCTGTCAGCTTTGGGTGGGGGAACAGTTGGAGGACAGGCAAAGACAGAAGGGAGTGCATGCCAGGGGCTGTGCGGCAGCCCAGAAGTGACACTAGGTGGCCTGGACCTGGGCGGTGGCTAGGTAGGTCGTAGCCTCCGAAATATTCAGACGTGGAGAACAGAGTGAGATACCTTGCTCTCATGGCCTCTAGTCCTCTAGCTTCAATGTGCTTCACGTTTTAGCTTTTTCTTATTTTAGTTCTTTTGACAAAGCAGATGTGCAGACTGTCATTAGATCTGCTGAGGCCCCGACGGGAGGACACACCACCCAACCACTGAGGACTGAGCCTGAGGGGCACATGTGAGAGTTATGTCCACACTGGTCTCTGCATGTAGGAGTGAAACCTGTTTAATCTGAAAAGGGCTTAGTGAAGTAAAACATTTAGGGGTTCCAGATTCAGGTGTGGCTGGATCCAGGTGTCCAAACATATCCTCAGGAATCTGCCTCTGTCCTTTGGCTCTGCTTTCCTCTCGTGAGGCCAGAACCAGGGAGGCTCCACTGAAATAAGGTGGCTGTCTGCACCGGCTGACTTACATCCAACTGACTCTGCAACCGCTGTAGAGGGGCTGCATATTTTCTCAGAGCTCCAGCAGCAGCCCCTGACTTGGCTCTGATGGAGCTGGCTCGAGCTGCATGCCCACACTCAGAGGATGGCGATGGGTCAACCTCTGCACAACTACAAGGATGGAGTGGGGCAGGGGCCCCAGAGGGAAATCACGATGGAGTTTCCAGAAGATGTGCAGGGATGGGTGGTGGGCAGGCTCAAACATCAGGTGAAAATCCTCAGCTTAACAGCCAGCACCTGACACTCACTTTCCCGCCCCCTTCCGGTCTCCTCTGGCGTCCATCCTCTGGACTTTGGCAAGGAAGCACTGCTGCTCCCCTCTCCGGAGGGTGACGGGTTTTCTGGCAGAACCCTTGGAGCTCTGACACTCACACGTCATTCCAGGGTGTGCTTACTTCAAAGATGCGAGCGTGGCACGTGTGCAGGGGGTGGGGGAGTCTTTGTCCGGCTCAGAGCCCTTTGCAGACCCAGGCCGGTTCCCTCCCGCTCGCCACGCCCCCGCCTCACTGCGCCGGCCAAGCGCACGCGGACGGCGGCGCGCGGGGGCTCATGGGCCAGCCCGGAAGTGGCTGGCGGCACGTCCGCTCTCATGCCATTGGCTCGAACTCGTCACGTGGCCACGCCTACTGCAAGGGACTCTGGGAACTGGGGCTGGCCTGGTGCGCAGTTGAGAGGAAGAGCGGCCTTCGCGTTGGGCAGTCCACGGGCTCTGACAGGGGCCGCGCGCAGTCCGCACCCAGAAACAGCGGGGCCAGGGTTCCAGCCTCCCGCGCGGACGGAGCCCGGCGGCCTGGGCCCTCCCCTGGCGCCCGCTCCTGGGCCCAGCTTTCTGACCCCTCAGTGCGGACCTCGGAGGTGGAAGAGGCGTCAGCAGCGGAAGGAGCTCGAGGCTGGAAGGTGGGAGACCCGCGCTGTCGTCCCCGCCTTAATTGAGTCGTGTGCCCTGTCTGTAGAGAAGGGTGAGGACATTTTATCCCTAGAAGCGTCTGAGCTCTGCCCAGTCCGGTCTCTAGAGGTGGGTGAGGGGCGGGGAGAACTCGCTGGCGGGGAGGGAAGGGACTGACGGAGAGAAGGAGACGAAGACGGAGCCCTGTGCGAGCGATTCGGCCAGTTCCTCTATGCGCACAAGTGCTTTTAATTCTCAGGACAACACTGTGAGACGTCACTGCTACAAACTCCCTTTTACAGATGAGGACATTGAGTCTGGAGTGGCGATGTCACTTCACTTCCAAGGTCATACAAGTAGCATATGTCGGAACTGGAATTAGAACTCAGATATTTATGACTCCAGACCCCGTGCTCTAAGCTCGTGAAATGCGGCCCTGGAGCTTCCTAGTAAATCCACTTTCTTTGCCAGGCCTTTGATTCATGATCCCCTCTCTGCTCATAAACACATCGGCCCAGAGAGGTGGAGGGTCCTCCTGCTGTTGATTTAATATTTTGGAAGAAATAGGTTTATGACCAAAATATATTTCTCCGTGTTAAACATTACAACTTCTTTGCGCTTCCCATTTGGCTGAACATTGCTTTATGGTTGGTGTGGCGTGTCTGCAGTGGTTTGGGCTGGGGTCTTTGGGAGGCGCTGCTGCCCTCTTTGAACTCCCTGGCCAGATTCACCCTAGGTCTTGTTGGCTCTGTATCTGGATTAATTAGGGGTTGCATTTTGAAGCACGTAACAGAAAACAATCCCATGGACCAAACAGAGAAGAGGTTTCTTTTCTCAAGTAACGAGAACTCTGGAGGATGACTGCAGGTTCAGCCGCTCTGTGATCTCATCGGTGCCCCAGGCTCTCTCCACCTTCTCTCTCCACCTTTCCTAGGGCATGGAATTTGGCAGTTTGCTTATTATCTCATGGCCCCAATATGGCTGCTATACCTCCTGGCATAGCACCCAGGTTCCAGGCAGGATGAAGGGCAAAGCATGAAGGGAACATGCAAAAATCGAAGCCAGTCAAATCTGTTTCCTTTTCAAACGCCCAAAAACCTCACCAGTGTCGTCTTCTGTTATTTTTGTTCATGACTGAATTGCATTGTCACCCTTATCTGCAAGGAAGATTGGGAAGTGAATATTTTTAAACACACTCTTTGCCAACCAGAACACATTTGGAGTTTTATTGGTAATAAAGAGAATTGGTACTGGAGTAGGCCACTGCTGGTATCTGTGACAATCTTCCAAGTGTCTTGTGAAGGTGTCCATTCCCCTTTATCTGCACTGACACCGCGGGCCATAATTATTTCTCTCTTGGACTCTGAAATAGCTTCCTATTTGTATTTCCACATTCCCTCTTGACACCCCCGCCCCCATAATCGATTTTCTACACTGTGGCCAGAGAGATTTTTCTAAAACATAAATCTGACCGTGTCACTCCCCTGCAGGATAATGTATTGAGTTAGTGTATGTGTTTTATTTTTTGCTGCTGTTAAAGGAAAAATGAGAACTATCTGCCTCCTTTCACCAAGTCTCAGCAACTCAAAGCTTCCTGTGCCCCAAGAGAGATTTAGGAGATGCAGGGGTGCTTGGCGCGTGGAGACAGAGGGGCCAGGGTTGGGAGAGCATTCCCCAAAGATTACGGTTGAGGACAGGTGCGGGCTTTGCTACACCTGAATCTTGAGCCCTGACTCCTTGCCGTGCCCTTTGGAAGTGGCTGACTTAGGAGGAGAATGGCCACTGGGCACATCTAGGACAGCAGCCTTGGCAAAGACCCTATGCCGAAGGTTAGGAGGCAGCTTCAAGGGGCCATAAAAAATTGCAAAGTATCGTATATCAGGCAAAGCCAGCCTTGGGGGCATGTGACCTCTGCATTCACTAAAGTGGGCCCTGTGCTTGGATACTGCTTTTCTGTCACCATCCTAAAATTCTTAATCTTTGAACAAAGGACCCCATATTTTTACAAATTAAGTAGCTGGTCTTGATGCCGGTCACAGGTGTGACCCAGGAGCCAGGACTGTGAAAGCTTCCTGGCACCTTTGTACGATCCTTCAGGAGTTGGACAAGAAGCCCAATGATATCTGAGACTGCTTCCTTCCAGGCGAGGACCCGTTTGGATTTCATTTGATTGTTGGGACAAGGGGGAGATGAGGTGATATTTCTGGTGCCTGACTGCTATGGTGGAGGGACTGCAAGCGGGCTGTGCCTTCAGAGGGTTCTTACACTCGGTCGGACACACTCCACTCGCCCAGCGTCTCCTCAAAGGAGTCT
>NW_011889055.1:1020515-1030892 GCF_000151845.1 Pteropus vampyrus | reverse complement strand
GTTGGCAGCCCATGCTTGCGGGTGATTCCAGTCCTCGTGTCCCTTGTCATCGTGACATCCCACCCTTGCACCTGATGTGTGTCCCCGTGGATGCTGCGTCACATCTTCTAGTGTTGCTGTTGCATAGATCTATTATCTAAAGTTCCTGGGCATATGAACTTTTTATATTTTACTTTTATCGATATTTCTTTCTCAGTTTTATTGATGTATAACTGACATATAACATTATGTTCGTCCAAGGTGATTTATTGATGTGTATATTTCAAAACCATCACCAGTCAGTTTAGGTGACGTCTGTCTTCTCACATACTTACAGAGTTTTTTATGATGAGAACGTTTGAGATCTATTCCCTTAGTAGCCCTGAGAAAAAGATGTGGATATATTCGGTTTATTTGGGAAGAGACTCTAGGAAGCAGTGACTGGAGAATGGGCTGGAGGAGGATGTCAGTGAAGGCGTGGCATCAAGGAGACAATGAGAGCAACCTGGGCTGGATCCCAGCAGAGAGCTCTGGAGGACGGGGTGGGTGGAATGGCTGGGTCATCCAGCAGGAGGACAAGGGGCCTGGAGCATCTGTGCCCCATGCTCAGCCATGGCCAGGGCTGCCGCCCCAGGACGAAGGGGGAGGCGTGTGGTACAGGCATGTGAGCGGAGCGCCCCCAGTCCGCTGTGGGGTCTGTTGCTTTACTTCTGAATGCCAGTTATCAGCAGGTACTCTCGCCCCGGTTTGCAATCATGGTACCTCACCCAGCACCCTTTCCTTGACTCTGATAGGGCTTTGGGCTCAGGGAGAGCCTGACCCTCTTTACGTAATCTGAAGACTCTCATCTGTGGAAATCCCTTCCCCAACACCCTAGACATCAGAATCTGAGCTTCCCGCAGGGTTACCTATGGTGGTGATGCTGTTGCTCTCAGCAGCCCGTGCTTCTCAGACGGGGAGCCTGCTGGGAGTCACAGGGAGCCTGCAGACAGTTTTCTTAGGGTTCAAAGCATGTGAAGCTAGTTGTAAAGGGTCTTGAAGCACATAGAACCACTGGCCGGCATTTCAGATGCGTAGGGTTGTCATACAAACTCTCGACCTCTGGCTTTCTTGAAATTCCGAAGATCCGGGAAAGCTGGGACCATAGTCCTACTTGGTAGCAGTGGGCAGGAGCTGAGGCAGCTGCCTCCTTGGTCACCCATCCTTCCCGGTTACGGTGCCCAATGTGGTCCCTTACTCAGGCAGATCACGTGCTCACTCACCTGGGCGCTGGGGCTACTGCCCTGGCCTGCCTGCCTCAGCTGACTGTGTCGCCCCTGCCTCACTTCCCTGCCCGCGTATTCGCTTGTCCACTGGAACTGGGTGCCACCCTGTCCTTCTGTCCCTTTACTCTGGGTTTTGCTGGCCTCCTCTACCAAGGCTGTAGGACTCTGCTTCCTGTCCTTATAGCGGCTTGCTGAAGTCGGGCTGTGGAGACAGAGATTGGGATATTCCCACACACGGGACCGTAAGCGCCACTTGCCACCGGGCTCCTGCTGCCTCTATCCACGAATTACTGTGGACAAGTTTGGATTTTCGTGCTGGCCAAACTAGGGCCTGAGCCAGAGGGCACTTGGATTGCGTATGTCAGGCTGTGGAAAAAGCACTAGGGCCTTACCTGTCACCCGAATTCCTATTTCATCCACGTAGCCTTCCCCACTTCCCACCAGCCCATGCTGCCAAAGTCCCAGCATACTTTGCCGACCTGGATCCCATAAGGTCATTAGCACTGAACACATCATCACTGTCACCCTCCTTCCAGCTGGCTTTGTTGTCATGGGATTCCGCAAACCACGTAAGAATTCTCTTTCCGGGCTTGAGCCCAGCTAATTAGATCGGTTTTGAGTGTGGTGTCAGAGAAGATGACAGTGACAATCCAGCAAGCAGTCACTTTTCTCTAGCATTTTTTATTGATAATTGTTTTTTTTCTCTCTGTGCCTTTTATTATTTTTTTTTTAAAGGAGGAGGGGTTGTCAGGAGTAGGCAATCCCAGGTGTTTAACACTTTTGAGTATCATTTGTTTCATTGATTTGAGATTTTGCGGTGGGAAAGAATTAAGGCAGAGAAAATGATTTCTAAAAGCTTGATCCATTTGGCATCTCTCCTTGGACAATACAAATGGCACATGATCAAATTCCTTCTAGGTAGGAAATGACTGGTACAAGCACAGAAACAGAGGAGTCACTGGACTTTGCAAGTTGTTAGCTGGGTAGAGTTTGTTAGAACTGTAGAATCAGAAGGTTGTCAATGACCCAACCCTGCCTTTTGCAGAAGAAAAAAAGAGGAAAACAAATCAAAAACAAAAACAAAAATCTCTAGGTTCAGTGAGAGGAATAGAATTGTATTCGTTCATTCTTTCGTTAGTTAAACCAGTCCAGCATTCATTGACACCCAGTATGTGGCGTTCCTGGTGGGTGGGGACACAGAGATGGAAGTTACTCCATCCCCAGAGAGCTGACTTTCCAACTTGGGGGGCTGGATAGCAGTGAGGTGTTGTGGTCCGTACACAGGATTTGTGGGAAGACCTGCCTGGATCTGACACCAGTCCTGCTTTTTCCTGGCTCCTGAATTGGAACTACCTGCTCAAGTGTTCTCATGTTACCCCGTCTGTAGGACAGGCATGAGAGTGTCTGCCTTTGAGGGTGTGTTGTGAGTGTTAACGGCGATTTTGGTAAATGGCCTGATACACAGGAAGCTCAGGAACTAGCGAATATCAAAGTAGACAGTCCCAGTGGAAAGCAGTATGCTTGGGAGTGTGTGGGGGAGCCCTGGGTCCACTGGGGGTGTCTGGGGTGTCTTCAAGAACAAGGGGACCCGAAGGCCTGTCATGCAGAGCGGGGGCGTGGCGGATGGTGCGTGACCGGTGTGGGTGAGGAGGAACGCTGGAAGAGGGGGGAAGGGGAGCGGTGAGGGCAACGAGGGCACGGTGGTGGCAGGGACCAGGCATCGCGGGTGGGTGACAGGGAGGGTCTGAGGTTGGTGCTCATTTCCTGGTCCGAGTCCCTGGTAGGCGACAGTGCCATCCATGTGGCAGGCATGGCAGAGAAGGAAGGGTGGAGGGGGCGGAGGGGTGCCACTGTCAGTGGGTGGGCTTCGTGGTGCTGGTGGACTTCCAGTGGGAGCCGTCTGGTGGGCGGTGGGGATGTCTGGCCAGAGCTGAAGGCTGAGGCCTAGAGCGTCCTCAGCACGTGGAGGCGACTGAGGAAAGAGGTGAGGACAAGACCCCCTGAGGAAGGGGCCGAGGGGGGAGGGAAAAGGCCCCTCGGTAGAATCCCAGGGGACAAGGCGTGTGGGGCTTGGCTGAGGACAAGCCAGAGGAGGAAAGTGAGGCAGTGACTCTCAGACCAGAAGAAACTAATTCATCTGGGATACCGAGAAGCTGGGCAGTTAGCAGCCGTCAGCATGGCTAGAACCAGGATCTCCATTCGTGTAATGTAATTAACGGCATAACGCGACGTAACGTGACACGTACCGTAACGTAACATACAGAATAGGATGTACACGGTTTTCTCCTTTTCTTTCCTCCTCCCTGTCCTGCATCCTGGGCAGAGTTCATCCCTGGGTTGGCACAGGTGGCCTCGGTCAGCTCCAGGCTTCCATCCTCTCACGTTCCGTCCCAGTAGACAAGAGTAGGACTCGGGCCCCCCGTCAGAAGTCCCGAGCTTTCACTTAGGTCTCGCACCCCACACGATCAGTCAGGCCAGACCGCGATGGTAGGAGTAAGCCTAGCACTGCCTGCTGCTGAAAATGAGTGAGGGATGGTTTTTTTTTAAAGTGAGAAAAAAGGGTGCTGGCCAGGCAGAAACACAAGATGTCGTCCCGGGGAGTAGGAGGACACATCTTAAAGTGAGCAGTCGGCTGAGTTTGCATTACGGAAACCTGAGCACGTTCTCCTTTGTTTTCTCATTTTGCCCCAGACTGTGAGTAAGTTTGCCCCAGATAAGTCTGGGTTGCTGGGTGTCTGGGGACCACAGGGCAGCCAAGGCCCTGTCTTCAGGAGACAGCGCTCATTGCTGCTCTATTTTCATAAAGAGGAGGAAAAAACCTCCCAAGTTTTTACACTGTTTCAGAGCAAACATAACTGTGACTCATGCTTCACAATTTATGTAGCCGACTTCACATACTTTTGACAGTTCTATCATGTTTCCGCCGCTGTGAAATATTTGTTTTTCTCCGTGGAGCGGGTGCTGAGAACCACTTGCTTCTCGATTACTCCGACTCTGCAGGGTTTCTCAGCCTCAGCCCTCTGACACGGGGGCGAGGAGGTTCTTTGTTGTGGGGTGGGGGGCTGTCCTGTGCGCCGTAGGGAGTTCAGAAGCAGTCCTGGCCTCTACCCACCAAATGCCTGTAAAAGCCCCCAGCTGTGACAACCAAAAATGTCTCCAGACGTCGTCAGGTGTCCCCTGGTGGGCAGAATGGCCCCTGGTTGAGAACCACTGCTCACAGGGCAGTCTAGTCATGGAATGTATTCGGAAGGCCATCCACGGGGATGGGGCCGGCCGGGAAGGACAAGCGCGCAAGACTGCCGCCTTGGTCCTTGGCGTACGTCGAATTTGATGGGGCACCTTGAAGACCATCTGCCACAGTCCTTCCTTTTCTCCCCTCAGATCTCAGGAGAAGGAAGACACAGGGGCCTCCCTCCGCAGCAGGATAATTGAAACCTAGGTCTAAGATGAGATACTCATAATAAATAGGAGCCCGTTGTTGCTCTTCAGTCTGTGATGGGAGGGAGCCTGCTGTTTATAAATAGCACAGTTGGCAGCAAACCCTCTGAAAAACAGTCAACATGCCAGTGTCAGAGGAAGACGTGTCCCACGCTTTAGACACTGAAAATAAATACCGTGAGTCGAAAATAAATGGCAGTATTAGCATAAAGGGAGTCCCTAATTAACTAGCGACCGTCCATTACTGCAGCCTTCAATTCATTAAATTGCATAATTACATAAAAACTCAGTTGATGTTCAATTCAGGCAGTGTATCTGGTATTGTCTCCTCAATAATTGGTTCTATAATTGTCAGTTTGACGGGGCAATTAAAAATGTTTGAAGACACGGTGTCGGTTTCCCTGGGCGAGGCTGCCCTTCGCAGGACACACCAGGGAAAACCTCCATCTGGGCTGTGTTTCCATCCCAGCTCCTGAGCAAAGAGAGACGGGCCAGGCGAGAGGGCTCAGAAGCCCGCGGTGTGCAGCGCTCTGGGGAAGTGATGGCATCAGGGTGAATTGAGCGAGGGGCCCCAGCTTTACTACGGGGACGTGGAGGAGGCAGATGGAGGAAGCCAGCAGCAGGGGTCACGTGTGATTTTCGGACTTGACTCTGCAGGCGTCCACATTCGGTGCTGGGTCCTGATGGTGAGGGCCACAGTGTGGGTTTCCAGCGTCAGGCTGGTTGGAATCCTCCCGTCCTAGAGTTTCGGTGGAGTTTGGATTAGAAGTTCCATGGACGCTCAGCAGCATGGCAGCAGTGTCCCCTGAGGGAAGGCTGTGGCCAGTGCAGACAAGAAATATTTCACAAGAGTCTGCACTGGCCACAGCCTTCCCTCAGGGGAGGCAAGTGTTTGGTGTCAGCTACTCCTCGTTCATTCTCTGCCTCCAGCTCTCTCTCGAAGTAGGTCTGGGCCCTTTTGTATAAGTGAGGGTATTTGTGAGAGGGCTTTGAATTTATTTATCAATTTACACTTTATTTATCATTATTCATCATCTCTCATCTATTTATCTAATCTGTCATCTATGCATCTGTCATCTACTTCTATCTATGTCAGTTGACTTTGTATCTGTCATCTATCTTGTCTGTCTATCTGTCTGTCTATCTATCTATCTATCTATCTATGTCTGTCTATTATCCATCCATCCATCCATCCATCACCTACCTACCTATCTATTTCTATGCAGGGCATAGATCCCTATGTGAGAGGAAGAAAAGACAGGAGTCTGTCTCACCATAGGTTATAGAGTGAAAGGATTTGGGGCAGAAATCACCTTTAACTCACATGATTGTCGGTGGGTTGCCTTTCTTTGACGGATGAATGCACTGGTTCTGGGGGTCAGACTAGGCTTTGATCTTGGGCCTGAGTCATATTTGCTCTGAGTCATTCATGCCACAGCCTCACAGTCTCCTCTTTTTAAACCTGGGATTAGTTCATCCTTTCTGCAAGCGACTGTTGATTATCTCTATGGCCTGTTTTAGGTGCTTGGGGTACATCCCAGAATAATGCAAACCCAAATCTCTATTCCCTTGGAAGTTACTTACTGGCATGTGGAGGTAGATAATGAGTCACAAATACGTTAAATTGTAAGTTAAGTGCCATGTGAAAGTAGAGCAAGGTGAGGGAGATGAAGCCTGGTGGGTGGGTACGATTTTAATATTGGAATGCTTAATTTACCACTTAAAAGAAGGCTTGCAGTCAGCCTCATTAAGAAGGTGAGATTTGAGCATATGGACTGTATGAGGGGAGTGAGCCATGTGGCTCTTTGGCGGTGGAGCCCCAGGGCAGGGGCCAATTTGCAGAACAACGAGGAGCCAGTGGGGTGCAGTGAGCAAAGGGAGGGGAGTAAGAATGGGGTTGGACAGGTCATGAGGAACTTGGTCCCACAGGGGCTTGTAGGCCGAAGCAAGGAACTTGGCCTTCACGCTAAGCACAGTCAGAAGCCAGGAGAGGGCTTCAAGCAGAGGGCTTACATGCTATGTCTTATGCTTTAGGCAAATCCCTGTGAGCGAATTATCCTCAGAAAATTCTAGGAGGGTATGAGTGACATCAAGGAGACCAGTTCAAAGACCATTACAATAATTCAGGCAAGAGAGGACCAATCACGATAATGGTACTCATCTCACAGGGTTGTTGTAGGGGTTGATGAAGTTGTGTGTGCGTAAACTTGGAAGTTTGTCCTGCATAATGTAAGCATGCAGCGAGTGGCAACGCTTACTACCGAAATGCGACCTCGCGTTGGGACTGGGCCACGTGGAGCCCTGGAATTTACTCAGGGTTTAACTCTTCCTTTTTAATTTTGGAAAAATTTCCCAGGTGATTCTACTTTGCATTTCAAAGTCACACTAATGGTCCAGTATGTTTATACAAATTACGTTCAGCTGTATATCTATGCACATTCTCTAGAGAGGGTTATATAATGTTATTGAAATAATAGAATGGCCCAATTACTGTAGTGTATTACCAATATAAAATATATTCAGTATTTCTTTATTAAAGCCGATACTGTATAGCTCTTCGTTTTCTGAAATACTTTGTTCCCAGAGAAGCATAGAAGATGCAAATAATATACAAAGTCATTTCTTCTTTCTCATCACCTTTTAATAGCTTTGCCACATCTAAAGATGCTTTACTCTGGTATCTAGTAAGATTCCAATGGTCTTATTAGGCAGCTTTTATTCCTTTAGCCTCTTAAAGTTAGATACTTCAAAACCCATGCCTCTCATATAGCCCATCTTTGCAAAGTTTTTTATAACTAGGGATGATAGCGTAAACACAAATTTTCTTACAAAATGGTATGTTTCCCCTCCTCAAAAAAAAAAATAAAAACATATTTCCAGGCAGACTCCAAATGATTCTTACAATTTCCGTCCACCAGCCACAAACTATCAAAAAATCTTGTTTTTGTTTGAGGGCAGTTAGGGAAAGCAGAGCGAATAAAAAGAGGGTATCATTTCCGTTTCAGAGCATCTCGGTCAATTGTCTAGAGTTGTCTAGAGTTTTGTCAACTTAAAGCCCAATTAAACATCTCTAATCAAAAGATTGATTGCAAAGAAAAATGCTACCACCTGTTTGCTTTTTCTACTGAGATGTATAGAAACCTGAAGATGAGATGAGAGATCTACATAAGGACTCAATAAACCTGGTTATTGCTCAGTAAGAAATAGCTACTTAATTATTATTCTAGCCGAGACTGTAAATGTGCAGTGGGAATGCCCCCAATTTCACATCTTTCTTTTGACCCCCATTTCTCATGTTGCATATTTTTCTCATTTAAAATGCTCTGCCTTCCCTCTGTACCCTGAGATCCAGTGCTGAGGGGCACGGTGCTCTGTCCGGGGTCCTGGTACTCAGTGCTCAGGTGTCAGGGACAGGGTTACTGTGGGGTGATGCTCCCCAGGGAGACAGACATTCGCTTGGGTTTCCCGTCTCACGTTCTTCTCTTCGCAGCTTGGTTTCCATTTGCTTCTGAGTTTCTCAGGCCTTGGGAAACCTTCTTTCCTTAGATGTGAGCACAAATGCTTCCTGTGGCCTTCGCCTTTCCCGTGCAGTGAGTCTTCCTCTGCTTCTTCTGACAGTCCATGTCAGTGTCCCTCTGGCACCCCCTGCTCCTTTTATGTGGATTCTGCCCGGATTTCAAAACTCAGAGCTGCCTCTCAAATTGGCCCCAGACCTGCTCTCCCACACGCAGGGCGAAGGCTATTTACTGCGGTCTGTTAGCATCTGCCTTGTCTGCTCTTCCTTTTATTTCTCTTTCCTACTGTTTTGGTTCTGACTACAAAATAAAACCTTTTTTTCCTATCTCATTTATTAGAAGTTCTTTCAGAGTCCAAACTAAACTTGCCTTTTTATCTCTGTTCTGTCTCTTGGGTTCGAGATACCTGCTGAAACCGTGAGAGCAATCCCAGCCACAGTATCAGGTGTCATCTGTGCTCGTCATCAGCCAAGCACTGAGTTAAGCACCTTATTTGGGACTTACTGTCCCTACTTTGCAGATGCAGACATGTAGGCTCAACCAGTAGAACAAGATATTCTCTTGACAGTGACAGCCCCCATCCCATTTGTGGGTTCATTTATAAAGTCTTGTCCCCTGCGTGCTGACACGTACCCTCTGGGTCACCCCAGCCCACCATCCTGAGTAGGGCTGAGTAGGGCGTTAGCACCTCAGATGCACATAAACCAAAAGAGCAAGAGGAGGAGAGGGGCCCGAGGTAGGGTGTCCACGCCGCGCCCCCGCCCCTGGCGCTAGCCCGTAGCCCTGGCCGAGTTAGGGCACACCTGGCCTGACTCACCCCTCCACGGAAGCCAGTGAGGTGTCCCACCAGCTGGGACATGGGCTCGCTCTTCAGGGACTTTGGGACACAGCTGTGAGACCACGTGTAACCCTTCTGTCTGCTGAACTGCTGCAGGTGTTAGCGTGGTGGTGGGAGGGGGGTCTTGGCAGGTATCCAGAGCTGCCAGTTCTAGTCTGTCATCTCCCATGGATGGCGGCACCCTTCCTGGTTCCCTGGGGGGTGCGGTCTGCAGTTTACACAGCCACGTGCCAGCCACCTGGCCGACGGGCACCGTCAGAGGTAGAGGGGTGCCGATAGAATCCAGCCAGGACGCAGCACGCCCGGTGCTCGCTCTTACAGTCCTTTTGCCTCCTCTCAGGGTTCCCGGGGGGTCATCACACAGAGGACAGAGTCAGCAGCACAGACGACACCACTCTGATCTCAGTGACCCAGTGGTCGGTCCCAGTTGGGTGAGGGGCACTCCGGAATCCCAGATTTACAGAAAGCCAGTCCCAGTAAGGATAAAAAGAGAGACATTCTCTGGGGGGGACGGGGGGAGAAAGGCACTTTCAAAGTGAGCCTTTTTACTTGTTTGGTCCTCGTGCTAGACGGTTCACCCATATCACCCTGGCCCAGCAGTGGCCTTGGTCCAGATTCCAGCCACAGTGACCGGTTTGTGTCTTTGCTGGCGCCCTCTACGTGGCAGGAAGGCTGCTGTCTGCTCCGCCATGCCACCTCCAGTGCCCAGCTCAGGACGAGCATGCACAGGTCCCGTGACTGCCGGTTGGATGAATGCACAAGAGAGTGAAGGGGTGGCCTGGGACGGGTTTTCTCAGTCTCGCCAATAATGCCAACTCTGAAGCCCAGGTCTCTATGACTTCGGGCGTCACTTACACCTCTGGTTCTCCAGTTGCTCACCTGAAGTGAAATGGTAATAGCACTGACATCAGAAGGCTGTCTGAAGCTCACTTAACCACGTGTTTAGTTCCTGGGAGTATCTGGTTAGCAACCAATATCCATTATCATTAACCTTAAAAAAATAAAACTACAAAATGTTACTGAATAGGTCATTAAAAGGATACGAGAAATAGCACGTTTTATCATTAGTTCATCTAGAAAGGACATTTTCACATAAAACATTGAGAAAGGGCATCATCTCAGTGATGATCGTTCCTTTAGGTTTTTAATTAATCTAACTTTATGAGAGTTTTCGACGCTGTCTTGATTTTAAAAAAATTGTCAAGGACTAATAGAAACATTTTTCAGTGGTCTACATATTGTTTCTCTCCCAGGACCACTGGACTGGGCTGCTTCTTTCTGAAAGGACCGACATAAGGCAGGGACTTGGCATCTCTGTCCTCTTAAGAGGAGCCCTGGGCCA
>NW_011889055.1:1015278-1019674 GCF_000151845.1 Pteropus vampyrus | reverse complement strand
GTCACTGCGGGACAAATGTGGCTGGAACAGCGTGCCCACGAATCTCCCCATGAAGGTCCCATGTCACCTCCAGTGACTGGTGGGTCCTGGTGCTGAGTAGAAGGCTAGAGACTCGGCAGGTGAGTGCAGAAAACCCCTGAGCTTCGTAGCATTGCTTTGCGATAGGATGACACGGGTCTAAGTGCAGGTGCTCATTCTCCTGGGGCTTTGGGGTGTGTGCCTCTGCCTCAGTGGTGACATTTGTTAATGACAAGTGATGGGAATTTCCTCCAGAACAATTGCAATGAAAATTTTAAAAAAAGAAAAAGAACATTTTGAACCACTAAGCTAGCCGCCCCAAATCTCTGGCTTGTTTGGTTTTGGTATGTAAAACTTTTCATCAGACATGCGTTTTTTATGAAAGAATGAGAAGCATGGGGCGGAGAACATCCCTGTGCAGGAGACAGGGCTGCCCTGGGAACTGGATCAGCAGCCAGTCCCAGGGAGCAGGCCAGTTCTGGGGGCACAAAGCCAGGCGCCAGGGGCAAGCAGTGTCCGGGAGGGCCAGGTGAGCCCAAAAAAGGCCAGCGAGGTGCCTGTGGATAGTGGCTAGCGCCTGCCTCAGGGTCAAGGACTTGAGACGTTCAGCTACTCAGGGTGCTAAACCACGGCCAGTGCACTGTGCTGACAGACAAGCCATGCAGGCAGAGTGCTCAGCCCACCCACATTTCCTTCCCCCTCCTGGAAAGTTCCCTGCGGCCAGGCTGAGTGTCCGGAACCGTGACTCTAAGCCTCTCAGTCTCACTAAACCCCGACGCCGGACCCCGGAGACACTGGAGGCACGACTCACCGGAAGCGGGATGGAGCCTCAGACGGCTGAGCCTTAGGCCTCCTGACTGTCGTCACGGAGGAGGGACCATCCCAGCGGTCGGGCATCTCGCAGAAGTGGTGTCCTCTGTGGCTTCTAGAGGGGAATCAATGTCCTGGGGCTAACGTGCCTGGTCCTGTAAGAGCAGACGCCGGCCAGGCTTCCCACTGGCCGTCTGAATGGAATGCTTTGGAGCCGCTTGGGAGCGAGATGAGCACGGGCTGGTTGTGTGGGCTTACTTCTCAGCCGCCACCTCCCATGGTGGCCATGATCCTTTTCCTTCGACCTAGAATCCTTAGAGGAGACCCCAGCTCTTCCTCTTGGAAATGGATCCTGCCGCGACTATTGTAATTTGGGGGTGTTTGCAGGGACATGGAACCAGGAGTGCTCCCACACACGTTTGTGCAGTGGTCCCGAGGAGGACACTGGAGGAGAACCCGGTGTGCCGCTGAGGAGGCCCTTGGCAAGCCTCTGCTCCATCCGGGGATCAGTGTCCCATCTGTAGGTCAAAGGTGTTGGCCTGCATCCTGGGTCCTGGCGGCCAACTCTTATGCCAGCAGGGGACACACAAATGGCAGTGAAACAGGCCTGTGGTAGGTGCACTTACTGCATGCGTTGGCCAGATTAGGGGACGATGGCACAGTGAGGGTGTGACCAGCACCACCTCAGCGCCAGCCTTGTTCCCATGCAGGAGTGCAGGCCTGGAGTTCAGGAAGCTTCTGGATTCTCCAAGAGAAGCCAGTCATCTGGGTTGTGTGAGAAATCTCCAAATCTGTGTGGGCCTAATGCTTTCTGAAACACTGCGGAAACCACGTGATCTCATCCAGTAGCTTAATTTCGACCACAGCCGCCAGTTTCCGTCCTCTGGGCTGGCTGCCCTGCCTTCCACGTCCTTTGGTCTGTAGCCCACTGATAGTTGTCAGGGGCGGAGTTCCCGAGAGCTGTGGGCAACTTTCCATGGTTGTTATTCCACTGAGCGGTTTGGGCAAGTCTCTTCACCTCTCGCCTGAAAAATGGAAAACTGTGAGATCTGCCTCGTCAGGCTGGCGGGAGAATGATAGGGGTAGTGTATCTGCACTACCCTGCCGGGCACAGCCATGACTTATCCCTTCGTCCCTTCATCCCTCCTTCAGTCCTTTCTTTTGGGGTTTTATGGACTCATTTCGCCACTCGATAAATAATAATTAGGCGCCTACTGAAGAACAGGCACTGTGCCAGGTGCTGGAGATGCAGTGTGAGCCAGCTCAGCAGGTTCTCTGGACTAGTGGAAATATGAATCACAGTGCCAGCCGCTGTTACTGAATGCTGATTGCAGGCCAGGCACCATGCTTGGTGCTTCACAAGCATTAACCCTTCCATGCGTGCGATAGCCCTGTAAGGTATCTCCCGTTCCTCCTACTTTAACGGATTAGGGAAAAAAGGAGACCGTCCAAGGGGTAAACGGCTTGCTTTGGGTTACACAGCCAATAGCGGTAGAGCTGGGTCTTGAACCTAGTTCTGTCTGGCCTAGCGATTTAAAAACCCATGACTGCAGGCTGGTGGGGCAGGTGAGTAAACTAACCGTACAGAGGACAGTGCAGCAGGGGCTGGAGAGGGGATTTTGGGGAGTAGGTCCACAGAGGGGCACTGTTCCATTTGGGGTGTGTGTGGGTGTGTGTGTGTGTGTGTGTGTGTGTGTGTGTGTGTGTAGTGGGGCTGGGGAGGGAGAGGGAGAGGAAGAAATGGGTGGGGTGGTCAAGGCAAGTATCCCAGAAGAAACAGCATGTGGGCCGAGGTCCGAGGCTCCCGAGGCTCCCGGCCCCTGATGAGAGGGCATCATCACGTGGGCACCTGCGCAGATGACTGAGGGTCTTTCAGCATCGATCCTGGCTTCTCCACCTGGCATCTCTCATGGCAATGGTTTCAGTTCTTCAAGAATCACAAATAACCTACTGACATTAATTCTTTCCTCCTCCTCTCCCACCCTCCCCTCTTCCTTCTCATTCTCTCTCTCTCTTTCTCTTTCTCAGATTTCACCATTAGAGCTGAAACTTGGTGAGGTCAGGGACCTTGTCTTACTTATCCAGCTATATTCCCAGTTCTTGAGACTCTATAAATAGCTGCTTGATAAATGAGTTGATGGATGGATGAATGGACAGACGGACGGACAGGTGGATAGTTGAGAGGACAGATGGATGATTGGCTGGGAAGATGAATGGGCGAATGGATGGATGGATGGGTAGATGAGTGGATGGCTGGGTAGGTGGATTGGTGTATGGAAAGCACATGGGATTTTGAGTCAGACGGGGCTGGGACCGAAGCCTGGCTGTGTCTCTCACTGCTCCTGCTCCATGCGGCCCATTCCTATTCCAGAGCAGTTCACGACATCACTTTGAGCATTGCCAAATCATTAAGCAAGCAGAACGCCCCATTATTTCATGGTGCACATATCTTGTTCAGCAGTTTGCAAACTGTGTTCTGGGGCACCCTTTGGTTTTCCATGGTGGCTACGCACCCAGGGCCTGTTTTGCTCCCACCTCAGACTTCAAGTGTGGCAGCCCCATTTTATCTGCCTTAAACATGCAAGTTTCGCATGCAGTTTCAGTTGGTTAAGAGAGGTAAGCTGCTATAAAATGAAACACTCTGATATCTAAATATGATCTAACCCTGCCACTGTACGAGAAATGAAGCCGTCCCAGATATATGCGCTTACTTCCCCCAAAGTCTCATGTAATTATGATTGAATATCATAATTACAACCACAGCTTGGCTTAACTGTAACTGTGAGCCCAATCATCTTTCTATGGCATTAGTCACTCATTTATTCAATCATTTGTCACAGAGTTATTGGACACCTACTCTGTCCTGGACCGGAGTCTCCTTCCTCAGTCTCATTGCTGGGGATGCACACATGACGTGGACAGACAGGTTTCCTGCCTTCTCAGAACAGCGACAGATAACTAAACCTGACAGTTGTGAATATTTAACCAAGGACATCGGCGCGTTCTGTGGGAGGGTGGTGGCCACGGCGGCGGTAGGCACCGCCGGAGCCTGTTCCGAGGTAACAGCTGCGAGCGAGTGTGGGCGTGACTCAGCAGCCCTTCCTCAGTGAGAAGTTACATGCTGCTGTCAGGAAAACATAGTTTGGTTAAGGCCTCAAACTGCTGCTGGTCCATTTCCTTTTCGTCTCCATCTGCAAAGCCTCGTGCGCGGAGCTCTCGGCCCATGCCGACTGACGTGGCCCGTGCGTTTCATTGCTTGGTAAGCCGGACCTGGTTTTGATGAACCACACCGACGTGTGTGTTTTATTGCTCAGTAATCCAGGATTGGATTTTCATCAGCCACGCTGCCCAATTTCCATTTCGTGTGCTTCAGCTTCTGCTTGAGTCTTTCATGTGAGTTGATGGGGAGTTTATGCCTGGATGAAGCGGCAGTAAATTAAACTGGAAAACACGTACGTGCAGCACACACAACGCAGCACTTCACTGGTCAGGAGGGCTGGGGAGACTGAACAGCCTCTCAGCCTAGGGACGATGGTAATAGAGGGGTAAGAGACAGAAGGACAGAGAG
>NW_011889055.1:975277-1015228 GCF_000151845.1 Pteropus vampyrus | reverse complement strand
TTGAATATCATAATTACAACCACAGCTTGGCTTAACTGTAACTGTGAGCCCAATCATCTTTCTATGGCATTAGTCACTCATTTATTCAATCATTTGTCACAGAGTTATTGGACACCTACTCTGTCCTGGACCGGAGTCTCCTTCCTCAGTCTCATTGCTGGGGATGCAGACATGACGTGGACAGACAGGTTTCCTGCCTTCTCAGAACAGCGACAGATAACTAAACCTGACAGTTGTGAATATTTAACCAAGGACATCGGCGCGTTCTGTGGGAGGGTGGTGGCCACGGCGGCGGTAGGCACCTCCGGAGCCTGTTCCGAGGTAACAGCTGCGAGCGAGTGTGGGCGTGACTCAGCAGCCCTTCCTCAGTGAGAAGTTACATGCTGCTGTCAGGAAAACATAGTTTGGTTAAGGCCTCAAACTGCTGCTGGTCCATTTCCTTTCCGTCTCCATCTGCAAAGCCTTGTGCGCGGAGCTCTCGGCCCATGCCGACTGACGTGGCCCGTGCGTTTCATTGCTTGGTAAGCCGGACCTGGTTCTGATGAACCACACCGACGTGTGTGTTTTATTGCTCAGTAATCCAGGATTGGATTTTCATCAGCCACGCTGCCCAATTTCCATTTCGTGTGCTTCAGCTTCTGCTTGAGTCTTTCATGTGAGTTGATGGGGAGTTTATGCCTGGATGAAGCGGCAGTAAATTAAACTGGAAAACACGTACGTGCAGCACACACAACGCAGCACTTCACTGGTCAGGAGGGCTGGGGAGACTGAACAGCCTCTCAGCCTAGGGACGATGGTAATAGAGGGGTAAGAGACAGAAGGACAGAGAGAGGCCGTGCACCAGAACTGCACCTGGGGGAGCTGCTGGCCCTGCTACTCGGGGCCCTTGAAGCCAGCATTTTTAGAGAAATAAGAAATAGCTGATTTCGTGCCTTCCTAAACCAAACTGGAGATCTCCGCTTTGTCAGCGTTTTGGATTCTGTCATGACCTAAGCTATGCTTGGTGACCACTGGATGCCTGTCTTCTGAGGTTCAGTGTAGCTTACTGCTCAAGAATACGTTATAACACAGGCAGCACTCATTAGGCACCTACTGTGTATAACTACCTGATGAAAAAGGAAGAAAAAGGAGAGAATTAGAATTCCCACTGCTGGAGCCCCCTCTGGAAGATGTGCTGTCACTGAGCTGACATGACCCAGGAGGGTTGCTGGTGCTGCATGTCCCCCGCACCCTTGCCCTTCATGTCACAGGCCCGGCCCAGCCCAGGCTGCCCCTGCCCTGGAGCCGGGCCGGGAAACACTGGTGGTGCTGCTCCCCGCTGCTCCCCACCTCTGAACCTCAGCCACACTGTAATCTTGTCGCTGTACTGGGTTCTCAGCTACAAGTGACCTAACTGAGCGCCAAGGAACTGAAGCACTGGGTACCCGAATTGTTATCCTGAAGGATCGGATGGATCCAGGAGGTCAAACGAGGTCCCTGGGCTCGGCCCTTTGGGTTTTGTTGCCCTCACTTCCGGGAACGCTGTTCCTGGTGGGTGGACCGGCAGTGTTAGGCTCCATCTCCAAACTCAGCAACTCCGGGAGAGAGGAAGCTTCCATTGCCAGCCAGACTGGGGCTTGATCCCCATTGGACCAACTTGAGTCACATGCCCATCCCTGAACCAATCACTGTGGCCAGAGGGATGGGGTCCTCTGGTCAAACCCGAAGGGCTCCACCCCGCCCTTGGGGAGCGGTCCATCGCTCACCCTGCAGTCACTGTGGGCCACGGGCGGGTCTGCGGAGCAAAATGAGGAGAAGGTTCCAGAAGCAGCTGTGCTCACCTGGCTGCCTCAGAGACATGTACCCCACCCCACCTGTGTTAGCATGATCACTGCTCTCCTCCCCTCCCAGATGAACGCTGCTTCTAGCCAGAACCCATCTGTTCCCACGTGCCTGCCTCACCCTGGGAGGGCCCCTTTACATGCAGGTGCTCATACAGCTTGTGTGGAGTAACAGAGACCCGAGCCAGTTTACGCCGCCTGCGCGGATGACTTTAAGGGTCCCCGCGGAGGGAAGTGCTGGTTCCAGCACTCCCTTCTAGCAAATACATCTTCACAGAGAAGGCACGGCCTTCAGAGCTTGGAGAGGTCCTGGCTTTTATGGTCGAACAAAATTAATGACTGTGTCAAAATTTCTGAGGATTTGAAGACTCTGACTCATTGGGCAAATGCTTCCATCGAATGAAACAGATTGATCTTTCCATTGTTCACTACTGTAGGTCACTGAACAGATGAGGCAGGCCAAGGCCCCGGTGGCACAGCCCTGAGGAGGGGAGGGCCAGGGCATAGAGAAGCTCTTCCTGGATCTGTGAGGCGTGGGTCTCAGAAAGGTTAATTAAAAGTGAGCTGTGGAATTCAAGAAAGTTTTTATGTTGGAGACTTGGACTCAGCAGAGCCGACACTGGACGGTAGGGTTTGGTCCAGGTACGGGCTCCCTTGTCGGCGGGATTAACTGATGGGTTAAAGGGAAACCCCAGCCCAGTTTGGAGGTAGCTCTTAAATTCATACACCGACCTAACTACACAGGAGCTGAGCTCATCAAAAATACATATTTCTGATTAACCGATGTCACCCCCATATACCTAATTAAAAAATACATATTTCTGGGCTCATTCTTGAGATTCAGGTTCAATACATAGGTGGCTAGGATGCAGAAGTTTGTGAGAGCAGGTGTGAGAGCCCAGATTGGGGTGTGTATCCCCACTCCTCCTGGCGCCTCAGCAGGCAGGAGCTGCCTGTCACTGTGGGGACTCACCCATCGCCCTTACTCCTGGGCTTGATGACCATCTTTAATCTTTTCTTTTCCTTCTTTATTATTATTATTATTATTTTGTGTGTGTGAATTTCAAAGACTGCATGCCTGTTGTAACTAGATAACAATCCAGAGATGTTTAGGGAAGAAGTCAGTAACTTCTCCCCTTTCTCCTGAAATATCACGCAGCCCTCAAGAGAAACAAGGCTGGCTGTTTTAAAGCTTGCCCCACTAATCACACCAGAAATTCCTGCAGATACATGATTAGGTCAACTCATCTTTGTAAATGGCTGCGTGATATTTCAGTTTGGATTTAGACGATGATTTCAGTCATTCTCCAGCCCACTGACATTCAGGGTGTTTGCATATGGGTGCTTGACACCTCAAACAGTGCCCCCGTAAACACGCTTTTGTTTCTGTGGTTACATCTGTTTCTATAAAATAGACTGCCCTGCGTTGCGATTCCCACATCAAAAAGTGCATGTGTTTTTATTACAACAGCTACTGCCAGATTAATTGCCACAGAGGAGCGAGAGCTCCCACCGGGACGTGGCAGTGCCTGCGCCCCACCCCCAGCACTGGCTATTATGTCTTTTCTTCATTTTCTTACTCTAGCTGATGAAAAGTGGTGTCTTGTGGTTGTTTTGCTATGCATTTCTCTGAGTAACAACAAATTCGTGCACATTTTCATATAGTTAATTGTATTTTGGCCTTCAAAAACCTTTCTACACGCAGTTATCCTTGAAAGGTGTAATGCCTCAGTGCCTTGGTCCCAATTACTTGTGAGCCCGGAGCGAGGCCTTATGAGAGGAATAGCGCAGTGAGAAGCAGGGGCAGTTAGAGAACCAGCTGCATTTCAAAGTCTGTTAGGGACCTGGATTGTGTCCTTGCGATCGGTTCCCCAGTTGGGAAATTGTGCTACGGATTTGCAACTACATGTGTCTCTGATTATCTCAAAATAAAAAGTGTAGTTAAAAAGTGTTGGGAGATGCCAGCTCTGTCTGGTTTATGGTATTTGCCATCACTTTAAAAATTACGTTATGAACACACATTTAGAAAGGTTGTTTAAGGTCAGTTTTGTTTGAATAGACCATCCTGGAACTGGGCGGGAATTTAGTTCTCGTGGAGTTGCGGTGTAGGTTCGATTATGCCGGTGACCTCTAGAAGCTAGAAAAGGCAAGGAAATGGGCAGTTTAGGGAGCCGGCCTGGCATCGGAGCAGGGATCCAGTGTTTCCGTCTGTGACACAAGGGAGAGCTGTGGCATAATTCTAAGAGAAATCCCGGTTTGCCCTTCAGCACTTATCTGTCTATCAGGTATTCATCTGGTGACTGACATGTGCTGGGTCTCTTGCTGCATGTTGGGGACCTGCGTGGTAGTGGCAGTAGAAATAGCTGAGCACCTGAGGTGGGCCCAGGTGCTCTGCCCGGGCCTCCCTGGCTGTCGGCTCAGACACTGGAAGTGGTTTGATCTTTGCAGCAGCCGGGCATTTCTCCCGGGCGCTGTCTCGCCAGAGGGTGTTATTTTCCTCATGCTTGGAAAGGGAGGGAATGGGAAGTCCAGGCAGGCCGGCTGTCCTGGGTTGACAGGATGGCCAGAGAAGCCACAGGTGAGCGGTCTGGGATGTCCCGGCCCTCTCTCGGGAAGGCTAAAGAAGAGTGACGCACAGGTGATGGTGTCCCTAGTTCCGTGAGCCCCGCCTTGGGCAGTGGCTCTGACGTGGTGACGGTGAGCTCGTCATCGTCCTCGCTGCGCTACTTAGAGGGGTCCGACGGCCTCATGTGAAACGGCTGCTGTGCTGCTCCCGGAGACACGGATGTTGGGTCTGGGGGTGGTGCTTTCCCGGGAATCGGGGAGGAAGGCTCCTGGGGCTGGTGCTGGGATCGGAGCGCCCACAACTGTCCGTCCTCGTCGGAGCACCCAGGTGCAGCACGGGGGCGTTGGGTTGATCTTGACGCCCAGCTGGGTTCAAAGTGTCAAGATACAAGAGGGGGACCTGGGAGAGGATGTGTTCTCCTCCTCAGGAGAGCGTGGCTTCCGAGACAGCAGGTGGGGGCACTGAGCTGGGTGGCTTAGAAGAGGGGTCCCCAGAGAGAGGCCTGCAGATCTGGGGAGACATTGAGAGGAAAAGAAAGGGACACTGTCCTGTGGGAAATGCCTTTCTGAAGGCTCAGGTCTTGGGGCTCCCTCACTCAGCATGACCCTAGGGGAGCCGGGGAGTTAAACCAAGTCTTGTCTCCCGCTGAACTGATCTCTCGTTCACGCTTTGTGTGTCTGCTCAGCCCCCACTGCGCACCAAACGCGGTGCCAGGTGCTGGGCGTGGTGGCATGGAACCTGTCAGGATTCTCGGCATCGTGGGACTCACGTTTTGGTGACGGGATGGAGAACAAACATAAACGAGTACGAGAATTACAGATTGCCATACATTCCAGGAGGAAATAGTGAGGGCTGGCGCTGGGCGAGGCGTCTGTGGACAGCTCACCAGACTGAGATGGGGCCCATGAGGAGGGGCTGTGTGCGGAGGGGACAGAGGGAGAAAGCAGGGTGGAGGGCGCAGAGCTCTCGACCGTCAGAGCAGTGACTGTCCCCGGCTGCACGTTGGAGGTCTCCTGGGGGCTGTAGGGTTTCCTGATCTGGCCTCTAGGACGTTGCGACCTCATTCGTCTGGGGTTTGGCCTGAAATTTTACATATTTTAAATCCTCTGAGTGGTTCCACAGTGCAGCTGAGGTTGGGAATCCTGCCTTGGAGGAAGAGGAAGGGCCATATGGCTGGGACCCAGTGGAGGACACCCGAAGGGAGGTAGCGAGGTCATTCGGGGTTTCGGAGGACGTTTTAGGGAGTTTGACTTTGGTTCTAGTCAGTAAAACACATCACTTTCCACCGTAGCGTGTTTGTGGGTGTGTGTGGCGGTGGGGGGGGGCAGTGGCAGGGGAGGCCTCGACCTGCGTCTGTCCTTCCCCAGCGCTGGCCCACTCCCTCCCTCCCGCCCTTCCTAACAGCGTCGTCTTCGTCCTTCCTCTCCTGGGTCTGGAGAGAGGAAGTGGCACAGCCCTCCCACACCCACCATGCAGCCCACCCTACGCAGGGTCGCCCTCCCCACTTCACGGGTGAGGCTGCTGAGGCCGGGGCAGGAGAGGGCTGGCTCTCAGGGTCACACCGTGGTCAGCAGGGGCCGGGCTGTGGTGTCCACGATGAAGACACGCGGCTCCGCTTGAACGGCCTCATCGATTCTTCCTCAGGATGTGCGCACTCCCCCGCGGGCCTGTCCATGGCTTTCTGTGTGATGAGCCGGCCTTGCTTCTCTTCTGTCCTCGTTCCTCCTCCGCGTTAAGGAGAGAGTGAGGGGAGAGACACACACACTCAGAGACAGAGAGACAGAGGGAGGAAGGCTCAGCCCTGGGCTCAGTGCCTCAGTGTGACAGATAGGAATAATGGGCTGGCCCAGGCTTTCTGATAAAAACGTGGAACCTCTTGGGCAGGAAGGGCTTAAGGCCTGGCTGGGTAGCCTCTGGGGACCAGCGGGCAGACCGGCTGATGCACTGTGCCTGCCCTGGGCTAGGACGAGGAGAGGACGGGAGGGATGAGTGAGGAGGGCGCAGCTTGGCGGCTTCCTCTGCCTTGACCTCAGTGGGCTGCAGGCTTGGTAGGCAGAGCCCTCAGACAGGACTGGGTGTCCTTGTGGGTAGCTGAGACCAGAACAGCCTTTCGGGACCCTCGCCTGTGTCCTGACATTGGCCCTTGGACACAGCCCAGGGACGAGATCAAGGTTCTGCCACTTGAGAAGGACGGGGGATCTCATAGAAACTTGGTTTCCTAAGAAAACAACCCTGTTTCTCTGTGACCGTTTGTGGGCAGACGGGTGCATCCCCAGCCTCTGCGGAGACTGACCTACTTCCCAGCCCGGTCCCCGCCAGGCGCTGGGCCTGGTCTGCAGCTCCCTGAGCCCTGCCTGGACCCGGGGTCTCCCCAGAGTCCCTGCCTCACTCTGGGGCATCACGCGGACCTCCCTGCTTCGTGGGGCTGGGCCGCCTCAGTGCCCCTGTGTAACTGGGACACTGTGCAAGGACATTAAAAGGTTGTTGATCACCTGTGGCAGAGGTGACCCTCTGGGACCTGTTCTTCACAGTGAGAGGTGGCAGGCAGCTCCTCCCCATGCCCCGATTCATTTTCCTGCCACTGTCCACTCACCCTCCCTGCTGTGTCCTCTTCGTCCGCATCCCAGAGTCCCAGTGTTCCCAGGGACTGGCTCACTGTCAGGTCTTTCCTGGCGGTCTTTGCTGCCACTGGGTCTGCAGTGGACCCAGCGTGAGCCCCGGGACACAGGGTTCCGATCTCAGCTCTGTCGTGTACCAGCTGGTGACCCCAGGCAGGTCACTTCAGCTTCCTCGTCGGTAAAATGGGGTGAACATAAAACAGAAAGATGGCCCTGGAGGTGCCAGTGTGGAGTCGCACAGCCAGTAAGTGGCGGAGCTGGGATTCAACCCCAGTCCCGTGTGGTGCCAGCGCCGGGACACAGCAGCTGTCCTTTCTCAGGGCGACAGACAGGGCCATGTGTCCTTCCCCCCAGCACTTCCCCACAGGAACAGCCATGTCCCGGCCACACTCGGACAGAGGCTCCCTCCCTCTCTTCTCTAGCTGCCCCCCCCCGCCTGGCTCGCTCTGTCTGGCCCACGGCCAGTGCGTGACTTTCCTGAATCCAGTGAACTGACGGGAGCGGCGGGTGCTGGGCGTGAGGCGTGACAAAGCGCCCCCTGAGGCCGGCAGGAGGGAGGGACGTGACCCAGGGCAGCACAAAGCCAGGAGACTGAGACAGGGTTGTGGTCCTATGGTGGACCCACCAGGTCACCTTGGGCCAGTCACTCGCCTCTCGGCTAGGTCCCTGAGTACGATCCCAGGGGGAGGCGGATTCCGAGAATTTAAAGGTGGGCCGTGGTGGGGATGTGCGGGGGAGGGACCGAGGCGAGCCTGCATCTCCGTCTCAGAGGTGAGGACATGATGCCAGAGGCTTGGCACCGTGCAGGGGACGGTGAGGCTGGGGCCTGCCTGGGCCCACATCTTTCTGACTCGAGCCAGTGCTCTAGGTCCCAGCTCGGCTGAGATTTGCCCGTGTCGTGGATTTAGTAAGTGGCCCGGGGGAGACCTGGGTCCCTGAGTGTATAGGGGCTTTTCCATATCCACAGCCTGCTGTCTCAGTTTACCTGCTTAGACACCTGTCCACCTGAGCATCCAGGACCCACTATGGAACATTGCGGGGGTCTGAGGAAACTGAAAATGACAGGCCCTCGTTTAGAACAGACTGGATGTTTTAAGATGGTGACAACAGAGTGTTTAACCAGCATGAGACCCTTCTGAGTCCGGGGCCCAACATGGCTCCACAAGTTACATGCTTCTGAAGCTGGCCCTGTGAGCCCCAAACGTGTCCCTGGCCCCGGCAAGTTCGCCCCCACCACAGTCTTTCCCAAAGCCAGGGCTTCGTCCCCTGGACCCTCGGTCATTCTGAGTCGTTCTTGGATGTAATGGCTGGACCCCTTCCTGCCTTAGTGGCCCACACCCCCAACCCAGCCGGTCACCATGAACTCGTTTGGTGTCCGCCAGATGCAGAAGGAAGGCTGTCACGTGCCTACAGGCTCACAGAATAAATGACCCTCCCTCACACCCGTGACTTTCCCTGGGCTTGGGGCTAACGAGACGTGGCCTGGCCGGACTCAGCCTTGAGCGTCCATGCCTTACCCACCAGGAAGAGGTGTTCTAGGATGTGAGCAAGTGCTAAAGGCCTCTTCTAATTAGCCGGCTGGAGCCTAACGGGGGATTTCACGGGCAGAGCCTTCTGGTGGGTGGTGCGTGGTTACCATGGAAACCTCCCCACCGTGCTCAGCCGCCTCCCGCAGCAGCTTCCCGGGGGAGCAGACATTGCTCCACGGAAGCGGCAGCTGGGCTATCGACACTGCCTGAGAGAGAGATAAATGGACAATTAGCAGCAAGACGGGTCAAATCCTTGTTGGAGCAAAGTTTTACCTCCATCCATCCTGGGGCCTAGTTGAGGCTGCTGTCCCCATGTGAGAGGAACCCATGGGGCGACAAGCTCGGGGAGGATGAGCCCCGTCTGCCGAGCCCAAGGGCAGGGAACGTGTGTCGCTGGGGGCCGGATGCCTCTGCCCCTAAGGCCAGGAGACGTGAGGACCTGGGCTCCGTCTTCGGTTCTGCACACGAGCATTTGCTCATTCTCTGCCGCAGGGAAACCCCGCCAGCACTGTTAGCGGGCTCCAAAAAATTTAATGCGCAGAATCGCCCTCTTGTGGAGGGTACTACGTGGGCACAGATGGCGTCTGAGGGCTGCACTGGGCAGCACACGCTAGGCTTGGCTGCACCTCAGTGGCTGGACACCACGAAGGTTGCTGTGTGGGTCACGCAAACCCCGCTGCGGCCAGGAGGGTCCTGTGTCGTGACCGTGCCACCTTCGTGTTGCAGCAGGAGGGGGAGGCAGAGTGAGGGGGGCCACGGGTCCTGTCTCCTCGCAGAGCATGGGCCACACGGCCCCAAACTAACCATACGCAAGGTGGGAGAAATGGGGAGAACGTGGAATTTTGGTAGCCACCATCTTGCAAGAAATTATCCAAAATGTAGCTCTCTGGGGTGTGTAAATGGCTGACCAGCCCCTGGCTCCACATGGCCCTCTCTCTCCCTGCTCTGCCTCCAAGGTTCACACTAAGGGCCACCGAAGGGAACAGCCACAGCACCCCCTTTTTCAGAGCCTTTCCTCGCTGCCTGCGTTTGCTGCACCCCCACCTGCACCTTTGGGCCAGGACCGTGTCCACTGCCCTCCTGCGCAGGCCCCTCTGCTCCCGCCTCAGCGGCAGGACATAGTGACCGCAGGAAAGCTGTGGCAGGGCTTTGGGCATCAATGCAGGCTGGCCAGTTCTAGAGGGGACAGCACCCGGAGGTCAAGAGGAGGTGGGAGGGGTCCAGAAAGGCCTCAGAGAGCCTGTCACACCGTAATCCTGAGGCATGAAGGGACACATCCGTTCACTCAGTCACCATGCACTCACTGATCGGTGCCTGCGGGGACTTGTCAGGGCCACCTTTGCTCCAAGGAGTGGGCGCCCCAGCAGGGAGTGGGCGCAAGGCAGAGTAGGGCACTGTAAATGCCTTCAGAGATGCACCCTGGGCCACACAGGCTTTGGAGAAGGAGAAAGGAAATTCTCCCTGAGCCAGAGGCACCCAGGGGAGCCCGTGGTCAGGGCGGAGTTTGAGTCCGACCTTGGAGGTGGGTGTTGATGTTAATTTATGTTAGTGTTAACTTTAGAGTTATGTTAGAAATACTGTATTGCACAAGGCATATGTGTTTGTGGGAAAGAAAGTGGGAGACACAGATGAGCAAACTAAACATAGTTACGCATCAATTAAAATTTGACATCTGTTTGTCAATCAACCAAATTTGGCCATTCTATGGATATTGTTTTATGATCTTATTATTTCATAACATAGTAATCAATTTTGTATCAGTAAATACTGTTGGGCACTATCATTTTAAGTTGGTGAATCACATTCTATTCTGCGAATATACCTTATTTTAATCAATGCTCTATTGTTAGATGTTTATATTACTTGCAGTTTTTTGTCATAAATGCTGTTGCGATTAAGGTCTTTCTGCACAAATCTTTGTGTGGCGGTTTCCACAGGAAAAATCGAGTGTGTTTTCACTCTTTCGTGGGGCATTCAGGCTTGGCAGAAGGGATGTTCTTGGCAAAGTGGCGGCAGAGTTGGGCACGCGAGCATCTGTGGCAGGCCCGCTGTGTGGCAGGTGCTGTGCTCGGAGCTTTCATGTACACTGACCTGCGCCATCGCTGTAGAAGCCGTGTGAGAAGCTCTGGGCGGCTCGCATTTTACCAGCAGGATAACTGAAGCACAGAGAGGTTGAGCTGCCTGCTCAGGGTCACACAGTAAGCGCTGAGCCAGGAGCGATTGCAGGTAGTGAGCGGTACTCAAGGTCGTCACGCTGGGGTTTCATAATGGCTCCGTGTGTGCCTGGGCCTCTGTACTTTGAGAGACACGTGAAGAGGCCGTCGGAAGCTCTTGGTCTTCAGGCTGGCGCCCTGGAGCCCTCATCCCCTTCTCGTCAGGATGGTGACGTCAGCAAAACTTCCTGCTTGGAAACATTGTTTTGAACTTGGTAACCTGTAAGCTGGGTTGCCATGGTTACCAGAGAGCCCTGGGGAATGGTGCACACAAGGGTGGGCTTCACACATATTTGCCCTGAGTTGGTGAGTCTGGCACCCTTGGGTGCCAGGGCCCACACCGCTGCACCCGGCGTAGCCAGGCTGCCACACACCCAGCAGGCTCAAGGCGAAGTGATGACTGACTTTACTGGGCGCCATGGGGAGCAGTGATGCAGGCATCTCATTCCACCCTCCCCAGCCGTGCGTGACAGACGCCACTATTGTCCCATCTTACAGGTGAAGCCCGAGACACGGGTTCAATGACACTCTCCAGTGTCACACAGCTAGCAGTGGCAGTCTGGATGCAGAGCCAGTGCCCACAACAGCCCGGTCCCGCGAAGGCCACGGTCTTCACGACAAGTCAAAGCAGACGTCATCTCCTGGCCTCCGGCTGGTACTGAGCTTCTAGAGGCCGGAAGGGATGTGCGTTCCTGCAGGGCCACCGGGACTGTCGGCCGAGCACGGGCGCCACGGGGCTGTCCTGAAACCACGAGCCGAACAGAGGCCACGCTCAGATGTCCCTGGGCATCGGGCAGTTGTGCCTTAAAGTCACCATGAGACACTACTGGGTGGCAGGTGGCAGGTTCACTGATTACCTGTCGAATCCACTTCTTGCTTGTTTAATACCAAGGCCCTCAAGCGGACCCAAGTCCAAGCACCTACAGGGCTCTGAGCTGGAGCGAGATGGGCGGAGTGCCGAGGGGGGCTGAGTGGGGGCCGAGCGGGACGGGCACACAGCTTTGTCTCTGGGGGGAGCAGGCCCCCTGTCCACCCAGCTCAGATCTGAGCACTTCAGAAGCTGAGGGTCTGGATGATTCTGTGAATCTCCTGATTTTTAAATGTTAGCAGACTTTCATAAAAAGGAAAAAAGTGGCTCTGTGCAGGCAAAAGAAAATCGTCTGAGGGTCAGGCAGCTCTGCCTGGAACCTACTTGTGCCCGAAGGCTCCACTGGGGACACGGGTGGAGGCCCCATGGCCCTGCCCTCCCAGAGACCACAGTCTAGAGTGGCGTTTTACAAACTGTGAATTGTGATTGATTAGCGTGTCTTGAAATCAGTTTAGCAGATGGCAACCAGCATGTAAAAATGGCATAGGAAAAAATAGGGTGTTATGGAAAATATCCGAGCACGTCGTATGTAATAAAGGCAGGTCTGTGTAATAAAGGGAGGTCTGTGGGTTTATGTGTACTATGGTCATATGACATAAATGGCCAAAAAGGTTGAGAATTGACTTATAAAGAGAGATTACGCGGCTCAGAAAGAGGACAGTCGCCATGTCCCACTTCCGTTGAACACTGGTGACGGTGCGTTTCCGTCACCAGCGTGCAGCAGTTAAGACCCTGAGCTCTGCCGCTCACTATCTGCGTGGCCTTGAGGAAGTTGCTTGCCCTCTCTGTGCCCCTCTTTCCTCATCTGTGGAATGGAGGGCGAGGATTCAGTGAGTCAGTGCGTGAAAAACCCTTTGCACGGTGCCTGGCGCACTGGAGGTCTTCACGGCTGTGTCTGCTGCTGCCATACTCATGTCACCTGCGTCCAGACGCATTCCTAGGAGGTGTCCGAGGCAGCACTCCACTCCCTGTGAGTGGTAGACGCTCCCGAGTTGCAGTGAGTGGACTTTCAGGGCAGGGTCCTTGATGATGATAGAGCTCCCGCGGCCAAGAGCACTCTCCAGCCCCGCCCAGCCGGGGGCCGTGGGTCCTCCACCCTCGCTGCTGCCCCCAGCTGGGGGCTCCTGGGTCCCCACACCAAGCCCGGCTGAGGCTGCAGGAGCCCCCGGCGCCCACGCAATCCCTCGTCACACACCCAAGCTCGTGAGGGTGACCGTCGTGCCCATGTGTAGATGGAGAGGCAGAAGTGCAGGAAGGGCCACAAGATGTGACCAAGTCCTCCAAGAGGGGGCGCGACACAAGCAGAGCCACGAGGGACAGGTGTGTGCCTGGGGCCCGGTGGTGACCGGCAGGAGAGCAGGCCACAAGGGGCCCTGCTGTCCCAAACGGTCTGGAGCCTGGTTCTGGGGTGTCTGTGCTCGTGGCAGTGGGGAGCCCTCAGGCACTTGGGCTGTGTTTTTCTGCTGTATCCCAGTTCCCTTAGTGATGTGAACCCCCAACTCAGTCAACGCGGCACCTCCTTACTCGCCCGCTCCGGCTCTGTGCTTGGCCGAGCGCCTTCCCGTTCCCCAGTGATGAGGTTCCCGAGCTGCCTTTGGAAACCTCAGTGCCGTTCTGCGTTTAGCTGCGGAAGGTCCCCAGGGAGCCGGTTGGATGTCCCGTCGTCACTAAATCACCGGGTTGTCTTCATTTTCTCGCTTCCTCCACAGAATTTGAAGCCAGTGGGGAGCCGGGAGCTGGGAGCTGGGGAACTGCGGGGAGATGTGTGAACGCCCGCTTTCTGAGTGCCCAGTACGTGTCGGGCTGCGCGCTTTGCTTGCCTTGTTCTTCGACCTTCATGGGGACCCCGGGCGGGGGGTGGGGGGCGGGGCGGGCCATCATTTTACAGACGCGCAGAGGGTTAGCGAGTCCCGAGGGCGAGAGCACACTCCCAGCTGGCTCTCGGGCACCTCCGCGTGAACTCCAGCTCTGCAGCTGCACACACGCACCCTCCTTTTTCCCCAGTGTGGGGATGCGTGTGCATCGGCTCCCCTTCCCTTCGTCTCCTTCTACTTGGAAAAGGTCAGAGGCATGGTGCCCAAGAGAGAGGAAAATCTCGGACTCTCTGTCCCCAGCCCAAGGGTGGCAAGTGTCTTTGGACTGACTGGCAGGGACACCCAGGATGGGCAGATGAGGGCTGGGCAGACTGGCAACGTTAGTCCTGGCTGCCACGAGTGCAGGGAGGGACTCTACAGCTGACATTTCTGCTCCAGTCTGTGCACACGAATCCACGATTCTCAGAGGCACAGATGAGTGGAGTAGACGCATGTGCACTGTGCACGTACGTGATGTTTGCCTGCCTGGACTTCACCCTGCTAAAACAACACAGCCGCAGCCACCACAACAAACAGACGACGTAAGACCCCGCAGAGCAAGCCCACGCCTGTGCTGTGCCGCCTCGCACGCCCCACCGGCCGGGCTGAGGGCCCGCTTCCCTGCGTGAGTCGTGACCTCTCGGGGCCTTGCACCCAGCGACCGCCTCGTGTGGGCGGTTGCCCAGCCCTTAGCAGGGCGCACGTGGCGCGTGCCCCCTGGTCCCAGGAACAGCCGCCCACCTGCCGCACTCGACCTGCATTAGCTCCGCGACCCAGCACAGCGGGCCCCGGGGTGCTGCGCTCACAGCCACGCACAGTGACAGGGTGGCCCCGGGGCACCGCGTGGCTGAGCAGGCCCCTGGCTCACACGCTCGGTCCCAGTGCCCACGCTCTCCGCCTCGGCCGCCCTGCCCGCCGCCTGTCTCTCTGCTCGCACCCTGATAGGCTACGAGCGGCTGCAGCTCTTTCACAGAGCAGAAAGGCTGCAGAGGGTCCCCTGAAAACTGGGCTTGTTTTGCAGGGAGGAAATGCCTGTGTTGGTGTCAGGGCACCATGTACAGCGTGTTTTATTCCACATAAGTTAGTCTCCGTGTTCACCCCTGCTGGCAGTGGCCTGGCGGCTGGCGGGGCTTGGCATCAGGTCAGCCCGGAGACGGCTCGTTAGGGTAGGCGGCCGGTCTGCAGCCGCCTTGTCTCCCTCCCCTGAGCAGAGTGGAGCGTGGGGCCTAACTGGGGGCAGGATGCCGACGGCCCTCTTCCAAGTGCCTCTCTTTTGCCTCGTCTGTTCCTGCAGGGGCATAACCAGGGCAGGCTCAGGCTGCCGGGCAAGCGGGTGCAGACTTCTTGTGCCGAAAGCCAGAGGCTCAGACAGGTGTCTTCATGGAATCCTGGAAAATGGAATCCAGAGCCTCTTAAGAAGAGAGAGCCGTCGGGTGCTCAGAATTACCGGGCTTTAGAATTTCTCTTCTTAGAACCTGGAAATAAAGGTGCAGCCACCACCACACTGAGGGGGGACCCCCATTTCCTCATTTGGGCCTGTTCCCCCCACCCCATCTGGCTGATTCGTGTCATTTGTGTCTTGGCTGAGTCCCTCACTCCCCATCTTCACTGAAGGGCGCCCCTGCAGGGTGAAAGCTGGGCCCCATCTTCCCCGATCATTCTCCTCTCCGCTGACCTGACCCAGAGCTCCCCATCCCCTCCCCCAAGGTGTACAAGGGCTTTAGCTGGGGGTCCCACTGTTTTGTTTAGCACCGAGGCCCGGCAGTGGACACATGCCTGACCCACAGTGGCCCTCTGTGCTGTGTGTGGGGTGACCGGTGGGTAGCTGGGCTTCCCTTCATTGGCTCTCGGGACTAGAAGGAATTCACGGTGGCCTTGCTCAGCTACTCCCCGCATCCTTGGCAGAACCCTGACCAGCGCCATCCAGCCTCTGCTCGCATTCCTGCAGGGGTGGCGTCTTCCACTGCGCATCACGTTTCCGGGGGTCGTCCACGTTGTAGGTGTGTCAGTGCCTCACCCCTTTCTACTGCCAAACAACGTTCCGCTGTGTGGAGGGGTTCACTGATTTTACATGTCAGTCAGGCAGCCGATGGACGCCGGCCGTTCGTCTTTTGGCTCTTACGAACCACGCTGCTGTGAACGCTCGTGTGCAGGGCTTCGTGTGGCCATGTTCCAGCTCTCCTGGGTATGTGCCTAGTGATGAATGGCTGGATCACGTGGTCACTCTGTGTTTAGCTTTCTGCGGGCCTTCCGGACGTTTCCTCAGCACTGCACGGGTTTGTGGTCCCACCGGTGGGGGGCGTGGGTTGCAGTATGACTGGCTCACACTGGTTATTGTCCATTTGTTTTATTATAGTGCTCCTAGTGCGTAGTGGTACCTCATTGTGGTTTTGAACTGCATTTTTCTAATGACCAATGACATTGTGCATCTTTTCATCTGATGATTGGATGTTTGTATGTATTCTTTGGGGAAAAAGCTATTCAAATTTTTGGGCTCATTTTTAATTGGGTCAGGTCATTGCTCTTTCTATTAATTGAGGTGTAGGAACATTTTACATATTCTGCATATAAGTTCCTTGTCAGATTTATAAACTTCAAATACTCTCTCCCATTCTGTGGACTGTCTTTCCACATTATTTAAACGTAGCTGACACACAATGTTGTATTAGTTTCATGTGTACGAAACAGCAATTCGACATTCGTACCCCTTACGATGCCATCGCCTCGCCAAGCCTAGTCAGCATCTGTCCCTGCGCGGCCGTCACAGCATTACCGAGCGTAGCCCCGTCACCGTCCTGAGAGGGACATTTGCAGCACGGAAGTTTTAATTATAACGTAGGCCAATTTATCTTTTTTATCACTTGTGATTTTGTTGTCACATCTCAGAAAACATTGCCTAAGAAAGTCACAAGCAGGAAGATTTACACGGAAGCCCTGCCACCTTGCTGGTCAGTACACGTTGTGGAAGGTGTCGAGCTGACCCTGCGGGGCCGAGAGTTTAAGAAAATCCAGGGAGTCTGGGCGCACGCGCGCCCCCTTCTCGAGACGCTGTTTCCTGCAGTGGGCGGGAGGGCGTTCCGGGGGGTCTGTCCACACCGTGGCAGTCAGTCTTGTGCTTACACACTTACTCATTCACTGTTTAGTCTACAAATACGAATTTCCTAAGGGTCAAGGGCCGGGCTGTCTGCAGGAGGACAAACGCCCCCACGAAGCCAGCAGGTGTGAGGACAGCGAGGGCTGTGGCTGGAGGGCCTGGGGATGAGGTGGCCGAGGGAGCGTCTCGGGGTCCTCGGGTTTCGGGGATGTGCTCGGGAGAGGGGCGGCACGTGCAAAGGCCTGCACAGGGGAGCAGGAGCGGTCATGCATATGCCCTGTCAGCCCGGTGGGGAGGCTGGGGCGTCAGGGACTTCACCCAGGCACATCGTCACTTGTCTGTTCAACCTTCAGGTGGCTGGTGCTTGCTCGGTGCAGGTGCTGCGTGGCTCAGTGTCCAGAAAGTAAAGACCACAGCCTGGACAGGCTCCCAGGGGGACACAGAGGCCACGGTCCATAGCTTCGTGGTGTGACAGGAGCCGTGGCGGTGGGCACTGTGATGTCCACCAGCAGGAGGGCTGCATAGAGCTGTGCTTCCTGTCCCCTCGGAGTCCGGTATGGCCAGGTGGCTTGCTTTGAGACAACAAAACGTGAGCCGATAGGACAAGTTCTGCCTCATGAGCTCGTCCATGCTGGGCCCTAGACGTTGCCCTCGTTGCTCTCTGCAGTGACTCGGAACATTCTAGATAGAGGCTGCTCGGCCCATCTGGGCCCTGGGCCCTTGGATGACCCCAGTTGGTCACACCGTGTGACAGGGAAAGAAGACATCATTGTTGAGCCCCGGAGGTCTGGAGTTTTTACCGCCTGCGCTGACTGATGGCCAGGGTGGAGATAAGCATGAAGGCGGAACGTGCGACCGGCCCGAGGAAGTCGGGGAAGCTGCCCAGCGAGGAGGCGTCTTTGCAGACGCTGCAAGGACAAGTGGGGGTTAGCCAGCAAAGCGAAGGGAGCAGGTGCCGGGGACGGAGGGAGAGACCGAGGGTGGTGACCAAAGGAGGCAGCACGGGGGAAGCCCCAGGCTTGGGGGACAGACACGCTTGGGCTGACTTCCGGCTCTACCACTCTGCCTCTGTGACCTTGGGTGGAAGCTCCTGACATTCTCCCCGTATCAGGCTCCCCGTCACATGATAGGTAAGGTGGCACCTACCTTGCCTGTGCCCGGTTTCTGTTCATGAGTGCTCACTTGAAGTGGTGGCACTGTTAGATGTGATGGCAGGTGGACTGGCTCACTGGGTCCAGTTTTGTCGTAGCCTTCACCAAAACACCAAAGCCACGACAATCATAGCTCAGCCGCGTGTGGCACTGAGCACGTGCTCGGCATTTCCAAACCACAGTGTCAGCGTCACTGTCACTCACATCCATGCACACAGTGCATACCTGCCATGTCCGGAGCCACACGGCAGCACGGCAGCAGAGCTGGAATTCAGATGTGAGGTCTACGTCCAGTTGGGTGTCCACACTTGTAACTGTGA
Organism: Pteropus vampyrus; assembly: GCF_000151845.1. NCBI lineage: Eukaryota > Metazoa > Chordata > Mammalia > Chiroptera > Pteropodidae > Pteropus > Pteropus vampyrus. The sequence goes on along the minus strand of NW_011889055.1, from coordinate 997,196 downwards.
CACCACCTGCTCTTGGGCTCACAGTGTAGGGTCTTGCCTGGCGGCCGAGGTGACACTCTCCGAGCACGAAGCGTGGCTGTGACTGCGTGGAGGGCGGGCCCCCGGCTGAGACTGGCAGGTGGCAGGCACTGTGCCCTAGGGCATGATGGATTGCGGTGGCCAGTGAAGACAGCCGACACTGGCCGAGCCCCACCCCGAGTCCTGGCTAGGGCTCCGCACGCACTGGTGGCTGTCCTTCTGCAGACACCAGAGCTACCATCACCAGGCCTTCAGGCCTCACACTCGCCGGTGTCACCCTCTGAGTGAGCACTTGGCAGGGGCTCTTGCGGAGAATCGAGCGGTCGCAGGAGAACGTGGCTAGCCTTGAAGGTCATGTCAAGCACAGACACGCTGGCCATGTGGGAGAGGCTCTGATGAAGGGGAGGCAGGACGCTCCCGGAGGAGATGGGCATGGGCGTGGACTTGGTGGAGCCTGGGCACTCACTGACCAGGGCACTCAGTGGGGGTGGGAGGCAGGAAGAGGGTTCCAGGGTCACACGTGGCTCCCTCCCTCTGGCTTTTCCCATGGCAACAGAAGCCAGCACGAGGGCTTTAAACAAGGAGCCAGGGCACCCCACCACCGGAGTGGGGCGCAGGACGTGGTGGGGCGAGCACGTGAGGGCTGTTGCCTGTGTCCTGCCAGAGGACAGATGGGGGGTTGGGGGGAAGGCAGCAAAATGGAGACCCTGGATCATGCCTGGTGACAGCTTCCCTTGTCCTCATCCTCCCTGACCCGCGCTTGCCTGCCCGCAGGGGCACTGATGTCCACTGCGGCTGAGACTTCCGCCGTGCACGCGTCCCCACATCCTGGGCACAGGCCATGCAGCCCTGCTGAGCTGGAACCTGTGCGTGTAGTTCTGTTTTGTTTCCTGATATTTCTCTTTGCTCAGGGATGTGCTCTTTGCAGGTTTGAGTTCGCGAGGCAGGCTCTCCAGCTTCCACTTGGTCCTGAGTGAAAGGGAGGCTGGCCGCCTGGTCACCTGGTGCCAGGCGAGCAGTGTCCCAGGTTCCGGGCGTCTCCTCCAGATGGGGAAGCCGAAGAACCAGGGGTTAACTTCCTTTCCCAATTAGCTCTGCATTTTCCATAAAGACATAATCCTTTATTAAGTTAATGAGGCATAATAATTATTAATTGCTAATTATTCATCATTGCTTAGTCTATTTAAAAGAAATGATACCATTTAGAGCAAGATTTAAAGATACACAAATATCAACCAGCTTCCTTCAGATAGTCAGCTGTTTCAGATGGTCCTTAAATATGCAGCGGTGGCCCCATGGCACACACGATGGCTTCTTTGTCAGGAACATAGTAATTCTGTTCTAAATTCCATGACCCTGACCCACCTCTGTGTCCTTGGCCAACCCCTTCCGTTCTTGAGCATCAGTTTCCCACTGTGCAGTGCGGGGTGGACGCTGGACGCTGCTCGCAACCCTGCCGGGCTTTTAGCACAGAGCTTAGCGTGTGGCCAGTCAGGAAGTGGGCGCTGGAAATCAGCCCTATTTCTCAGGGTCGTCGGGGATTAAACGCCTTAACATACAGAGCGCCAGACGCTCAGCTGGGCTCAGGATGCGCGCTTCTTCTCCGTCACTCCTTGGGATGTGGGCATTTTGGGTGTCAGTAATTCACACTCTGTTTTGGATACTGTCTTACACTTAAAACACATTGTTTTCTGCTTGTGAGGTAATGTTTGCTCGTTGTAGAGACCTAAAAGATTTTAGGAGCATGTAAAATAAAATAAGAAGCTTCCATACAACCACCTACTGAAGATCTCAGCTGTAGATACTGTGCTTCCACCATTCTGTCTCTGTAAAAACAGGCGGAGGCATCTTCCGTACAGAGTTTTCTTCCTGATTCTTTCAAAAGACTCTTCTCCCTGTGGTCTTCCCGCCCCCACGTTTAACAACAGAAGCATATCAGAATTTGGAGTAAGGTCAGCTTGGGGACGAGAATTCACAGCTTTACCATGTCTTAGGTGTTTGTCCCTGGGAAAGTCCCCAGTCTTCTGTCACAGTGTGACTGGGGGCCTTAAGTAACGTAAGGCTGTAGAACGCTGAGCACCGTTCCTGAAACACAGTGTGAGGAGTGGTGGTGGCCGTCACCGACATGGACTAGCCTGCGGTGTCATTCAGGTCAGGATGTGCTGCCAGACACACAGCGTGGCAGTCATGGTGGCCCTAACACAACTGCAGGTAGACACCACGCCCTTGGGGAGCCGTCTCCACCTGGTGACCTGGAGCCCCCGGCCGCTTCCATGTTGAATCATTCCGTCCCACGCATGTTCTCGCGCTCGCTAAGGCAGGGAGGAGGAGCTGGGGCTCACCCTGTGACTGAGTGCTTCGCCCAGAGCGGATGTGCACCATTCTGCTTAGAGCCAGTCGGCCGGAGCTCACCCACCGCGTGCCACCCCTTGGAGCTGTGTGTGGGCAAGTGGAGTCCTGCCAGGCACCCAGCAGAGACAGAGACCGAGGTCTCCCCGCTCCAGGACTGTCTGCAACTCGTCTCCAGGGCCATCAGTCCCGGGGAAGATGGCACCAGGCCCCGCTGTGGCTCCTGACACCGCATAGATCACAGCATGGAGATCACCAAGTGGGTCTAAGCCCTGGGGAGCTGGAGAGCTGGCAGGGTGCTGAGGGCCCCTGGGAGTACCAGACTCCGCAAGGAACGCAGGAAGGGTGCCTTATGCTGTTCGTCCCCTCTTCTTTCTTCCCAGTTACAATCAGCCTTTCCTCTTCTTGGCAGTGGGGTACGAGGAGAGAAGGTTTTAGGGGCCAGAAGGACGTGGCCGTGCATCGTGGCTTTGGCAGCTGGCTGTGTGTCCTGGAGCAAGTTGCTTCCCGTCTCTGGGCCTTCATCGTCTCATGTGTGGCATGGGGACAGGATGGCTCTCTGATGTCTGTCATTCCATGATTCTGTGACTCCACGTCAGAGCCAGGTCCAGAGCTTGGACACTGAGGAACAACATGCCGGACACCAGCAGCATCAGGACCCAGCAGATCCACCGACTGGAACTGGCCGAGGCAGGATAGAAACCCACCTGGACAGAGGCAGATTCCGAGTCTTAACAGAGCTGCGGAGGGTGGGAGTCCACCTGTCGGGTGTGTTGCTGAGCACGCGCAGTGATTTTAGCACGAGGACTTTGAAAGAAAATCTAACGCCCACCTCTGGGCAGGCCGCCAGGGCAGCAGCCCCTCCATATCTGTCCTGGACCCGAGGTCACGGCCTGGAGGGGCTGGTGTGCCCCCATTTCCACCTTCTGCCAGCAGGTGGTTCTCTGCACAGCAGTCTCCAGGACCCGGGAGAGACGGGTCCATCTGCAGGATGAAGGGTTCCGGTTAGACCTCAGGGAGGCACTGGGGGCATGAGAAAGACACACCCTCGAAGGCTGGGGTTTGCATCAGCCAAGATACCCTGGGTGGTGGCATTCAGGACACCGGCCTTGGCCCCTGGGTGCAGAGTGCCCGGGGTGGCCTCTGTCCCCCAGCTGTCCTCCCCGAGCACAAGACCAGAATTCTTTCTGCTCTGGCGGGGCCCCTGGAGCGGCAAGGCGCACTGTTCAGTCACTTTAATTCCGTTTTGGAATTAAAGCAGCCCTTCCTTTGGGCCGTCACAGCGAGAGGGACTGGCTGAGAGGGAGCGCGCCGAGCCACACGGCGTTAACTCGGCATCGTCCCCAGCACGCTGCCCGGGCGGCGGGAGGCTGGCCGGCCGCCTCTGAACAGGGCCTGACAGGCAGCTACGAATGTCCCACCTCTCTGTGTCCTCCTGTCATAGCCCACTCACTGGTGGGATGCGACAGTTACAGACCAGCAGTGAGATGTTTGCAGAGCAGACAGCAACTCTTCCTTGTGTCTTCAGGGAGCGAGATCAAGAGCCTGAGAAAGTGTCCTCCCTGAGCTGCCATCGGCCCTGTGCCCCGGTGTGCCAGGCTCCCTGTGTGCTCGGTAAAATACAGGGACAGGGATCCAGTCTCAGGCTGCAGAGCGCACGCTCGCTGTGTGGCCGGCACTGCACGTGCCACTTACCACACCTGATTTCACCCTCTGCACGACGTCGTCAGCTTCATTTTGTGGATAAGACAACTTGGGCATAGCAAAGTGAAGCGACAAGCCAGCATCAGATTCAGAGGTAAAGGCTGAATTCTCACAACGGCCCGTCTGGTCCCCCAACCTCTAGCCTCCTTGCCCATGGTGAGATGCGTGTGCCAGGCAAGACTCACTCACAGAGCTGGCTGTGTCCTCTCTGTAACTCTCTGTAAGTCTGGTGCAGTTCGTACATATGCCAGTTAATTTATCCAAGCAGCCTGATGGTGACGGACGCGTGGCACCGAGAGGCCGAGGGGTTTGCCTGCGGTGGCACAGCCAGTTCATAGAGAAGGCAGGATGTGATCTCAGGGGCCTGGGTTCTGAGTACAGCCCCTGACCCACCACGTACCTACGATGTTTCCATGTTTGCCAATCCCCTGGTGGACGAAGCACGAGCACCCTCTTTCCCCTGGGATGGAGGAGGCCCACGGTCTCTGGACGGGACAGGGCTGTGGCCACTGGACCCCGTGCTGCCCTCTCTGCTGAGCAGATCAAGTTTGGTGTGCCATCTTGGCTGTGCTGTCTTCTTGGCCTTTGGGGACAGCCCTTCTGCGTGACAGCATGACAGTCGTACCCACAGCCCACACTGTGCAGAGAAAGTTTCATCTCATTAGTTGAATTAAAACTTACTTTTGAACTTGGTATATCTGTGTGATAGACTCCAAGTAAATTATCATTTTATTTATAGCTCCCCATCTTCCAAAAACTGAAGCAGCAATATGTTATCTGGCTCGTAAAAAAATAAAAATAAAATAAAATAAAATGACACCTCAAGCAGTGCAGTAACTAATTAGGGAGATGTCCAAACCGCTGCTAATTTGAGACGCTGAAATGTGCACCAGCGGCCGCCAAGCCGCGCTCCAGAGAGACCAGCTGCCGCTCAGATTTCACATTAAGTCAAACAATTATTTCGCCGGGTCGAGTGAGCTTTGTAAAGGCTCATTATAGTACAGTCTTTCAATTGCCTCGCAGGGCGTTCGGCCCCCGGACAGGCCGGATGGTGTCGGGGAGTCCTGCGCTGGGCACTAGGCGGTACCTGCATGTGCCAGGTGCGCATGGCAGGCTGTGACAGTGGCTTCGGAGGAGGAGGAGCAAGCCAGCCGGGTCTGCGTTTGTGGGACCCTCATTTAACTTTTGCCTGCCAGCGTTGTTAATTTTTTAATTGGAAGTGATGTTAGATTTACAGGGTGGCTCCGTCTTGCGGCTTCTCCCGATGTCAGCGTCTTACACAAGCATGGGGCGTGTTTGTGCCGGGCACAGTTTAGGTACTCAGGACACGTGTCAAGAAAAGCAGTAGCAGCCTGTGATCTCAGGGAGCATACAGTCTCCTGGGGCCGGATGGCATGAGAAAGGACGCGTGTCCATGGTCTGATGGGCAGCCATGCTGCCTGCACATACCTCCACGCCGTGGGTGACCGATGACCAGTGGCCGCTGCAGCGAACATTCGCAGTCACCAGGATGTGACCGCGTGACTCACCCCAGCGCTGTGCTGTGATGGTGGGAGGCGGGGTGGGCAGTGCTCACGTGCGTGTGACCTTGGGCAAGCCACCCCGTGCTGGCACTGCGGAACGGGGCAGCCGCATGAGGACGGTGGCTGTGATTTGGTTTTGCCTCTGGGCTGAGCGAACCCGGGACACAGTGGCTGTGGTTTGGACTCCTCTTCCACAGTCCCAGCAAGAGGGTGACCGTGGGTGTCCTGTGACCCCAGCCTCGGGGCTAGAGCTGACTCCTCGGGGAGTGTTACTGCCGATTCCGGTCAGGGTCAGCCCGGAGCGTGTTTCATCCTGCTTCTGGCCTCTCCTCCCAGTGGGGCCTCCAAGCCAGGGAACGTCGCCGGGAATAGGTGCTGCGGTGAAGGACGCCTCGACGTCTCTCTCATAAACGGCTCGGTCTGGGGCAGGTCACACACAGCCCAGGGTGCGGGAGGGGACAGGTACCCGATGCCACCTGCCAACTAGGAGCTGCCGGTGAGAAGAGGAAGTGCCCGTGCTCACTCGCGTTTGCTGTTTTCAGAGGCGGGTGACAGTCCTCTGTCTTGAGGACTGGAGTGAACAGACAGTGTGAGGGAACCACCCCTGGAAATGCAGAGTCTGGAAATGCGACCCACGTGGCTGTCTTTCCGCCTGGACCTCCATGCCCGGTCTGGCACGCTGCTTCCCGCCAGGCGTGAAGCCCCGCACAGAGCCAGGCGGGCGGACCTTCCCACAGAGCAGGGCTGGAAGATGCGGGGCGGGAGCTCCGAGGACGAGCTTCCTCGTCAGCCTCATCAGTCCCAGCAGAGTGGCCAAGGGCTCCATCAGCTTTCACTCCGTGTGGCTTCTGCTGGCTGGTCCGACTCTGGCCGCTCCCCATCGGCATGTGGCCGGAGGTGCCCGTGCACAGTGCTGAAGGAGCGACCTGCTGGACACTGCCCCTGTCCTGCAGCCGTAATGAGAAGTGTCTCCCTTCGAGCCTCTCCCACGTGGAAGATGCTCACTGTGGTCTAAAGCAGTGTTCTCCAGGTGTGGTGCCCACTTGGCGGCGGCAGCGTCACCTGGACACACGCTAGAGATGCAGGTTCTCAGGCCTTCCAGACCTCGTGCATGAGACACTCAGGGCCCAGACGTGTGAACAAGCCATCCGGGGACATGGCGAGGCTCACTCAGGTTTGACCAGCACTCAAGGCCCAGTGGGGATAACCTGGCCACGAGCAATCCCTCTGTGAGGTCAGGGTCATCCACACTGTCACAGTTCTCAGAGGCTTGGACAGACGGCTGGGGAAGGGGACCCTGTAAGAATGACTGAGGACGAGGGCCACACGTGAGCGTGGCTGCAGACACCACCCCGCTCCGGGGCCACACTCAACTTCCCGGCTCACGCGCTTTGAAAATTTACTTTAAAACTAAACACGGTACATGTAAGGCGCTTGACACGAAGCAATGACGGCTAGTGCCGAGCGTGTTGATGGCCGTCCCCTCACACAGCGGCCGCCATCTGGGCTGAGGGTGACTGGCATCTGCTTCCTCAGCGAGTGTCCAGGGTCCAGCAGTGTCAGCAACTCTGGCGTCCACACTCGCCCCTCCTGCACCGCTGCACCCTGTACCCGGACCCGCACGTCCCTGCCCGGCTTCCGGGTGTCCCCTGTCTCTTAGGGGCCACACGTAAGTGAGGTCACGTGTTTTTCTTTCCTTGTCTGGCTTATTCCCTTTGGTGTCGCTGTCCTCTAGGCTTGTACACGTGGCCGCAGAATCTCCTTTTTAAAATCTAGTAATAGTGTGTGTGTGTGTGTGTGTGTGTGTGTCTCTCTCTCTCTCCCTCTCCCTCTCTTCCTCCCTCCCTCTCCCCCCTCCCCCTCCCTCCCTCCCTCCCTCCTTCCTTACCCAGCCATCTACTGACGGACACGAGGCTGCTCCACGTCCCCGTCCCTGTGAACACTGCGGGCATCTCTTTGACGTCCGCCCCCGTTTCCTCTGCGCTGACTCCCGGAAGAGGCCTTGCTGGGCCGTGTGCTCTCTTCTCAGTTTTCTGAGGAGCTAACTCCGTGCTGTTCCCACCGCAGCTGCACCAGTTCGCGATCCCACCAGCAGCGCACGTGGTCCCCTCTCCCCACGTCCTCCGAACTGCCCACTTGCTTCCCCTTTTTGTCATAGGCTCCTAACAGGTGTGAGGTGACACCTCGTGTGGCTTTGATTTGCATTTCTCTGGTGACGAGTGATGCCGAGCGTCTTTTCATATGCCTCTTGAACATTTGTATGTCTTCTTTAGAAAAAATGTATTCAGGTCCTTTGCCCGTGGTTTAATCAGGTCGTTTGTTTGGTCTGCGGTTATTTGAGTTCCTTATATATTCTGGGCATTTACCCCTTATCCGAAAGATGGTTTGGTTTGCAAATACTTTCTTCCAGTCTGTAGGTTGCCTTTCCATTGTCTAATACTATAGACGTCAAACTAGTGGGTGTTAGAAATATGGGTCTGTGCGGCTGATACAGAATTTTAAAATTATTTTAAAATAGTTGCCTACTTTTACAGTTGGGATTCTTATGTAAAATTTGGATTTCTGGCTTCTGAAAAATCAGAAAATCTGGCCACTCTGAGCTCGCGGTTCCCACGTGACCTCAGCTGGCTGGAGCAAAGCAGCAGCTTCACTCCTGGGCCTCGCTCCGGATCTGCCTCGTTCCCCGCTCCTCCCCACTGTGTCCCCGGACTGGGGTGGACTGTCAGCCCCTGTTTCTTTGTGCTTGTCCTGCTGTTTGTTTTCTTTTGCATTTTGGGGAATGCAAAAACCAACTCTTTCTCGTGTCCACGTTATTATCAAAAGTGAGACGACACAGAGCAAGGAGGGGCAAAGGGCCAGGGCAGATGCCACAGGGCTCACTTCTCGGAAGTGAAGAGTGAGCGGAGATGTTTGATCTGAAAGCCAAACGTGACAGTCCTGGGAAGAATACCACTTAAGGTGGCAACTAAACATACACTGCCCTAAGGACACTACCCCGTCACCAGCCGCCACGGCCGCAGTGGCAGCTCTACTTCCTGACCCCCCTCGGAGCGCGCGTTCATCTGCCTTTGTTTCCGCATGATTCTGCTTCTTTTCGGCTCACCTGCTTCCTTTGTGATGCGCACTTCAAGAAATTTTACTTTTCCTAAGTCTTGCTGATCTGTAATTCTTTACTGTGCCAGCAGTAAACTGAAGACCCCTCAGTGCCACTGGGGCAACTACAGATTTCATATAGCCCCAGCGGTAACACAGCTATCAGCCTGCCGCCTACCAGGTGGCCTTGGGCAGGGTAGATGTCCTCCCCGAGCCACCGTCTCCTGTGCCTGACGCCACCAGCAATAACCGTGCTATTCAGCAGGATGGCGGCCTTAACTGCACTGGAAAATCGGTGCACGTTCTTAGCACGGTGCCTGGCTCATCGAAGTATCCAGTATGGTTTAGCTACTTACTCTCTTTAATTTAGTGCCACGTTCTCATGAAGCATGACCCTGGCATAGTTCTCCAGCCACCAGCCTCGGGGGCAGAGGGCAGAGCGCATCGGGGCGGAAGAGGACCTGGGAGGTCGGCATCAGGCAGCAGGTTCCGCTCCCGGTTTTTCTCTGCTTTCCCTGGCGAAGTATCTTTATGTAACAATGCAGTGTGGGCTCTTAATTTTTAAAATAACGACTCCATTTTTAAAACCACCCCTGCTCATTATAAGTTAATTCAAACAGTGCCAGAGTAGGGAGAAGGAAGTAAAATAAATCACCCAGATCTTTACACCTAAAAATAACCACTGTCAGCATGACGGGCAGTTTGTCCAGAAAGACAGAAGGAAAGAGATGCTGTAATAAATGAAATTATAGTATATGTGCTACTTAAATAAGTTATTAAAATTTCCTGAATTTAACAGAAGAAAAAACCATTTGAGTAAAACTGAAGGGCTTGCCAAAATGCAATTCTTCACTGTAGCTAGTATTCCTTAGGAAACCTCTAATGGTAAGGGCGGGAAATGACAGAGGTAGGAATCGTTTTTTTTTTAACTTCACACTTTACTTTTGGACGGTACCGAGTGACTCCCGATAGGGGAGACGGGAAGCGTTAGCATGCACACTCCCACCTGGTGTCCCCAACCCTGCCGATTTCTGTTAATTGCCTATACTTCTACTTCACCACCGTTTATTCATTCGTGCTTTGTTCTGGAACTGTCAAACCCAGGCTGTGGGGTCCGGAATCTATGATTAAGTGGACTCGCTGTTCACAGGGCCCTCACCGGAGCCCTGCCTGCTTCATTTTATCTTCCTGTCACGTCATTATTCCCGATGAGCTCGGGAGAGCTGTCACTTCCCGTTTATTCCACCCTGAAGCATGTTTGCCCCGTTGCCTACGTGCTGAGTGACATGAGGGATGTTGTGGAATTACAGTTCCCTCTGAGACCTCCGTGAGCAGGGCCACCGCCGCTCCCGACGCTCAGCACTGTGGCGGGGACTCAGACCACGCCGCTCCCAGTCGCGCTGGCTCGTGCGTCCTGCCTGGATGGCGGCTCGGGGAGGTGCCGCGTCGCCCACACTAGGCCTTCCTGGAGAACACACTCTTTCGTACCAGACGCTCGGTTCCCCGTCTGCTTCCAGGAAACTGCGCCGACGGAGCTGCCCACCGTCTCTTGTCCTTGTCACGTTCTCTGCGGCGGGGACACCGGCGGTGCTAACGCGGGCCCGCGGGCCCCAGCTGCCTGTGCGAACGCTCGAGTCTCCGGCTCACTTCTGCATCTCAGCGGCAGCCGTGTCAGGCTTGCTTGTGTCACAGCAGTTTCCAGCTCCATCTTGCTTATTCCTTGAAGTGTCTAAATCACTCATTCTGCACGGATGTTGTCTGGTCGCTGTGCCCCGCCTTGGCTCTGTGTCTTCCCGATACCTCGTTCTTTGAGGACCTCCTTTTGTCTGAACTCCCGCCGTCTGACCTCGTTCTAGTGGGGATCGTCACCAGGGAGCACGGGCACCCTCCTCCAGAGACGGGTCCTCACCTCCGGTGGCCACTTCCTGTCTCTGCCCCGCCCCCGCGGTAGGCTGGCTGGCACTGTTGCTGTGTTTTCTGTCTTGTTCGTGTCCCCACTCGCTCTGAGAGAGTGGCCGAATTTTCCCTCATTCCCTTCCCGGGCCCGTCCCAGGGCTGGGATTGTGTCTTCCGGCTGCTTTTCTGCAGCGCAAGCCAGGTGAGCCGGCAGGTGGGGGCGGGCGGGCCTCGGGGCCAGGACAGCGGATGCCGTACTGTTCCCAGGGGCTGTAGCCCTCGGCTGGGTCCACCCGCCACACGGGACATATCCTGGAGACACCTTCTGCCTTGGAGTTGTTCCCCAGTCCAAGGTGGTGACATGAGCCTTTGTCCCCATGGAAGGTGTCAGCACCTGTCCCTAGCGAGGCTGCCTACACGACGAGCCCCACAGCCTGAGGAGGAAAGGAGCTCCTGCCTCTCTCCACTCGTGTGATGGAGCTGGGCACATCCCGGGAGCACCTGAGAGTCCGTCACCGTGCCAGGACCACCTCTGCGACGTAGGGGGGTACGGGAGGTCTTCTTGGTGACATAATTCAGATAAGTCAGCATTACATACTTTGTCCTGTCTTGGTGTCCTTGTCATAGTTTTACTGGTCACCTTTTGAGTGACTCACTGGTGGCTTTTTTGGCACCGAGGAGCACGTCTGCGAGAGCTCACGTTTTCATCTTTCCCAGAAGATTTTCTACTAAAGACCTTGTGAAGAAGTTGACAGAAGTGGGGAGAGCATGGCACTTGGCAATGCGAGGGTGCCACTGGAACCCCAGTGGCTTCGGTGGCCGCATTTATGGGCACCTTTCTATCGTGAAGTAGCTGTGGTACTCCAGGCCGCCCACTCCGCTTGGGCAGCTGGCTGTGCTTCCTGGGGACAGGCACATTAGTGGCCAAGGCAGGGCCTCCTGCCCGGTGCCAGTTATGTCCCCTCCCATCCCCGAGCTCCGCACCCCTCGACTCCTGCTGCAGGGCCAGGTGGACGGATGCACTCAAAGTGACAGCTCCTTCTGTTTCCATGGCTTCGCGTCACTCATCCTCAGCTCGCACTGCTGTCCTGGGGCGGAGGTTCACGGGGGCAGCCAGGCCGGGGGTCACTTGCTGGGCACAGTCATCAGGCCTCCCTCTGTACCTTCCAAGACCCTGAGCTATGGTGACGCGGGCCAGGCCGTGTTCTCTGCCAGGGGCATCCAGGCTGTGTCCAGGCTCTGTGTGGTTTGAACCCTTCTCTGCCCATTCATGTTTGGCTTTCTGTGGTTCCTTTGTTTTGAACAGTGATTCAAGATGGTGTGTCAATTAGCTCGACTGCAGTGGGCATGTCACTGTGCACAGGTGTATCAAATCACACTGGCTCCTTAAATATGCCTAGTTCTTATTTTTTTACACGGTCTTAGAAACTCAAGGGGAAAATACCCTATCTTAACGCCTTGCTTTGTCCCACGTGGGCTCCCCCAGGTGGCCGTGGGTCCAGAGTGTGCTTTCCTCTCATCTTCTCCAGCCCCATTCCTGGGGTGCTGCTGCCAGGGTGTGGGGCACATCAGTGTGGCCCCAGCACAGGAGGCACACTAGTGTGGCTGTGGCAGACCTCACGGTCAGCTCCTCATGTTGTACCCCCAAATCTGGGCTCCTTCCTGGTTTCCCAGATCTCCAGCTCCCACGTCATACTCACTCGGGGGCCGAGGACACTGAGCAGACCTGACCCCACACTATAGCCTGGGCGCACGGCCGGCGCCCCAGCCAGCAGAACGCGTGTGCGTGAGGACAGAGCTCGTGTTCGTCAGATGCTGGGTTTTGGGGTGGTGTGTTACATAGTGTGAATGTGGGCAGCTGACACTGGGCTAGGGTGCTGATGTCACCCATGTCCCATGGCCGCACGGATTACTGTCCCCACTGTCAGCTCTGGTCCTCCTCACCAACACGTGCGGCTGCCATGCTCCTGACCGACCCCACCTGAGGGACACACCTCAGCCAGATGCGCCGTGACCACGGAGGACCCCAGTGCTGCCAATCCGGGAAGTGATCAGACCTTCCGCTGCTGGGCGCACGGCATGGAACAAACTGCACCAAGCGAGGTTCAGGCAGGACCCTCTGGGGAGGACGCGGGGAAGAGGCTCGGTCGGGAAGCAGGGAGGGCGGCTTGTGTAAAACCCTCATGGCGTTCGCAGGCAGAGCTATAATTATTTCATTATGTTTTCTTGTGAAGTGTGACAACTCTTTCCAAATCCTCTTAAATTAGTTAAGTATGATACTCAGTGAGACAGGCAGAGCCATGCTGACTGGAAGTGGAGAGGCGCTTATAGGTTGAAACAGTGCAGTAGCTACGACGAAAACCATGTTGGGGTTCGTGCCACTGCCTGACACCCTCAGGTTTGCGCTGTGTTCTCGCAGCTGCTCCTGGCACCGGAGCCTGCTCAGTGAGCCGCAGGCCCGCTCGCCTTCGAGCACATTTCTTTGAATTGAGTCAAAGGAGATGCAGTCTCATTCCGTTTGCTAGATTTTCCCCAATGAGGTGTTCTGAGGTGTTAAGGACAGTTTCAAAAATTCACGTCACTCTGGAGAGGTGATTGGTAAATCGGCACCAGCCTGTCCCTGGTCTTGCCTGTGACGGTCAAGGTGGGGACCGCTGCATCCGTGCCAGGCCTCCAGCAGACCCTTTGGGATTTCAGCGTTGTAGTTACTGCAGGACACAGACACAGTGGTCACAGGGCTGGAGACCCCACATGACGAGGCTCTTCAACGCTGTGGCCAGTGTGTTTTTGGTCTGGGGGCAAATGTCAGCAGAGTAAACAGAGACCCCCAGCTGAGCCTGTCTGGCCAAGCATGACGGCCGACTGTGTCAGGAGCCCGAGCGGATGTATTTCAATTGCTTTTACTTCCCTCAGGACTGAAATTGTGGGCCCAGCTGGCATCGTCACATCTCCTCATTTATTTGGAACACGTAGGGTCATACTGCCAACCATCCCTTTATGGAACTCTATTTAAACTCCGGTTTAAACAGAAAAGAACTCTGAATGGACAGTGGAGAGATGAGTCCGTCCTCCTCCCGTTAGACGTGCAGCCTGCAGCTGGGAGGGAAGCAGGGACATCAGCTCTCTTAGGGACCGTAGTACGACAACTGTTCTTCCCGTAAAGACAGTTGTGACACAGTGGTGACCTGGGGTCCCAAGTCCATGTGGGACATGTTCTCAAAAGACAGCATGACTCCATCTCCCCGGCCTCTCAGTGGCCGCGGCTCTGGAGCCCGAGCCAGACCGCGTCTCCCTCGGGGCCTATGCTGGACATGCTGGTGTCCTGGGGGGTCACGGGGGCGCCAGACTTCAGGATGTCTTTGTAGCCAAACACCTATTTTTGAAGATTTTCTGCGTCCTAAGGCTCTGGAACTCATCCTGGCTACATTTCATTCATTGAGGAGTTCGGCTCTTCATAAAGAGACGTCTCCTGGATGAAGCCTCCTTTAGAGGCCCCTCCTGCCACTTCGGCCGCATCCTGAGTCCACTGTCGCTGTGCACACTCAGGGTCGTTTACTCGCTTGTTTGTTTTGGCCTCACTGGAGCATGAACCCCATGAAGTCGGGCCCCTATTCACTGCTGTCTCCCTAGGCAGATAGTAGGTTTGCAGTGCAGCTGTCGACATAAAGACTCGATGACTGAGTGAACTGGCCACTGAGGCCTCCCGTGCATACACGCTCTTGCTCCGCCTTGGGACCCCTCTGTCCACCCCACACGCTCATCTGCAGGAGCCCAGCTGCGTGAACACAGCGTGTCCCTTCCCCGCGGTCCTCAGTTCTCAGCAAGGCCATCTGCTTCAGTACCTGGTGTGTCCGTCCACAATAGCTATTTGAATTCGATAGTCACTGCACCAGGCGGCGATGGCCCGGGGTTTTTATGTTGGGTGAAGAGATTTTTCTTCTGGGCTGACTGGCCCTGATCACGGACCCCCTACCCTCCCCAGCCGGCCGCAGTCCCCACCCTGCCCCGTTGTGAGCCCAGGTGACCCTGCACCACACATGGTCCCATCTAGAAACAGGCCACTAGGTGGAGTCTCGCTGTCACCAAGCGGCCTCTGTGGGAGCCCAGGGTCGTGGCCAGGCCACCTCTCTGCCTTATTTGAACAGTTGGGCTTGTGTCTGTCTGTCCCTCCTGGCTGTCCATTGTCTGCTGCCCTGACCCTGCCTAGAAGGAATGCCCTGGCCCCCCAAGCCTATTCTAGCACTGCTGTCCAGAGTCCTGGGGATGACGTGACCCCCAAAACACATCCCCTCGCCCTTCTGCCTTTGGAATTCCCCTGGGGCCTGCTGTCACCACACCCTGACAGGCAGCCCTGGCTGCCCCAGACTGGGGACTTTGGCAGCCCAAGGGGCCAAGGGGACATGGTTGCAGGGATGGCACGGGGGTTGCAGGGCTCTGTGTGGCCTTGGGGATACTCCGTGAGCCTCAGTGCGCGGGGAGCGGTAAGAAGGTCTGTGCACTTTCACAGGTTTGAGGTAGGGACACATGGCGTAAATACTTGGCGGGGTGTCAGCACTGAGTAAGGGGTCAAAACAGGAAGCTGCTGCGGGGGAGCATGGCCCCCGTGTCACTGAGCCAGGCTCCCCCAGGACCAGCCTCTCAGCCGTGCCGCTTTGCCCGTTTCCCTCCCTTCTCTTCTGATGCTCCACCCTTCTCCTTGGGTCACCGTTCCTGACCCTGAGTATGCCTGTGACCCCGCTGGCCCCAGGGTCGATGACATTTTGTGTGCGGAGTGGCTGTGACCCAGCGGCCTGCCTTGTAGACGCAGTGCTGCTTCTCAGGCGTCACAGGTCAGAACAAGCGTGAGACTGATCATGCCCCGGGGACTCGCTCCCTCATGGAGGTGGCCGGTGGCGTCACCTCGCCCTGGTGCAGCCCACGTGGCACTCTGCGGGAGGCCACCCTGCGTCCCTCCAGGGGACCAGAGCAGTGGCCACTGGGCGCACATCTTCCATCCTGTGCCCCTCCTCTCTCTCTGTCCGTTTCTCTTTGCCCTTGGTCCTCTCAGCATCGTCTCCCTGTGTCGGTCACCACGTCTCCACAGGGTGGTACTGGTTTCTCATCTGAGACGAATCCAAGCAGGCCTCCCCCACAAAGCACAGGCGCCGGGTGTGTGCGTGTCTCAGGCCGGGGGCCTGGCGGCTCTGTCTGCTGAGCAGGCGGCCTGAGGGACTCCCGGCGGTGCGAGGTGGACCCAGGGTGGAGAGAGAAGGCTTGGCCTTGACAGAGGGAGGAGCAGGGCCACAAGGCATTGGCTATGTTGGGGCACAAGACAGTGGACCCAAGTGTGAGTCCCAGCCTGCGCGCACACCTGTCTCCCTCTGGGGTGGAGCCGACCATGGCGATTTAAAAATGAGGGTGGTGTGAAATCTCGCAGCCACGAACGTCTGTTGATACCTGCTGGTTGTCAGGCGCCGGTCTGGGAGTTTGTGTGCGTGCGGAAGGCAGGTCTGGGCTGCAAACACAACCTGACCACCTCGTGGCCGTGACCCCCCAGTCTAGAGTACATGAGGACTAACGAGCCAGAAAGGCAGGCTCCTGGGACACTCACGGTCCCTCTGAACCCACAGCCCGCACCCCTGCCCTCACTCCCGTCCCCATCGGTTACCCTGAGCACGTAACAGGTGTAACGTTTCCTGCGCTGTCACCTCTGCTTCTCACTGGCTTCTTCTGAGCTAAACCCAGGGAGGGGTGGCAGAGAATACACACAGGCTTGAGCTTGCACGGACGTCCCCAGGCCACCCGGGGAATGAGCCTTCTCCTTGTTCCTGGTTCTTCGCAGCTGAAATATAGTCACCGTGGGGAGCTGGAGAAATAGGTCCACCTTTTTTCCCCCCGAAAGAATTGAGCCATCTTTTTCCTAGTTGTCGCCTGCCACCCCTGCTGGAAGGTTAATCTGTCCCTCTGCTCCATGGGAGCATTTGTCACAGGAACCACTGAGGGAGGGCCTGCCCGTCTTCTGCCGTGTGCAGTGTGGTGGCCAGTCTCTGGCTCGGCTTCTACGGTGGGGTGCAGGTCGGTGGCCCTGCAGGGGAGGCTGGTGGATGGAGGGAGGGGCTGGGAGGGGTCTTCCTTCCACCCGCCTGTCCTGCTTGGCTCTGAGGGCACAGTGGGATGGACCAGTGTTGCTGGGCCAGGACTAGGGGTGACCTTGGGA
This sequence comes from Pteropus vampyrus, assembly GCF_000151845.1. Taxonomy (NCBI): domain Eukaryota; kingdom Metazoa; phylum Chordata; class Mammalia; order Chiroptera; family Pteropodidae; genus Pteropus; species Pteropus vampyrus. The sequence goes on along the minus strand of NW_011889055.1, from coordinate 980,417 downwards.
GCAACAGGCTCAGGAGAGAAATGGGTTCGACAGCTAGACTGGTCAGAGTCCACTGGAATAACTTCCTGAGACAGAGCTGGCACGGGAAAAACGACACTCAGCTCAGGCTGCAGACACGGCTGTTCTCCCTACCGGCAAGTTTTTGGTCGAGACCTGCTGACCTCCTTGCAGAAATGGTGCTGTAATTTAGTGTTACATCTGGGCTCCGTCAACAACCTGAACCCGTTTCTATCCGTCTCTCCCTTCCTCCCTCCCACAGGACTGGAGAGAGGGGGCCAGGGCCCCTCCAATCACTCCCAGTCCTGTGCAGAGGAAGGCTCTGCAGGACATCTGGCTCCCTCAGCATCTGGCTGGAGGACCCCAGCGAAGGGGAAGACACGCCCTGCTTGGGGGAGGAGGTGGCCCTGGAGCAGTGTCTTAGGGAAGGACAGTGCTGCGGGGTAGAATTGGAAGTGTGCGTGTGGTCCCGTGTGGCAGGGACCGAGGCACAGAGCCCCTGCAGCTCAGTGTCAGCAGGTGCGGGAAGGCCGGGCGAGAGAGGTGAGTCGTCACGTGCAGAGGCCTGTGCGACAAGCTAGGGGGGCGGCTGTGAGAAGGGATGGTACCGTGAGTGAAGCACTTGCAGTGCAGTGGTTCCTTGACATTCTGTTTCCTGTAATAATTGGGATTATTGGTTGTGAGTGACAGAAAACCATCTGTATCAGTCAGGGTCTCAGCTGGAAGCAGATGGAACATTTAATTTGGGTAATAAGAGTGGAGTTTACTAAAGGAGCTGTTTACAGAAGTATGAAGGAAGGCACAGCGCAGGACGGCACCCCAGGGAACAGCGACAGTGGGGCGCCATGACCACACTTGGGCCTGAAGGGGCACGAGAAAGCAGCTGCTACCAGACCCAGAGAGAGAGGGGACGGCCGTGAGGAGGGGAGGCCAGGACCCCGAAGTCAGGGCGCCAGGCGCTAACCCACTGACTCGCTCCCCGCTCCTGCCAGTCCCTTGCTGGGTACCTTGTTGGCCAGTTCTGACAGCAGAAGCCTTGAGAGCGGTGACAGGGCGTGCTGGCCAGCCTCCCCGGGCAGTGGCCACGTTGGAGCAGGGTGGTCTGTGACCCCAGATGGCAGGGAGAATGCAGGCAGCTGCCACCTCACCCTGCATCGAGCCCATGGCTGAGAGTTCATCAGCCATGGGAGCAGGCTGGCTCCAGGCAGTGTGGATGCCAAGTACCCCTGGGCCCGCTCTCCTGTGGGGTGGCTAGTTTGCAGGCCATGGACGAGGCTCCAGTGCCTTGGGGTAACCAATGTCCACCCAGCTGGGCACTCAACCCCTGTGCAGAGGACGGGCTTTTCCCAGCAGCCCCACCTCCACCGACCCTCACCTAAACATCCTGAGCCTCCGCTTCATCTTCCACATGGGGACAACCCACGTAAGCCAGGTGTGGGCAGAGGGTGAATGGAATGGTAGCCAGACTCGGGGACGTCAGAGCCACACTGCTTGGACTGACATCCCGGGTCAGCCACGGCCAGGCTGGTGACCTTGGCCGTGCTGCACTCAAGCCTCACTTTCTACCTCTAAGGTTGGCTAGCAGTGGCACCTGCATCATGAGGTGCTCACAGTGGGGTCGGGGACAGTGCAGGCGGGGTCTCGGCACGGCAGGCTCCTGTAAGTGCTCGGTGAGTGTCAGTGTTGGTTTCATTCGTGGGCAGCCACCCGGTCTCCACTCACGTGGGAAACACCCTTCTGAGTGCAGAGGGGGCCTCTCAGGGCTGATTGTGGCTTCTCGCCCCCACTCTGAGGGGGCTGTTCAGCCCCTGGGGCCAGTTTCCTTCGCTCTGTGGAAAGGTGGCAGTGCCCACGTCCTCACTGCTCCCTGTTGGGGACGCATCACTGAGAGCGTCTGGTGAGAGCCAGGAAGGATGTGCCCAGCATGTGGATGTCCTCAGGGATGGAGGTCGGCCTCCTGCAGCTGACTGACTTCCTTTCTCTGGGAGATGTGCATGCTAGGAAGAAGGGAAAATGCTCGTTTTTATTTCCTTTGCTTTGTGAAAAACAAACAAACAATTATCCATGAAATCAAATAAAGGTGAAATATGTATTTAAACACTGTGGACCACCAAACTCAGTCAGATGGGGAAACAGCTCCGCGCCGTGCCCCTGAGATTTATAATCACGTTACCTCACTTGTAGTTCGAACGACAACAAAGAAGTGAGTGTGACGTCCAACTCCGGACAGCATGACACTCCCAACAGCAGACCAGGTGCCAGGTCCCGGCTGCATCTGTCCGTCCAGGCCACTTAGCTCAGCCCCCGAGCCAAAGGTTTGTGATTTCCTTCCACCAGGGCTGGGCGTTCAGAACGTTCAACAGGATTTTCTGTCTGGAAAACAAGTGATGGACAAGGCCGGCTGAAAGCTTGGTCCACCTACCCCGCTGGTACCCGCTGCTAGGTCCCAGCACCTGAGTTGCAGTGAGGCGCTGGCTCCCTTCTGCCTCTGGGGACTGTGCTGACCTGGGCCTGTCACCACGCACACAGGTGGCTGGGGTCCTTCTCTGCCTCAGCCCATCAGGTGCCCGGGCTGGCCTTGACCTCGTCCTCAGATGGAGCGTGAAAGCCCCTTGGTGAGGAAGGTGGCTGTCCACACAGAGCCTGGCTGGGTGTGCCCTGAGTAACAAAGCAGGGGACGTGGGCCTGATGGGTGGACTTGGTCTTTGGGTGTTTCACTCAGCAGTGCTCTCCATGGGGCCCTGCCATGGGCACTGGCGAGAAAGGAGGATGTTGAATGCAGGGTGCTGGTTCTGCCCCCTCCTTGGGACCCTCCCAAGTCTTGCCGTTTCCCCCTGCCGCCCGGACTTTGTCTATCCCACCCCTGAACCGGAGTCCCGCTGCTGCCTTTAGAGGTCGGCACACGTCTGCCGGCTTAGAAGACGATGGGCGTCTCACCTTACAGTCTGGGTTCAGGAGTCTAGAGCGGTCCCCACGGGCTCCTGTCCAGCTGGGCCTGGGTCACGTCTTCCCAGGCCTTAGGGAGGGGCCTGCGCCTTTTCTGGCTTCTAAGGCTGCCTTCTTCCTTGGCTCACGACCCATCTGTGTAGAAAGCCAGCAGTCACATCACCTTCCCTGACCCTGACCCTCCTGTCTCCCTCTTATAAGGACCTTACAATGATGTCGCGCCCCAGATCCTCCGGGACACCTCCCATCTCCAGACCTTTCACTTAACCACACCCCAAAGCATCTCTTGCCACGAAGGTGGCGTATTCACAGGGTCCAGACAGTAGGACAGGACATCTATGGACCTGTCGTTCTGCCCACTGCACCCCATCCGGTCTCTCGTCTTCACTCCCCCATCCCCATTAGTCCTGGGGTCTTGCACTGTCCTTGGGCATTTGGGGTGAAACACCCCTGGACACGGAGTCTTCCAGGGCTCTGTGCTCTGTTCTTCCTGTTCTGAAACCCGTCCCCCAGCCACTGATTCAGGGTCCGACTTTAATAGGGGCACGGTCTCAGGTCAGTGGGATGGATACTGCTAGAGGAACACCGACGGTCACCCCCACCAGAGGGGCTGACAGGGACGACAGAAGACAGGCGAGGGGTGGGAGGACGCAGGGCCCGTGGGAGGGTGTGCGTTCACACGACGAGCACCCAAGCCGGAAAGCTCATCACGTCTCTGCTTGTTCCCACGAGACCAATCTGCCCTTGCTGGCCCACGGGGGTCACGTGTACATTTCTGAACCAAGTGCAAAGGCCAGGGAGACAGGGTATGGTGGTTGGCCAGGCCAGTGTCACAGGTCTCCTGGAGGCTGGGCTGGGGTCGCTCACACCCAAATCACATGCCGTGACAGGGGAGGACGGTTCCCCGAGGGAAGCTGAGGCACAACTCCCAGAGGAGAGGGCTGTGTGGCAGGAAGGCTCGGGGCAGACACGGGGCGTGCGCACTGAGCCTCACTGTCCCCGTGCGTAAAGGTCCCGACACTGGATGGCCGCCTCCCACAGCCTTCACACCTTCTGCTTAGACGATGACGACAGACGAGGCCCTTTAAACCTGCTCTGGCTGCATCAGGGCTTTTGAATCTGGGTTTGGCACAATCAACATTTGGGGCCAAAGAGCTCTGCAGTGGGGCGTCCTCCACCCCAGGAGTGCTGAGCTGCACCTCTGCCCCTGCTCCCTGGGTGCCAGGAATCCTCCCCGGGCTGTGACGCCACAACTGTCTCTAGGTTTTGCCAAATGTGACAAGGACGGTCGCCCTGGTGGAAAGCATCGATCGCCATAAATGCCCAATGGAAACCTGGGCTTTGTCCCTTCCAGCCCTTCACTGCTGGGTGAGCATGCATTCCCTACCGAACATGGGGACCAGAACCACAGTGACGACCGACGTCACGCGCTGGGTGATTAGCTAGTGGCCGGCTTCACGCGCTTCCTAAACGCAAGTCAAGGTGCCCTCCCTACCCAGATGTGATTTCACGGAGGGAGGGAGGGAGAGACTGTGTGTGCGTGTGCGTGTGTACGTGTGCGTGCGTGCGCGCCCGGAAACTGAAGACACACTGCATTTGCAAATGAAAACAGGCATCTGTGGCCACTCCCGCTAATTAGTGCAGCTCCCTGACAGCCAGCCGGCTCCGAAGGGCGTGCTGCCTGGGACACTGGCCCTCTGCAGAGCTGGCTGGGGACTTGGAACAAGTCAAATGTCCAACATCAAACGCTGCCGAGCTTAGAACTGTGGCTGTCTCAACATTCCTGAGCTGAGTCCCTGCAGCAGCCACTGCATTTGGACCCACCTCCCTCCCTGGGCTAACGATGACCACACAGTCCTGCAGTGGCCAGTCTCCAGAGTGGGACCCCACTCCCATCTGTCCTGGGCCCTCAAGGGTAACTCGTAGATGCGCGTCCGGCCGCTCTCCTGTCCCCAAGCTGATCCTTACCAACAACCGGGGTCCTGGCCCAAGGGCACTTGGAATAAATCAGCCCTGCTTGAACCCACACCCACTGGGCCCCTTATCATCCCTGCATCCCCACCGCCCAGCACATGGCCTGACACAGAGCAGCTCATCAGTAAGCGCTGAACAAAGCACTCGTCTTCCAGACCGCAATGCCTCAGATGCTGGATCTGGGGCTGAAGACACAAAGCCTGGGGGCCGAGGTGGCCCCTGA
>NW_011889055.1:950739-974272 GCF_000151845.1 Pteropus vampyrus | reverse complement strand
GTGTCCCTGGGCCAAGGCGGCTGCTGCTCAGGCATGTGCTCAGCACAACAAAAACCTCATTTCAGGGAACGTGAGGGAACACCAGGGCTTCCGCGTCAGGGTGGCGGTGCAGTGGCACAGCGGGCTGATCCTGAGCTGTGACTGGGGTGACACAGAGCCCGGTACCTGGGTGATGCTGCAGGAGCTCAGGCAAACAACAGGTCCTGGACATTAACGGGATAAATGTGGCTTTAGGATCAGACCCCACAAGGAGCTGGGGTTGTATAAAAATTTAAGTTTTTATCCCCTTCGTAGTGGCCACCATATCAGTCATCTGTCACGTGTCAGGGACCGTGTGAAGTCCCCTGCTATGGCAGGCACTGCGAACTGCACACTCACATTCATTCTCCGCTATGCCTCAGTCACAGGTCTGTGACTCTGCTCAGTATGGTGACTTTGTACACAGAAAAAACACTCCCCGAACTCCCTATGGCTAAAGGTGGTCACGTGACCACCAGCGAGGTGCCAAGGGTAGAAGTCTACTGACCACGCACCTGGAAAAGTTGGCCTTTCTGCCTTCTCTCTCTCGGCCTGGAATGTGGGTGTGACGGTCAGGATGCTGCAGCCGTGTTGTGATCAGGAGGAAAACACACGCTAAGGACAGCAGGACACCAAGTATCCAGGCCTCGTGGTGACGGTGGCATGCACTGCCAGCCTGTTCCTTGTCCTATGAGAAGAAAAAAAAGCTCTTCTGACTAGGCCACTGTGTCATTCGGATAAACACAACCCTTAAAGATGTGCATTATCGCCTGCAGTCCTCCAGCAAACTCCTCAGGTAGGCATTCACTATGCCCGTTTCACAGGTGGAGAAAGTGAAGCTCAAAAAGGCAGGTCTAGCAGGCGGGAGACTCGTGGCTACCGCTACGTCCACCTCACTCCAGATCTGTCTCATGACAACTATGCTGTTCTGCCTCTTCACAGCGAGAGGAGCTCCTCCAACACTGGACGGGCCAACAGCAGGCAGCCGGTGGGAGGGAGGCAGGAGGGGCCTCACCGATGCCACCACACTCCTCCCCAGCCTGCTCCCGCTGGGGAGAGATGCCCTCAGGCGGCCCAACGGGGCGGGGGTGCGGGCTGGGGGCAGCGCTCATTCATCCTTCCTGCTGCACAGAAGGTGGCTGCAAGTGGGGCCCAGGGCAGGGGGCTGAGCCCGGCCGGGGGTGATGTTTCCTGATCACTCACAAATGTTTCTTTGGAGACTGACGGTTAACACAGCCTGGGCTGGGTGGTGGACAGGACTTTCTTTCTGCCTTGCATCACCCCGTGCACCACAGGAATGAGAATGTCACACTGCGCACCTAGGAGAGCGAGGGTGTCACCCCGCGAAGGGGTGCCCAGTCCCCCGGCCTGCTGGATTTAATGTGGTTGAAGTGTGGGTCCCTTAAAAAAGTGGGCACATTGCCTGGCTCGCTAGATGCCAGCCGAGCAGAGGCAGCGTGACCGACAGACCCAGGAAACCTTCTCATAAGTCTAAGGCCATGTGGCCCTTGGTGAGTCCCCAGCCTCTGCCTGCAGTTTTAACCCTGCACCCTCCGCAAGGGTGGCCAGCTCCACAAGGCTGGGAACCGTGCCTTCTCGCCCCAGCCCCACCTGGGCATCTGGCAAGGCACCTGCATGCAGGTTCTGTCTGCTCCCCTGGAGACTAGCGTTATGCAGGCAGGAGAGATTTTTTTGACATGCTGATTTTGTGAGAGTGGATATGCTAAGCTTCTCAGCTCAGTCTGTCTCATCCTTCTCTGCCCAGGAGCGGCACCTTCAGATTGGCAGGAGCATCCCCTGGGAAGGACGAACGGAAGCCAGAGATGAGAGGTGGTGGTGTACGGGGTGAACGTGGCTTGACCGCTGGCTTCCGACGGTCCTGCATCTGAACCCGAGGTCTGTCTGTCCTCGCTGTCTGATCCCAGGCAGGTCCCCGACCTCTCTGAGCCTTGCTCCTCATCTGTACAGTGTGTGCGGTGGTGGTCATCCCTCAGCCCCTCCCCCACCCAGAAGCCACCGCTGTGAGGGTGACGCGGTCGAGCCCCGTGCCCAGGACGGGGAGGTGCTGTGCATTCTTGCTGCCAGCGAGCTGCAGAGGCGGCTTCGGTAGCGTTTCGTCCTCCCGACCTGGAGAAAGTCCGGCCCCAGGAACAGAGACATGCGGATCGGAAAACTGAACTTCCCGTGGCGCGCTCTGAGGCATCAGGGAAGATGAAAATAAAAAGTAAAATTTTCTCTGTCAACGGGAAGGCTGAGGAAAGACAGTTCATGCCAAACCATCAGAGGCGAAATCCCGCCCGTCCGCTGTAAACATCCTCTCAGCCGTGCCCACTGGACTTGTGCATGGCGCTCGGTGTCATGACCACCTCTCAGAGGGCAGGGCGGTGACAGAGAAGCGGGGCGTGTCCACAGTGGCCCAGAAAGGTCTCTGCCCCCCGGCTCTTGTCCCATCCTCACTGTCACCCTCTTCACCCCATCAGCCAGTGTCCAGCCGCTGCCAGGAGCAGTTTCATCTGCAGGAGTCAGACAGCCGCAAAGGTGGTGACGCATCCTCCTTCCGTTCTTCCGGAAATGAAGCTCGGCTGACGGACGGTCATTCTGATAACTTTTCGCCTCACTCCTTCCTTCCCGACAGTTTCCTTGGCTTAATCAGGAGATTCAGGCGCCAGTAAAAGGCGGTTTTGACGAAGGCTCGAGCACTTCGCTGGCGGGTCATCTTTCTCTCCGTCTCGTCTCCCCTCCCTCTCCCTCTCCCTCCCCCGTCCCTTGCTCCACGCACACAGCAGACATTCCTATGAGCACATCACATGTTGGACTTTGGGGATGGAGACTTTTGTGCAAGAGACAGTCTCTGCCCTTCAGTAACTCAGTTTTAAAGAGGGGACAGCAAGTGAGAATAAATGCCATCTACTGCCACAGAACGCTGTGGGCTGACCCCCTGGCTCACGGCAGCAAGCATCTGTTCTTAAGCTTGCAGGCCGGTTAGACCATCTTGGAGCTGGTCTGAAGGGCCAGCAATCGCTCAGGCCATTCTCTTCCCCCAGTGGGGCACAGAAGCACAGGAGTGCAAGCCCAGCCGTGCAAGCACAGTTAAGCCTTTGCCTGCATCGTGCCCACAAACTTCCCATTGGCCAAAGTAGGTCACCTGGCCAAGCCCCACATCGGTGCAGCAGGAAGACAGTGAATATTTGCTGAAAAGCTCATCAAACCACCACAGGAGGGATAAGCAAAGGGATAAAGATAGAGCAAACATGAGTAGCCAAACCAGTGTGATCAGGGAGGACATCCTGGAGGAGGTGGGCCTTTAACTGAGCATTTAGTCTGAAGACATGAACTAGGAGGAGGTGGAGGGTGGGCTGCCTGTGTCAGTGTGAGAGTCCACGGCGCTGGGGCCACTGGGCGGCTAGTATCCGGACGCCCTCTGCAGGCACTGCTGGAAGAGAAAGAACAGGCCCAAGGCGAGTCTCATGGCGCTGGCGCTGGAGGACCCTGGATCAAGCTGCTGGCAAGGAAGAGACGGTGGGAAGCAGGGGAAGGACGAGTCACAACAGCATCTTTGAAGTTCACACAGGAGCCAGCACAGATGGTGAACACAGGGGTGAGGACCTGGAGTGGGGAGACTGGGCAGGGCCCACTCAGACCCCCGGAGAGAGGCGCTGAGGGCTTGGAAGAGGGGAGAGCGGGGGATGGGATGAGACACCTAAGAGGCGGGACGCCTGGGGCACACAGGATGGAAGAGAAGGGGCAGGCGAGGAAGACTCCGGGGCACTACAGCTACTGCATGACCAGCCGTCTCCTGAGGACGCGGTGTGAGGCCAGCAAACTGAAGGTGGACAGAAAGGGAACAGAGGGAATTTTCACAAACGACAGGCTGGGAAGTTGATCTTTTTCACGGCCGGCGTCCTTGACTGGGCCACAAAAGGAAGTGCACACCAGAAAGGAAAGTGGTGACTACCAGAAGACATCACAGGAGACGCAGCACGTCCTTTTTAGGAGGGTTTTTGGGGGGTGGGGAAAGAACTAAGATTTTGGCGGCAGACACACAAGGGTTCCCACACCCCTCCGATTCTGTGACTTTGAACAAACCCTTCCCCACGACTGAACATCCTTGAATTTCATCTTTCTGGGACTCAGCTTCCCGCTATATAAAATGGGAAAAGTCCACGTACTGTGATTATCGTGAAGTTAAACAGGACAGTGGATGCAAAGTCCTAGCTCAGGGCCTGACAGTCAGCTCGACAGACAGCTTATGGGAACTAACTGACTTTCTTCTCCAAAATAACTCTAAGAGAAGGGAACTGTCACAGCCGGCACGCTTGTTCTACAGAGTAAGAAACGAAGCCCAGCGAGGACACAGGACTTGCCCAGGGCGTCTGACCCAGAGATGGCGCATGGACCCACTTGCTCCACAGCCATCCTGGGGCGTCCCACCTGCTCGGCTGCAGGTGAGGGAGTGCGGTGACAGAGGCCGCTGCAGGGGCAAGGTCTGCGTCAGGGAGGTGAGGCTGCACCATGCTCCCCGCTCCGCCCCACTCCCACGTGCAGCCCAGGGGCCTACAGCGCTTAGCCAAAGGTGAGCCAGCAGCGCAGGCTGGCACCAGCCCGCATTCGGTGACGGGAGAGTGCGCGGAGACGGCCTAGGCCCTGGAGTCTCAGAAACTCCCGTCCACAGTGCCGGAGCTCGGGGTTGACCTGGGCTGTCGGCTCAGCACCGCGGACAGCTCCCCAGGCCACCAGCATGCGGGACTCACTGGTGCTGCCTGTTGTGACAAAATCAGATTTGGTAGGCCCGGTTACAGAATTTTTTTATCTGTAACAGTTTAATCATTTTTTTTTTAACTGCAGGGAGAACAAAGGATAAATGGGGGAGGGGGGAAGTAAGAGATACTGCTCCTGGAAACACTGTCTCACTTGACTCCATAAATACACGTTCTCGTGTGAAACAGGCTTCATTCAGTTCTCTCATAAAACACTCAGTTTATAATCAGGGTCAATGTATTTGCACAGGGCACCGTTTCTCAACGTTTACACTGAGCTCTGTGGTGAAAACGTCAGCTCCGGGGTCAGGCAGACCTGAGGTTTCACCCCAGATCCACCCCCTGCAGCTGTGGGCCGTGGAGAAGGTACTTAGCTTGGAGCCTCAGTCCACCCACTGGTCAGTGGGAGTGAATGTGGTGTCCACCTAATGGAGCCTCGCCTGATCCCCACTGCAACATGCTCCCCCACCTCCCACCTCCCTAGGGCTGTCCTGGCTGGGCCATGGGAGCCTCTGGCAGCTTCAGGCTGCCAGCCGGACACAGCTGGGTGAGTCTTAGGGTTTGAACGTGACACCTGGAGGGCCAGGCTGCAGCTCAAGCCCTTGCCTCCAGCACACCTTTGCCTGTGACCTCCACATGACCCTGGCTACTTACTCACACCCTTCACCACAAGCCAGCGTTGCTGTCTGCTTGTTGGCTTGGCTGTTGTCCACTGTGTCCCCTGGAATGCGAGCTCCAGGAGGGCGGGAGCCAGGCTGTTTCATCTTGCTGTGTCCCCAGCATTAATGCTCAGTAGTCATGTGATCAATGTTTGAGTCAATAAATTACACTTGGGGTGAGGATGGGGGAGCCATGGACAGCCACGGTTTTGTTCAGTTGTGGCCTTTCTAGAATCTTCCACCCATTGAGCTGAGTCCTATACACACATAGCTGCCTTGATTTCTCAACTTGGCTCTCAGGTGCCCACCAAGTCTGTGGCCAGATCCCAACCTGTGCTGACTTGGCTGGGGCTCTGACGCTCTGTCCAGGTCTCACTATGCTCTTTCCTTAGGGAGCTGGTTCCTGAGCCCTGAACCTTCACCACTGTCTGGATTCCTGCAACTGCCAGCTGACTACTGGGCCAGCCCGATGCCCCTGAGCATTTACAGCTGTGAGTTGTCTGAACGCTGCTCTTTGCCGGAGAGCAGCTATGGCCAGGAGTCACACTGGAGATTGGACCCTGGACATCACGTTTCCCCCTACGTTCGCAGGACCTGCTGTGCGGTAGGTTCATGTTCTCTCTCTTCTCCAATGTAACGATCATCGTCACCATCACCATCATCACCACCATCTGTCACTATCACCACCACCATCTCCGTCATCCCCATCACTGTCATCACCACTGTCTCTGTCATCATAACCATCGTCTGTCACTATGACCACCCTTGCCACCATCTGTCACTATCATCACCATCTCTCTCATCACCACCATCTGTCACCATGACCACCATCACCACCGTCATCATCGCCACTGCCATCATCAGCATTTTGCAGGGCAAAGGGGTCCAGAACTTAGTTCCTCACATGGATTGAAGCCTCGCCGCACCACCAGCTCTGTAAACGTGGGCCCACCGCTGAGCCCCTCAGAGCCCCCTTCCTGAGCTACGAAGCAGGGATGATGATCGCTTGACCGCGAGACAGTGTTAGGAGGATCGGGGAGAAAATCCTGCCTGGCAATGAGCTCAGTGGATGCTGCAAACGCCTAACAGCATTGTTATCAACACTTGTCGTCATGCTGCTTCACGGCCACTGACGCTGCATGTGCTCGTACTGGAACCAGGCCCTGCACTGTCTGCACTGTTCCCATCCATCACTCCACCTGCGCTCGGGGAGCAAGGCGCCTGCTGCGTGCTGGTGTCGCTCTGGTCTCCGGAAGTTTAGTGGGGAACACAGCAGACGAGACTCCAGCTCTCACGGGCTCCCAGTGAGAGGGACGAATGGAACGACCCCACGACAGTCCTCTTACCTAGAAAAACCACTCCCGCCTCACAGATTAAACACTGCTTGCAGAGATGGGGGTTCAGGTGTCCCACCCCACTCCCAGCCACTCCTGGCATCTCCCCTCATCCTGCCAACCCACGGGGATGACATCCCCAACGTCCCTTCCTGGCTTGGCCCAGTGGCCTTCCGGGATCTACCTAGAGACCACTCTGTCTCTCAGGCCCCTCCTGGTGCAGAAGGCAGTCTGGCTGCCCGGGAACAAAGGAACGGCGGCGCCTCCAATGACCACCCCGCTTTCCTCCCAGCCGGAGCGCCTCGCTCGGTGTGCGTCTGCTCCCTCGGCAAAGGGCAATTTCCAGTTAAGTGCATCTGATTTAAGGCTCCAAGAATGGCCATTAAGCAAATGTGGGGGGAGAAACAGGTATGAAAACCGCCCTCTGAAAGCCGTGGCTGCCCAGTCTCCAGGTAGCACGCGGCCACCAGCCACCGCTCTCCAGCCCCAGGCAGCCAGGCCGGGCGAGAGGCTGCGGCCGCGCGCTCTCATCGATTCCCTTTATGGATCCGGTTGACACTCGACGTGATAAGGTTAACTCCGGGTGATTAGCTTCTCTGTGTCGGGATATCCGACTTGGCCTCCCTCTCAGACACTTTCTCCCATCGATTTTCAATAGGGCGCTTTCTCAGAGGGAGGCACGAGGCTCCGGTCACACAGAGGCCCCATGCCGGCCCCGTCCCCACCCCAACGCCCACCGAGAGCGGGAGTGGCAATGTGTGCACAGCTGGGGACACCCCTGCCCTGTGCCCACTGGGGAGGCCGCAGTGGTGAGCACGAGCGAGGATGTCAGAGTACGTCACACCTGGGCTGGACATCCAGCCTGTCGTTCCCTGGACGGCTGACCCTGATAGCTGCGGAAGCTCTGACCTCGGTTTCCTCATCAGTAACAGCGCAGTGGCACGTGCTCTGTGGGGGCCAAACACCTTGTCCCCTTTCTGATCCTGGTCCCTCACCTCTTTAATGCACCGTGCTCCCGCGCGGCCCTGGCCCTTGGCCCTTTGCTCGTCCCTGCTCTTCTCCAGGCCCTCCATGCCGCCCACCCCGTGCCTCCTCTCACGTAGGACCACGAGTCTAGGAAGTGGGGACTTGAAGCCCACGAGCAGTGACGACTGGTGGGGCTGTGTGCGCAGACGCGTGACTCTGCCAGGTCACCCAGCTCCTCGCCCACCTCCTGAGGCCTTTCTTCCCAATGGTCTGTGCTTCCAGCATGTCCCCGGTTCTTGGCTAGGGACCCCACCCTCCAACCGCTCTACTTTCTACCGGGTGAGCAAGTTGGGGCTCCCGGGGCTCCCTCACGCCTGCCCTCAAGCACTGGTGCCAGGTCCGGCCCACAGTGCAGCACACAGGTCTCCAGCCTCGCCTGGCACTTTCCAGCGCCAGCCCCATCCTGGGAATCTCGCTCAGCTCTGTCAGGTATCATACACCTCCCCACTTTACAGCCGGTGACGCCAGAGCCGAGAGAGGCTCAGTAACCTGGGGACGCTCACGCAGCGAGGACTTTGCACAGTCCGTCACCACCCAGGCTTTCCACTTGGGCCTGGGCCTGCCACCTGGAGTGCAACCCCGGTGGTCTCAGTCAGGGTCACAGCCGCGCTCTGTCATAGCGCCTCCTGTCTGGCCCTTGGCGCCAAGTCAGCCTGCTTTGCACTTTCCTCCACCACCCCCCACTCAGAACGAGGAGTCTGTCTGAAGGCCCCTCTGCCCCCGCCCACAGACCTCCAGGGCTTTCTCACTAGCGTGTCAGGCTGACAGGGCCCACCGCGGTCTGCGGGTGGAGTCAGAACACCTGGAGAAGCGGGTACAAAAGGGCGGTCATCTGCCACCGAGACGGGCACGAACCCCTGCAGCGCACTCTTGCACTGACATAGAGCAAAGGCTGCACCCCACTGTGAGATGGCAAGGACGGTCCCACGTCCCAGTCACAACCTTCCTTTGGACGTAAGATCGAAGCCATGTGCCTTGGCCGGGACACAGTAAACCTGCCCACCATCCAGCTCTGCCTTGACACTGTGAAATGCTGAATGTCTCTGCTGCGGGGGATAGAAAACTGCCCCCTCCAGGTGGCACAAGCACTAGACAGAAGCCACCTGCCGCTCGTGGCAGCAGAAAGCGTGCTCCACACTAGGCAGACGTAGGGAACGGCACGACCCGGAGGGTGGGGACCTCTGTGGAGTAGGCACGCGGGGCCTGCTGAGGGCTCACGAGGGACACCAGGAAACCCCCACGCTCGGGGCCTCTGGCTCTCCGGCGGCAGCGGCTGGAAGAATGGGGGCTGCGCTGTGCAGGGTCGGCCGTGGAACGGGCCGAGCCCGCACCAGCTCCGGAGGCCACGCCCTTCCCGGACACGAGGGCGCGTCCTCCAGCCTCTCGTTCTACGCTCAGTCCACAGCGTTCCCCAACACCATGCAACACGAGAAAAGGCCAGGAAAAAACAGTCAACCAAACCTGACTCAGACGGCGGGTACTGAGGGGCTTCTCAGCACAGCGAGCACACCAGAGGATCCTGGGGACAGACAGCACGCACGGACAGACAGGGCTTCAGCAGATGTGCAGACTGCATCCTTTCAGCGGAGGAACAAGGCAGAGGGATGATGAGTTCACCTGAATACCGGTTAACAGAAATGAATCCAAAGAGACACGGAAGATAGTGAAGATGGCGGAGGGAGAGAACTCCGACTTTCCCGGGGAGGTGACCGCTGCCGGTCTCGGTTCCTGTGCCCCAGCCTTGCTTGAAGAGCCCCTGGCACCCTCGGTCCTGCCACATGTTCCGGCCCCTTGGGGGTCCATGGCCTGTGGACCTGTGGCTCTAGTGGTCGGGCGGAGCTCACGGGCTCCAGGGTGAGCCTGGGTGGCCTGAACTCGCAGATTCTAACAGTAAGGGTTGAAATCTGCGAAATGTCATCTCCGAGCTGCGAAAACCTTTGCTGCTCAGAATGTCAGTGGCCTGCAGTTCCTCAAGTCGGCTACTGTGCAGCTGACCTAGACAGGGTCCAGCTGGTGGCTCTGCTTCAAGTTGCATGTCCACGAGGTAGGGGCAGACTCTGGTCTGTCCCATGCAGCTGGACCCCTGTACCAGCAGCCACCCAGGGCACGTGTTAGAGAAAAAATACACATGGCACTGCCAGAGATTGTAAAGAGGGCCACTGTCACAGGTGCAGGGACCGCGGCGATGGGGTCTTACATCGGGGGAGGAGGATAGGACTCAACTCTGAATACAAGGAAAAGGGGGAAACTATAACCAGGGAGCCGGGGATGGGGGTCAGCGGATGGACAGTCACCAGGCGAGACGTCAGGGTGGGCGGGATCCTGGCTAAACAGACCTGACAGGACTCTTGCTGACGGCAGGACAGGGGACCAGACCTCACCTGGGACTGGCGGAGGGTGAGGAAGCCAACTAAATGTCCAGGGTGGTCAGATAACGAGGGTGGGGAGGCCGGCCGAACTGACAGCGGGATCTCTGCCGACGTCAGATGATACAGCGGCGAGTCCAGAAATCCCGAAGTCGGGGCCTGAGCGGGCCGGGGGTCCTGAGTGAGTTTGGTCGAGAAAAGGATCTCTCAGAACACCAGAGCCAGGCCGAGACACACGGCCGTCCTCAAGGCTGCTTCTGGTGTCACATCTGGATATCTCTTGGGCAAAGCAAGTGACACAGCTGAGTCCAAATGGCGTGGAAGCAGCATGCTCCTCCCACAGCACTTAGAACACCCAACCCCAGCACTGCCTGTGCAAACACAGTACTGACCGAAGCTCGCTCAGCCTGTTTCCTCTCGTAAAACGTGAATTTCATCTCGGACTCGATAGTGCTGCCGTGAAATTTATGTGAGGGAGAAATGCAGGGCCCTCGGCCTCGTGGTGAATGCAGTCTACGTGCCTTTTCCCACCCCACTTGTTCATTTGACGAACACCTGTCGTAGGACCCACTGAGCAGAATGGACGGGGACCGCCGTCACGCAAGCTCCAGCATGTTGGGGAGAGAGTGACGTTCGAAGAACCCTTTCATGGCTCTGCGACAGAAACTCCTGAAATCTGGATTCGACTCAACCTGTCACGACGTTCCCAGCTAGGCCTGGCAGCAAGAAAAGGCCATCGATGGAGACAGAAAGGCCTTGGGTGAAAACTGCAGCACCGGGGGCATGGCGGTTTGGGTCCCCAAGGTGCTAGTCACGGCAGCTGGTCTCAGCCCAGCCTCCGAGTGCCGGCGTCAGACCTGGGCAGTGTCTTCGGGGCAGTGTTTCTGTGGAGCATATTTAGCTGAGGTTAGCACTGAGCAGGGCTGTCCTGTTTTAACCCCTGGCCCTCCGTGGCCTCGGAAGGCCACTCTGGAAGTACAAGTGGCTGTATCTTGGAGACGTGCCCAGTTCTACCTGCCAGGTGGCAGAGCCTTTGGTACGTGCCGGTACCAGGCCTCCGATTTTGTCACTGGCAATGGTGTGATGGCAAATTCAGGAAGAACCAGGTTTTGATAGTTGTCATTAAAACTTTCAGCCTAAAGTCCTAAGGCGTGTAAGCGCCACCTCCGGCAGCGAGAAACCAAATCCTTTGAAAGTGTATCTGCATTTCAGGTCAGCTTGCCAGAGAAATTACAGAATGCGCAGGTAAATTTGAACTTCTGGTAAACAACAAATCATTTTTTAGTAACTGCCAATTTTACACTAAAAATATTTACTGTTTATGTGAATTCAGAGTCAGCTGGGTGTTCTGAGTGTTTACTTGGGATATCACAATTTTCTTCTAGGAGAGGAAAGACTGAGCGGGTGGCAGGCACTAAGTTGCCCTATGGGACCCGAATGAGTCACGGCAGGGCCACTGAAGACGGTCTAGGAAGGCCAGGGCAGACCCTGAAGAGGGCACCGTCTGTGGAGCGACCCAGACAACACTGTGCTCCTGTGAACAGTGAGGTGTGTGCAGCCCGGTCTGGAGTGGCTGGCAGACAAAGCAGCAAAGACATCAGCGCACAATCTTATGAAAAAGACAGCCAGTAAGGGACATTCAAGATGCAGGGCTGACTGTGACGTGGACGGACTGCAGGGCACAGGAGGGGCGTACTGGGGCAAAGAGGTGGACGGGGCTGATCCAAAGTCGTCTTAAGCCAAATTGAGGCATGGCTTCCACGAGCACAGTCGAGCACACTCACGTTTGCTGCCTTGCAAGCACTCTGCCAAATGCAGGGTCTCACAGATGTCATGCATTTGCTACAGCCCAGCAGCCTCCCAGGTGCAGACCCAGCCCCGGGGACATGCTCTGCGCCCATGGCCCCAGCTCTACCCAGTCTCTCCCTCCCTCGCGAGGTCCAGACGCAGGAACACACAGAGAGCCGCTCTCCAGACTCCCCGCCGTCCTCCCGGCTGCTGAGGGAGCCTGCTGTGCACCCAGAACCGGGGGCCTGGCGGCTGTGCGGCCCCTTGGCGATGGATGGGCCCCTCTTGCACTTTATAATCCCATACATCCCTCGCTTCTGCTGACAACAAGCCAAGTGATCTCCACTTGTGTCTAAACCCTAGGGGACTGCCCTGCTGGGCCATACGGTCGAGCCGGCAGGGCAGCTCTCCGAAGCAGGGATGGATGTTCCCACGGAGCTGCCTTGCAAGCTGGAGCCCCACTCACGCGTGTGCCCTTGGCCCTGTGACGGGACTCATGACACTGCACTTGATGCCAGTCGAGATGGTTACCCTTTGTCATCCGGATCCCCGACCCCTAACGACAGTGCGAACATCTATCTCTGCCATCCAAACGCGTCACCCCAGGACACAGGGAGGAGGGTCATCCTGAATGAGTACAGGGAAAGCTTAACTCAATTCCCCAGTGTTCTCGAAGGCTAACCAATGCCCAGGCCTAGAGGGGATGACAGGGGCGCAAACTCAGAGCCCCTCCTTCCCAAGATGGCTAAGCCTTGCATCTCTGCTGGCCACCTGAAGACTAGCCACCCCACGCCTTCCCCAGTCAGGCAGGCTGGTGCCACCGACACACCCATGCAGGGCAGGAGGCGCAAACACATGATCACAGGTGACATGGTGACATGGCCTGGGAGGGGATGAGAAAATGGGGAGATACACTTGGTCTGAGACAGCTGACTTCTAACAGACTACTGCCCAGGTCATAGCCCAGCAGCTTTAGGTGAACTTGACCTTGATGCAAGGTGGTCGGCGCCAGCGAGGCGCAGGAAGTGCTTCGGCAGTGCTGCGGTTGGGGCCCTGTTGCTGGAGTGGAAACAGCAGCCCTCACTTCCTAGCTTGGGACCCTGTGACCCTGGGGAAATTAAGTGATCGGATACACCGTCTGCTCTTCCGTTTCCTTATAAATAAAATGGGGATTATAATGCTTCCCGCTCTGCGAAGCTGCTCGTTCCACAAATATTTACTGAGCACTGACTTTATGTAAAGTGTTCTTCTGGGTGGTGAAGACATGGCGAATAGTCAGATAGAGTAACTTCCTGGTGGTGGCGATGGTGATGAAGCTGATCATGGTGATGATGATGCTGATCGTGGTGATGGTGACCGTGGTGATGGTGATGGTGGTGATGGCAGTGATGGCGATGATGGTGGTGATGATAGAGAGGAAGAGAGGGAGGAGTCATAAATCATCACTGGGGTCTGGCCATGGTGACAAGAGGTCTCTCTAGAAAAAGACCAGCAAGAACCAGGCTACGTGTGCTGTTGTTCGGAGCAGATGCAGACCCATTCGGGGCGAGGTGGGTAGCGAGGCTTCTACTTGGTAGTGTGGCTTCCCTGGAGTTCATCAGACCATTGTCTCTGCACCACAGGACTGGGGGATGGGGGGCTGCTGATAACCCACTCGGCTACGGTCACATCTGCCTCTGGAGTGGTGGGGTTTACACTGTGGGCTGGAGGTGGCGCTCTCTGCAGCTGAGGACAGCAGGACGGCCCTCCCTGTGCTCCACAGACCTGTCTCATCTGCAGCCCAGCGCCAGCTCAGGGAGGTCTGGAGCTGAGTTTATAAACATGCAGGAGTCCACAGAGAGGCTGGCGGGCAGCACCACTGCCGGGCATGTCCCCATCTGGGATCCTTGCTGGAAACGCTCGGGTGCCAGACCTCATTAGCACTCTGAGCAGGTGTCTGCAAGGACCGTCTCCTCTCAACAGCGTCTTCTTAGTGGGCTCAGCCCTTTGTGGTGCCGGCCCCACCCGCCCGACACCGGGGCATTCATATTTGATGCGACGGGGATGAATTATGTACACATCCCACTGAACACAACTTTAACGAGGGGTTTCTTTTTCTGCTCCTCGCTTTGGCTTTGAATGGATTCCAGCCTTTGAATTAAACATGGGCTCAGCAACTCGACGCTGCAGGGGATGCGGAGAGAAGCTGTTCTCCCAAGGAGGGACTCAGAGGTGGCTGGTTTGTCAATCGCTCCACCTGCAGGCTCGCTCCACCTGGGCCCTATTTCTGGGTCTCGGGTGAGTCCAGAGACAAGGCTGTACATGAGGGTTCGAGGACGAAGGCCTGCTGGGCTGGGAGGAGGGCAAAGCAGAGCCCCACGAAGACAGTGACCCACACGCCACACGCGAGCCCACTGAAGGACAGTCCTGAAGGGGCAATGTGGAGCCGCACACAGAAACGGCGCCATGGGCTCAGGAACTGTGGTGGTCGCTGCCCCAAATTGGTCCCTCTTTTTATTCTGTCATTGATAGTTTGATTTTTCTTATAGAAAAGTAACTTCTCTATTTTAAAATCTGATATGGGACAAGGAGGGGTTGGCTGCACCCCCTGCACCAAAGACTGCACGAGCCAATCTGAGCCTCTCTCACCCCTTTGGCTAAATAACTGGTGCAAGTGTGAGCCCACGACCCCAGCTAGAATCAGTGCTGGGGTGCTGGCCGGAAAGTAGGAAAGCGTGATGGGTGCTTTGGTCTCTGTGGCTGCTGAGGCAGGATACACTTCTGTGAGCTGCTGTGGGCCACCATGTGGAGGGGACTCAGGCCACAGAGAAACTGGTCAAGGTTATGACCAACAAGCATATCTCAGAGAAACAGGGCAACAGTGATTGTGTACAACACTATTTGAGTTCCTGGGTCCAGCCATACCTGATGCTAGTCATAAACGAATGTGTTACAACTTTTATGAAGTTACTTCGAGCTGGCTTTATTTCCTTTAAAAAAGAAAGAATCTTGATTCATGTGAAACCTGAGAAGAAACCAAAAAAGATCAAAAAACAGCATAAAGAATCTCGAGGAGAGATGGGCCAGGGCATAGTAGGGGACGCAGAACTATTTTTATGGGGTGCTGGTTTAGTATAAAGATAAATCTCCTGCTTGTAAATAAAAAACTGGTCTGGCCATCACCTAGTCCCTGCGTAATTCTTTTCCCTGAGCTTAGAACTATGGTAAGAGTAAATTCTTTGCTGTGAAATTGACTCATATGAAAATAATTTCAGTAAAATGAAAATGAAAAAAATTAGAAGCAGTTGAATTATAGTGTATAGAAAACTGATCCAAAAGTTAAGTAAGTTTTAAAAGATATACTCAGAAATAATTTCTCCAAAAAGTTAGCGCAAGTTTACTGGAATTCTGATTAAAACAGTCAAATCAGTCCCTCGTTTTAATACTCGTGATGGTTTTAACCACTGAGGACGGTCCCCGAAGCCCCTGCTGAACCCCACACGCTCTGCCCCTTTGGCTGTGTGACTCACATCCCCTTCCTGCCTAAAAACCTCACGTCATGACAGCTTCTTTCTGTCCCTTGGAGAGCCAGACTTGCTGCTGCCCTCTGCACGTGCTGTCCCCTCTGCCTGGCAGGCCGTTCCCCCCCCTGTTCCCGTGCAAACATCGGCCCCTCAGGGGCCGCCTCCGACACCACCCACCGTCTTGCCGCGGCGGCCCCGCGCTGTCGGACAGCCTCATGGCGCGCCCCACGCCGAAACCGTCTGGCTTATGGGTCACTACACTTGTTTACTTCTTTCTCAGAAACTGAAATCCATACATGACACACGTGCCCTGTATCCCTGTTCACCGCTGAGCCTAGTAGGTGTTCGGCGAATGAGTTCCTGTCCCACACGCCAACTGACGACGGCTCGCCGTCCAGCAATCGCCGCTCCTCCTGAGTCGGGTCTCGGCACAGGCGCCCTGGGTGGACGCTGAGACGGCTGTGTGGGTGCTTTTCAGGCAGCGGCTGCCCAGCCGTGGGAAGGCTGGTCAGCAGGCAGGTTGCTCTGTCGGCCTTTCCAGATCTTGCTGGCTGCCTGAGCTCGTGACCCTCCAGGGGCACTCGGCACCCAGCGGCTGAGCGAGGCAGGCACGTGAGGGTGCAGCCACTGAGCCATCGTGGTGCGGCTCCGACGGGCCGTCTCACTGCAGTCTCTGCCCCCGGGACAGGCGTCCCAGTTTGACGTGTCTCTGCTGCACCCTGCTCCACACTCCTCTCCAGAGGTGTCGACCCCAAACACTGTCTCAGCATCGGCTACCAGAGGGCGCAGGATGGGTCACATGTCTGCTCCCTAGTGAGTGTTCTCGGGGTCTTTGGGGGGCTCTGATTGGCCAGCGAGGGTCATGTGTTCACTTCAAGACCTAGAACCTAGATGCAGCCAATCCCAGCAGAGAGACGCAGTCCTCACGTGGGGGGCAGTCCCTCACAGGACGACTGGGGCCGGCACCGGCCGGGGCAGTGGGTTCTGGCCTGACCTCTGCCTGCCCCTCCCCCCGCAACCAGGGAAGGACACTGGCCCAGTCACCACAGCCGGCCATTTGCCTGGTGACCTTGGCTGTTCATTTAAGTCAGACCCACCCACCGGAGGCCTCTCTCCCACAGCACCCCAAAAGCTGAAATAATTGGACGATCTGATTCCAAGGAGATTCGGTGATATTAGCTGACTGAATATGAAATGCGCCTCTGAAACCATCCGCTCCCACCCTCTTTGATCTCTGGGTTTGCCCCTAACCTCACACACAGACAGCCTGTGATTTTTTTTTCTTTCTGGCAGGTTAATTAAATCTGTCTTTAATTTTTTTTCTTTTTCCAATTCTGCCTGAGCGCTGGGAAAAAGATCTGAGTCTCTAATCTCTGGCGGCATTTGTCACGGAATATTCCAGACACTGAATATTCCAGGCGTGAAGCGTCCCCACACTGAGCCTGAGCTTGCACTGCCAGAGCACACACCTCACCGCTTAGCACCCTCAGCTGGGGCGGGGGCCGCTCGACAAGCGGAGTGGACAACAAAAACCTCAGGAAATTGGATATTCAAGCATTCAAAGTAACTGACAGTGAAGAACAAGGATGACAGGCTGGACTCACACCCACGCCGCCTCCTGCCCATCAGCGGGGTCGGCCACAGAAGCCTGATCCAAGCTACGAGGGGGCTCGCGGTGCAGTGACTCGGCGACCTCCATTTCACGTGTCAAATGTCCACAGGCCTCTGTGTCCCTAGGCGCCGAAAGCAGAAGGTTGAGATCTGATTTTTCCTTATTAGATGACACTTCCTAGAATGTTGTGCCCTAGAAACTCCACATTAAACACAAGGCTTTGGAAAATACAAAAAAGGCTGAAATGCCACCTAGACAGCTGGCAGTGAAAACGAGAAAGGTGATGCCCTTCGAGGACTGACAAAAAGGGTTAAGAGAAGGGAGACGAGAGTCCTCTGTGTCCCTGGCTGGCGGAGGCTGTTGGGCTCCTCCCCGGCTCAGACACAGGCCGCCTCTCACGGCCACACTGTGCGTGGCTGCTCAGCGCACTCCTCAGCAGGAACCTCGGGTAATATGGAAAAACAAAACCCCAGCGAAACAGAACCTGAGCACATGCCCTAGACGCTTTGATTTGGGCCACCTCCCAGCGTCAGATGTCCCCTCCGCCACCCCGAGCTCAGCCTGCCCGCTCCAGCCTGGCGGTTTCCCGACCTCGCGTACTTTGCTCTCCCCGCGTCCATGCTGGGAGGACTGTGGCTCTCTGCCTGTGCGCCCGGGGCCCCGGCCCGCCCGAGCGGAGCAGCCATCACGCTCCACTGCCATGGGCTGTTAGGGTCTCCCCGCCCCGGGAGAGGTGGGCGCCAGGGCTGGGCTGGGCTCGCGACTGCAGTCCCAGCGCCTGGCGCAGGTAACTACACACACGGTGGAGCACAGGCTCATCACAGACTGGCCCGGATCAACGTCACGCACTCGGCGCCCGGAACCTATGAGGAGCTGTGGATGCCTCCCCTTCCCCCTCCAGGTCAGGGACTTTCAGAATGTGGACTGCGACCCAATAGCAGCTGGCAAAATCATCGCAATAGGTTGCAAGCTGCACTAAGAGAGTTAAAACGAGACAGGGCGGCACGGACGGGGTGCGGGAGAGCAGGCCAGACTGGAACAGCGAGGGGTACCGGTGTCGGCGTGCGCGTCGCACAGAAGGTTAGACGTCACTTCCCAGACAACATAGACTGCACCTATCTGTGCACACGTAACGCTGTAACTGCACACACACGTGCCTGTGGGTGGGGCGGGAGTGGGTGTGCTCGGGGTCACAGCTGGAACATGCTGAAGTCCCTGCTGTAGATAACTAGTCTGTGCTAAGGCTTCGGCAGCAGAAGTAGCTGGATAACGATAGCACATTTCATCAAGCTGCTGTGACCATCGGGATGTCTCAACTGTCAACACCAATAGGACAAGCTAATTAGCCCTCATGGGCCGCTGGCCTGTGTTCCATTTTTAGCCGTGATTTTGACTTGCCATCCCCATGCGCATCTCCCTTCGTTCAGAGATGTGCTCACGTGTGGGTCCGTTACACCCACGCTACAGAACCTGCTGCTTCCACACGCCCAGCAGCCCCTCTCCTGTGGTCAGTCCATGAGCTCACACGCGGCCCAACGGCCCATCCCCGGGGCACACCGTTCAGATGCAAGGACCACGCGTCCCACCTCGCAGTTCTTGGACACGAGCGCCCGGACCCGCGCTCTGCAGCAGAGGCCAGGGATGCAGCGCCTCGACACAGGGCACCAGGGCCGAGGGGGAGGCCAGGGTGCACAGCCCAGCACGGGGCACGTTTGTCGCTGCGCACGGCTCCACTGACGTATGCTGCCATGGTGACCTCTGATTGTTTGTGAACCAGGAGAATTAATCCTACTGAATTTTCTACTCTAATAATGTGAGAAATTAATTTTCCATATTATAGCATGGAAATGCGCCAGGGCTGAGCAGGTAAGCTGATCCCGCCCACTGCACTCTGGGCTCAGGCAGGGGAGGGCGGGGCTTGGCCGCGATGGCACTGCGGACGCACTCCTGCTCATGTTGACCCCGTAATGACCTTTGGCTCTATTCCCAAAGCCCTTAGGAAGGGATGTGGACAGGTAAACAACGGCCACTGAGGGCGGTGACTTGTGTCCCACTTCCCGTTCTGAGAATGTGGGGATGTGGACGCAGGGTCAAGCCGGGCACTGACCAGGTCAGAGGTCCTGAAGCGGAATGGCCATGTCTGGCGAAGAGTGAGCACCCACGTCCTAAAAAGCAGAGCAGTCGAAGGACAACTGGGTCCAGGATGAAGTAACTGGAGCACAGGCCTGGGGACAGCGCCACCGACGGGATCTGAGCACTGCTGACCCGGAAAGTGACACAGGAACTGCAGGGCTCAGCTGTCCGGTCCCAGCTCCTCAAAGGGCCAGCACTGGGCTTCCTGAACGCTCAGGTTAGAACCTCCTGCAGATCCTCTTTCCCATGGGCTCGGAAGGACCCCGACTTCTGAGTCATGTACTTTCTAATCCGTGTGCTTGCCTGGGAGATTCAGGTCCCCAATCTGCCTTGCGTGCTGCCTGCTTTCTCAAGCCACCTCTTCTCCAGGGGCCCCTGGCCAGACTCTGTGCACCAGGTGAAGTCACCAGGCATCAGGAGGGGGGCGGAGAAAGCTCACTGGTCCACAAGGCCGCACGTTCTGCACCGGTTGATGAGGTCGGAAGGCAAGGAGGACTCGTTTTGGCCCCAACCTACTGTGTGAAACGTGACGGCAATTTATACACCACGATGTGGTCGGGGCCTTCATGAAGGTTTGTGTAAGACGGCGGTGGACAGAAAATGAGCAAGCCACTGACTGAAGAGCGGGCCTTTGAGCAGACATCATGTGCAAACGCGTGCTGCGTGAGCCACGGCGCTGCCAGGCAGGACACTGCTCTGTGGAGGGGACGGACACCCGCCTGGGCCAGCGTGAGCAGAACGGCGCGGCTCACCCAAATCTAAAGGGCTTCTAACTCGCGTAACTGACACACACAGGGCTACACCAGGGCCGGGAATGACCGGAGGTGTGCTACCACGTTTGGCGCGAATCCTCAGAACCAGCCCGTCCAGACTGCTTGTCGCGCCCCTGCTTGAAAACCTCGGAAGAAAAACACGAACACCGGGAGCACGTGGCCAGAATCCCTTACACACCGGACGGGCCACCGCATACAGCCGTCCGAACTTAAGTGACGGCCGTGACCCAGCACCGCCCCACACGCGCGGCAGGTGAGAAAATGCGACCAGTCGTGTGTGACACGTATGAGAAGAGTCCAGCAGCACAGACGTGTGGTGACCGACTGCAAATTAAAGGGACGGTCACATATTGTTATATATATACGTGACCTACGGAAAACCTTGTGACAATCACCCAACTTAACGTCAGGGACAGCACCTTTTAGAATCTCTCTGGAGCAGCGTTTCTCGGTTTTCTGCGTGCCCGGGGATCGCCTGGGAGTCTGGGTTCAGACTCTGTGCCCAGGGTTGGCGTGGGGCTCCGGGTCTCTGTTTCTGACCAGCCCTCGGGACAAAGCGATGCTGCTGGCCCGCGAGGCCATGAACAGCGGTTCTCAGACTCTTCGGCACCTCGAGATCACTCAGGGCCTTAAAAACACTGATGCCTGCATCCCACCATCAGAGAACAATATTTAATTGTCTGGGGCGAGGGGGACTGTGAAATCACCCCCAGACTGAGTTAAATCTGTGCCTGCACACAGAGGCTTCCCCAAGGCTCCCCAAGTAATTCTACCATGCGGTGAGGTTTGGGGACCCTGGATCCAGGAGACATCGCAGTGGGGCACAACCACGTCCTATGATACTCCAATGCCTGGTGCCTGTCTCTCGCAGCACACCCTCCCCAGACCCCGGGGGAGGGGCCGTGTCACTGACGGGACCCCGACAGTCCTTTGGCTCCTGCATGCCTCACACAGGTGTGCGCTGCTCTGCATGTGACAACACATGGGTCTCGCTCACGGTGGGACTTTCAAACTTGTGGCACATCAGAACCACCCAGCCCCACCGGCAAGGACCCCAGTCCAGCTGGGCAGGATTCGACTTAAAACGCAGACTGCACAGCATCCAACTAAAGCCCTTGCTGGTAACCGCGATGCACAGCCCAGGCTGGGAACAACAGAGTCACACCCACGTGGCCGCTGGCCCCCCGCCCCTCGCTCGTGCCACGCCCTCCTCGCCGTGTTTCCGGGCACTTCCGTGGGGCCACGCGGTCCCGCACCTCTGGGATTCTGCATCATGTTCTCTGTCCTGAGGCCCTCTATGTTTTCTGTATTTGGGGAATTACTGTTCTCCAGTGTCACCTGTTCTCCAGTGTCACCTCTTCTGTGACGGGTTTAATTATCCCTTCTCGGGTGCTGTCTTGGACCCCCTAGCGAATCTGTTGTAAGCCACCGTCGTATGTCACACGTGCACACCCTCCCATGCTAGATCACGATCTCCGTGAGGGCAGAGACGGCGCTGTACTCACGGGCGGCATGGTGGCGTGGCGGGCAGTCTGACAGAAGCGGGGTCCACCTCCCCTCTGCTTCCGCTGGGCTGGACCGTGGGCGGGTCGCTGACCGATTGCTGTGTGCCATGGTTTCCTCCCGTGAAACTGTGAACAAGAACACATGTCAGGGAGGTGACACAGTGTGGACATTTGACAAAGGGTGGGTCTTGCTATCGCCGCATCACCCCCGCACCTGTAGACCCGACACCATTCCCGGAACACCACTGGACTCACGGCAGTTCCGCACGCCTGGCCCGGGAAGTCAAAACCAGGGGCCATGCACGCGTGAGCACTGCAGCGTTCACCGGGAAACGAGACGGAAACTTGTGGATAGCCAACTGTAAAGGTGGTGACACGCTTTGATCCAAGAAGTCACTTCTGGGAATGTCGCCCAAGAAAGTGGACAACAGCATCAAAAGCTGCATGCTCAAGAGGCCCACTGCTGTGTTAGCTACATTAGCAGCATTCCGGAAAGGCTTCCGCGCGGCCCAAACCTGAGCTGGGGACGCGAACGATGGCGCTCCCTCATGCGGTCCCATCGGCCGGCTATTAAAGAGCCCAGTACAAGACAGCTATAGAAATGTGGGAAAATGTTTATGCTCCCCTACTAAACTTTACAAGACAGACACAAAATGATTACGGGGGGTTATTATCTGAATTTCATCGGCAGGAAGTAAGTTGAGCTGATGTTTTGTGGTCATGTATTTGCTTTCTCCTCCCTGCTCTAAAAGAAAATTTGTTTCAAATCTTGTTTTTAACAAAGCCACGGGGGCTTCTTCCGTCGGCACAGACACGGTGTGCTTGCCCGTCCCTCTTGCTGAGCATTTCGGTCAGGTGAGAACCAGAGAATGTGCTCAGGATCCAGCTGCAGCCGTGTCCTTGAGGGAGAGTCACAAACGTGCACAGTGACACGTGACCAGGAGGCAGCAGTGCCAGAACGAGGGAGAAAGCAGAGGCCTTGGCTCCAGCGTGAAGCCCCTGGCCCAGTTCCAGCCACCTCCTCCTCTGTGAAAACCCTGAGTCTCTTGTAAGCCGACCCCACGTGACCCCGGTCGGTTAACCTGCCGCCCCTCCGCGCAGCACTTCCTGCCCTGCTCCGCAGGCCGCCGCCTCTCTGGTCTCCGCTGCTCTTCCAGTTCCGGGCATGCTGGCCCCAGGGCCTTTGCAATTGAGGCTCCTTCTGCCTAACAAAACCCCTCCCTGCTCCCCGGATACCAGCAGCTCTTTACCCAGACGCTGGCATCTCCTTGACCATTCTCCATGAAATCCCAATCTGTCTCTCTAAGTACTTTTCTGCTCTAAGTTTTCTCCACAGCCCTGGCCACCTTCCGCTGCGATCTGCCATCCCTACTTGAGTTCTGCCTCTCTGCACTGAAGCCCGAGCTGCTCGAGGCGTGCTTGTTTGATTCTCTGCTGCATGGCCAGAGCCTAGCACGGTGCCTGGCACACGTAGCTGCTGCGTAAGGGAGTGGGCAAACCCGCAGCGTCTTCTCTACCAAAGGGGACACGGAGACACTTCCCCTCACCAGGTCACTGTTGTCAGAGTGGTGGGTGCCCATCGGGCACTCGGCACAGACGCGTGGGCAGAAGGTGACGGCCGCATGGTCTCGGGAAAGAGGGCCCACTCAGCAAAGCTCCCGCCAAGGAGCCACGCCGGCCACCCGGGGCCTGCCTCGAAGGCTCGGCACACTCATCACTCAGCAGCACGGGCTGTCGACAGCCACGGGAAAAAGAAAAAAATGAAAAAATAACGAAATGCGCCGCAGCTATTTTTGCATCCAGGAAAGTACACAGATTTTTAAAATAATAAAACCAGAAAAACAAAAGCAACCAGTTTAACAAATTAGATCTTGCTGTCGTTAAAGGAAATGTTTTTTAGCCAACACTAAACAACCCTCCCAACACTGTAAAAGTCTCCAAATGGGAAACTCTTGGAGCTTAATAAAAAGGTGTCTCGCCAGCGAGAGCGCCCCCAGCAACACCTCGGCACAGGACTCATTAAAGCTATCTTTAGCGTTCTCGGCGAATGTGCTGTTAT
>NW_011889055.1:946342-950689 GCF_000151845.1 Pteropus vampyrus | reverse complement strand
GGTGGGTGCCCATCGGGCACTCGGCACAGACGCGTGGGCAGAAGGTGACGGCCGCATGGTCTCGGGAAAGAGGGCCCACTCAGCAAAGCTCCCGCCAAGGAGCCACGCCGGCCACCCGGGGCCTGCCTCGAAGGCTCGGCACACTCATCACTCAGCAGCACGGGCTGTCGACAGCCACGGGAAAAAGAAAAAAATGAAAAAATAACGAAATGCGCCGCAGCTATTTTTGCATCCAGGAAAGTACACAGATTTTTAAAATAATAAAACCAGAAAAACAAAAGCAACCAGTTTAACAAATTAGATCTTGCTGTCGTTAAAGGAAATGTTTTTTAGCCAACACTAAACAACCCTCCCAACACTGTAAAAGTCTCCAAATGGGAAACTCTTGGAGCTTAATAAAAAGGTGTCTCGCCAGCGAGAGCGCCCCCAGCAACACCTCGGCACAGGACTCATTAAAGCTATCTTTAGCGTTCTCGGCGAATGTGCTGTTATTGCGTGTCCTTCAGGAAGCACCCGGCAGCCTCCGCACGGACTGACAGGAGGAGGGCGGGGGTGGGGGTGGGAAGAAAAGCCGCCCTGGCCCTGGGGATCCCACACGGCACCCGGAGCCTGAAAGGAAAACAGGGGACAGGATCTAGGACGTTAGAAGATAAATCAACCCAGGAGCTGCAGGGCCTTTAGCAAAACAGCAGCAACGTGCTGCTGGGATACGGTCCGTGAGGGGAGAGTTTCCTGCGTCTCCCCGATGTCGGAGACGTGACACTCAGAAAGTTTCGACAGCATTTGACGGGAGAGCTAAAAACAGTTCAAGGGGACCACTGGGGACTGTGGGAAGGGCGGGGGCAGGCTGCCCACGGGGGTGGCGCCCGAGCACCGTTTGTCAGATGTATAAATACGTGGAGGATGGGAGCAAACCGGAGCGAGGGACTGCCAACGCCGTCTCACTCATGCACGCTACCTCCTCGCGGGTCCCAGGTCGCAACTGCCACGAGCTCCCCACAGTCCCTCCCCACACAGAGGCAGGAAAGAGACCAGGGCAGCGGAATCCAAACAGTGCAGTTAATTACCAAAAAAGAGAGGGCTGTGCCTCACAGGGGACGGCACGGCGGGCGCAGGGCCGAACTCAGCAGCCGGTTTCCCGGGGAACAAAGTTCACAGCTGGACCACCGCCCCCGCATTCCCCGGGAGGCTGCAGACCCATTTTCCCGTGCACGTCCATTACGAGGCATTTGCCACGGGCCAGGCATCGCGCTAAGCACTTACCATGCGTGAACTCAGTCCCCCTAACAGCCCCCCAAGGAAGTCTCATCAGGTGGTCACCAGCGAGGCCTCTGCAGCATGTGACCCAGCGCCCAGCCCCACCACTTGCTGGCTGGCCGGGCCCCGTTTACTCGTCTGCAGAGTGAGCGTAATAGGGGCGCCTACCTGACACTGGGGGTTAAATGAGTTCTCTGTCCAGGACACCCAGGTCTTCTCTGGTGCAGAGTGACAGCGGTGAGGTGTTAGGTAATACTGTCCCCACTGTGCAGGGGGAGCTGAGCCCACAGAGGCCGAGCCAGCTAACGTCACGCGTCACGTCACACATCACGTGGAAGAGCGGGATGGACCCAGGGGCGTTTGCCTGCCACATTCACCCTGTTCCCCTCACTCTGTCCTCAGCCAGATTTCCACGTCAAGGAACCAAAGACCCCAAGTCACGCAAAAGCAGCTTATGTCAGCTCTCACGCTGTCACGGTACGATCTGGGACGAGGAGTAGAGACAGATGGACACACCGAGGGCTTTAAGACGACGAGGGCTACAACGCGTGGCGCTTCGCTCGGCTGCTCGGGATGCGTGAAAGGAGGGGGTGCGTCCCGAGGGTGAAGGAGGGCCTCCTTGGGGTGGCTCTGTGCTTAAACCCTGGCGGCAGCCAGACACGTGTCCGGCCTTGGCAGGGGCCGGCACTGGGGCATGGCCCTGCGTCCCCAGGGTGCAGAGGGGACACAAGGTGCAGTCTGGGGAAGCAGGGGGCCCGGCGGGAGGCTCCCAGAGAATACTCAGGGCACAGACGTGAGGAAAGGGGCCCAGTGCGGCCGAGACCGTCCATTCCAAGAGCAGGGGCTGTCGCTGCGCCCACGGAGAAGGCCGAGAAGGCGCCTAGGCTGTCGTGCAAACCCGGCTCCCGTGAGCCTGCAGATGCGGGTGAGGACACGTCCTAATGCCTTGTGGTTCCCGAGAATATGAGAGAAACGCCAAGGTGAAGCAGTTACTACCGTGCCTGGCTCAGCAAACGCTTATGATCATGTGACATGAGCATCGCTGTTCTCAGGGCTCCATCTGCTGTGTCACTGTCTCCCATGACCCATGGACAGTTTCTGAAGTGCTAATAATTACACTTTAGAGGAAACTCTCCAAGTTCTTCTTATCCAGCCCAAATTTTGTTTAATAAATCAACTATTTATCAGCACTGGCTTATATGTTCTCACAAAAGTTATTTCAATTTATTCTTATAAAACCTCTACATAATCATTAAAACCACACAGTCGGAAACACATGGGCACAGAGGGATCAATTTGCCTAAGATTAAGCAATTCATTTTTGGGGGTGTGTATTTTAAGTTTTGGGGACTACGAACTAAGATCTCACTCTGCTGTCTTCATTGCAATTTCAAGTGACTTAAGAGAGTCACTTTGAGGTACTGGTGTCCTCAGCCTGTGGACGCTTGGCCAAAATATAGCCTATGCCTCCTCTGTTTCTCTGAAAGTAAGCATTTAATAACATTCACAGTTAGATATTATTTCCCTGTGCTTTAACTCAAAAATGCGTCCCTTGCAGTAACTGTCTAGTCCGATAGGAGGCCACTCCTTCTTTTTCCAGATGGAGATCAAGGCTCAAATCAAAGAGACGGCCTGCCTGGGGTCACAGAGGGACCCGGTATCATGCAGAGAACACAGTCCAGGTCCTCTGATACCCAGCCTGTGACCCCCCCATCTCGCACCCACATAATTACAGAGGCGATCTGCAACTGTGTGCGAATCACCACAGTTAGAGAAAATAACGTTAAAACTTTGTTTCTGATGCATCGCAGGAAGGACAAAGCCTTCCTCATATTTACGCAGCTGAGCTCTTTACAACTATTTTGTTCCCTTCACTGTGAAGAAAACGCAAAAGGAAATACCCCTGCTGGAGAAGAGTCCCGGGGCACAGCAGCGAGCTCTGCCTAAAAGTACACGCGACGTGGCACGAGCCCTGGTGTCGGGGAGCGGCTGGGCGCACAGCCCGAGGCCCTCGGGGTCTGTCCTCTTCGGCGATTCTTTCCAGACTCCCCGCTCTCTCTCCTTTCTTCAGTCGACGTCGCTGAGGCGTTGCTGACAGACGGTGAGATGCACGCATTTTAAGAGGACGGTTCTATGAGCTGGTCAAGCATGTAGACTTAAGTAACCGTCATCCCAATAAAGACTAAGCGTGTTTCTATCCCGTCGGCTGGTCTGCTTGCGAGCCTGTGCAGTCAGGGGCCCCCGACCTCACATCCGGGCCATCTCGGCCTGGGCCCCATCGCTGCAGTTTAGTTCTGCCCCATCTCCGAGCAGATGCCGCCATTCTCCACGTAGCCGACTTCTCTGCTCGGCGCTGTTGCGCCCCACCGTGCGTGTCAGCGGTACGTTCTCCGACGCTGCTAAGTCCTCCGTGCACAAATACGTCACACGTCTTAATGCTCCCACTGTTGATGGCACCTGACTGCGAGAAATGCTGCTATAAAATTCTGACGGACAAGGATTTTTGTGAACACATCACTTTATTTCCCTTGTGAACTGCTAGGTCACGTAGGAAGTGCATGTTTCACTTTATGGGAAGCCACCAAACGTTTCTCCAAAGGGGTCGCCCAGCGTGAGGGTGACAGTCGCACCTTGCCCCCCATCGCTCTTCTCCCAACCTGTCCTCGGGCAGCGCTACAGCCCAGCGTGCAGGCTGCGCCGTGCTGGGCGGGCCGACTCGCCGTCTGCGTTCCTGCACGCGCCGGCGTTCGCTACTTGTGTTTGCTGAGCAGCACGCCGGTGTGTGAGGCAGCGCGACACAGCGCGACACAGCACGACTGGCCCTCGGTCCGCCCGCTGGTGCACGGCTGAGCTCCCCGTCTTCGGCTATCACGGACGATGCTGCTCTCGAGTTTGACTTACAGGTAGTTGTGGGGCATATCGTTCATTTTTCTTGGGGAGATACCCAGGCTGAAGAGCTGGCCGCGGAGGCTGTACGGCTGCGCTTTCAGGACGCTGCCGTTTGTTTTCCAGACGGCTGCACGGTTTTGCACCCGGCAGCGCTGTGTGAGAGGTCAGGTGTGTCCCATCTTTCCAGTATGTGGCATGATC
>NW_011889055.1:941438-946292 GCF_000151845.1 Pteropus vampyrus | reverse complement strand
GAACACATCACTTTATTTCCCTTGTGAACTGCTAGGTCACGTAGGAAGTGCATGTTTCACTTTATGGGAAGCCACCAAACGTTTCTCCAAAGGGGTCGCACAGCGTGAGGGTGACAGTCGCACCTTGCCCCCCATCGCTCTTCTCCCAACCTGTCCTCGGGCAGCGCTACAGCCCAGCGTGCAGGCTGCGCCGTGCTGGGCGGGCCGACTCGCCGTCTGCGTTCCTGCACGCGCCGGCGTTCGCTACTTGTGTTTGCTGAGCAGCACGCCGGTGTGTGAGGCAGCGCGACACAGCGCGACACAGTGCGACACAGTGCGACACAGTGCGACACAGTGCGACACAGCACGACTGGCCCTCGGTCCGCCCGCTGGTGCACGGCTGAGCTCCCCGTCTTCGGCTATCACGGACGACGCTGCTCTCGAGTTTGACTTACAGGTAGTTGTGGGGTATATCGTTCATTTTTCTTGGGGAGATACCCAGGCTGAAGAGCTGGCCGCGGAGGCTGTACGGCTGCGCTTTCAGGACGCTGCCGTTTGTTTTCCAGACGGCTGCACGGTTTTGCACCCGGCAGCGCTGTGTGAGAGGTCAGGTGTGTCCCATCTTTCCAGTATGTGGCATGATCAGTCTTCAATCTCAGGCACTGCAGTTGGTACGTAACACTGTTTCATTACGGTTTTGAGTTTTCCCAACGGCTAATGATGTGCTTGTTGTCCTTCTATATACCTCTTTGTGTGAAATGTCTGCTCAAATCTGTCCCCCGCCCCCCCCGCCCGGCTTTTAAAGGGGTATTTTTAAGCTGAGGTCTCACTCGGGCTTGATGTCCAAAGGGGTATTTTGAAGAAATGAACGATTGCTCTGAATGCCAGAGGCAAATCACCTGAGTGCTTTGGCCTGGCCTTCTTAAATTTGGAGCGTATCAAACCTCTCCACCTGAGCCAAGTCCAGGCAGAGACATGACCATGTCCCCGTGGCCAAGGGAATGACCTGTGTGCCAACAATCTTTACTAAGCCAAACTGTCCCTGTGTGACTCAGCTTTTCCTTAAAACACGCATCTAAAAGTTTAGGCAAATATAATTGCTACCAACACATCTATCACTCACCTCAGCGTCACCACTGTCACCACCAACGGCTTGGGCGTCACTACCGCCAACATGGACATGAGCATCGTCACAGTCAACCACGTCCTGACGACGACCGTAAATGCCTTCATCCACACAACAAGCCCCTCTGCACTGGCACCCGCCCCACCATCTCTGTAATGTCGCCTTTAATATCGATCATCTTTATCACGCCCTTTGTGTAAGGAATTATCGCCAACATCACCTTTATTGCTATTACCTTTGTCACTCGATCCACTCATTAAATAAGCATTTACTGCCTCTCTCGCTTGGCCAGGTGCCGTGTGAGATGTTTCGGGGACAGAGGTGAACGGAACGTATGATCAATGCTGTTCTGCGGGGGGGAGAGGTGCTGTGACAAGGCAGAGGGCACCGTTATTCCTGGATGAGTCAGGGACAGTCTCTGGGAAGAAATTCTTCTCATCTGAGGCTTACAGGGTGCGTGGGAATTAGGCAGATAAAGGCGGCATGGACACGGGAGGTTTCCGCAGTCACAAAGGAAACGAGAAGCAAGTGGCCAATGTGTGCTGCTTTAGCCTCGTTAGGAATAAACATTTAATTAAAAGGAAATATTGTGGCCGTCTATCAAGTTGGCAAAGATTATTTAAATATAAATGCCAATTACTGCTAGAATGCCATAGCCTCAAACCACAGGATGTGGAAAACTGGCATAACTTTCTGGAAGGCACTGAAAAAATATGTCAAAAAACTTGTTTCAAATGTTACAGTTTTAAAACTTATCTTCTAAGAAACTACCTTAATGAAAATGAAAAAGATAAAACCCTCAGACACAGAAATGGTAGGGAAAAAAAAAAAAGTCTGGTGCAGCCACATAAGGAATGAATGAACGAATGCCGCACAGCCGCCAGCTGGCATTTCAGGGAGCGCGTGTCGACACAGGGAAGCGCATGTGACACGTGTGAGACGACGACAAGCCGACCGTGCGCAACGCGCGTGAGGGGGACAGAGGCCCGCGGGTCCCCGAGGCCTGATGCAGCAGAGGCCTGCCTGGCCGTCACCCCGCTCGGAGGCGGGCCACACGGCTCACCCACACGTCTCTCTCTGAGCCCCGGGGACGCAAGGAGGTCCTATGCGCCGTAAGTCACACGAGGCTGAGACGGCGTGGGCCGATCGTTAAAGGACGTCTGATGCCCGGGAAGGACACGAGGTTCGTCGCGCTCACCTGTCCTTCGGACCAGACCCAGTCCTGTGACCCTACAGCGTTAGGGCGGGTAGAGAAGGGAATGCAGGGGGCGCAGGGCTGTTAGGGGAGGGGTGAGCGTCTCTGACACGTTAGGGTCCCAGCGGTTAGAAAGCCAACCTGTATGACCACTTACGTGTCTATTCAGCATCAGCCCACCGCCCACCTGCGCATCCGTCCACGCCTCCATCCGCCACTCAGCTCTCACGCGGTGTTGAGGAGGGGATCACAAGGCCTGCGTGGCTGAGCTTGCAGGGATTACACGCAGATATAATGGATGCCTTTTTTCCTTATCTGGTTCTGAATTTTTAAATTTATTACATTGTAGGTGTGCTTATGTAATCAGAAGAGATGCTCCATTTAATTGTAAAGAGCCAGCCAGCCCACTTCAGTGATCTGCTTGACTGA
This sequence comes from Pteropus vampyrus, assembly GCF_000151845.1. Lineage (NCBI taxonomy): Eukaryota > Metazoa > Chordata > Mammalia > Chiroptera > Pteropodidae > Pteropus > Pteropus vampyrus. The sequence goes on along the minus strand of NW_011889055.1, from coordinate 943,563 downwards.
GGGGGAGGCTCGCTTGGATTAGCAGCGCCGAGTTACAGACTGTCTGCAGGGAGAGGCAGCTTCATTATTCTGCCCGGCATCTTGGACCTGCTTTAATGAATAGGCACGGGTGACTTATAATTAGCCTAGTAATTGTTTGTATCTAACTGAATCCTTCTGAAGTAGCTGGAGAACTTTCTTAGGAGCTTCCAAATATCCACTCGACTTCTCTTTCAGTTGGCAAAATCCTGAATGGGCGGAATCCCAGCTCGTGAGCTTTTACTGTGAACGAATCAAAGTACGTGTTCACACTCACAGGAAGTGGAGTGCCAGGTGGTTGGGGGAGAGACACTGACTGTCCCTGGTGTCCCCGGGGAGATGGCGTGGCCCTCCTCACTCGGAGCTCAGGGAAGTCGTTTTCTGAAGCGCACAGACGCACGAGGCGACGCCTTGCCCACGGCCCTGAGGCAGACTCTGTTTTTCAGACGCACCTCTGGGTTTCACTTCATCGATCCAGGAACGCTTCCTGGAGGAGACTGCATGCGTGCGGCCACCTCTCCTGCTTCATCTCCGCGCGCGCTCCGGCCACAGCCACGGGGCCTCGTGGGCGCGCTCCCTGCCACCCCAGGGCCTTTGCGCGTGCTCTCGCCGAGCGGCCAGTCCTTCAGAGCTCAGTCCAGTCTTCCCAGAACTCCCTGCTCAGGAAAAGTCCTCCACTGCACCCGCGTACCTCTCTTTCAAGTACTCACCACAGGACAAACTTCACAGTTTGCCGTGTGGCATTTTGACTTATGCCTATTTCCCCGGTTAAAATGCAAGCTCCATGAGGACAGAGTAACTTCGCTTTGCTCATCTTTACCTCCCCAGGCTACACATGGGGCTGGGCCCAGAGCAGGTACACAGCCACACACACGGATAAGCGAGGGGCACGGTGAGGAGGCTGGCACAGAGACGTTAGTGGCTGCCGAGGCCGGCAGCTAGAAAGAGCATCAGTGTCCTCAATGAGCTCTGCATCGCGAAAATGGAAAAGAAAGGAATAAATGCTGCCCTGCTGGTAAATGATGCTGGAGATGCCCAGCGCAGAGCCAGCACTCGGCGACCCCGGCACGGCGCCGCTACACCACCCAGTCCTCGCAGGGCCTGAGGGGGCTTTCGTTACCCGTACTTTGCAGCTGAAGATTAGGGATATTAAATCACTTTGGGGGGCTTACAAAGGTTCATTTTAAGTATGAAATCGTTTAGATTTCTCAAGAATCATGTGACAAAGAGCCATGAGGTCAGACACCATTAGTAAAATTCAAGTTCGAGTAAAGTTCAAGTTCAGGACTGCCCTACTCCAACCAGCCAAGTGTAGCTCCTGTGCCAGCTCGCCTCCGGAAACGCGAACGAGGGAAGCTGAGACATGGCAGGGGGGCCAGGGAAGGGCGCTGGTGCCGTGGGAGCTCGGAGGATAGACAGACGAGTCCGGGCCTGAGGACGCTGGTGGGACATCTGACGCTCGAGGAGGTCCATCTGGGAACATGTGGAGATGAGCAGTGACAGGGACACCGTGAGCGAAGGCACGCGGAAGTCAAGTGCAGGCCCGGGGCTGGAGGCACGGTGAGGTGCAAATTCACGTGGCTTTCGCTACCATGGGATTTAGCAGACGGGGAGGCGGCCGTGGCCTCTCAGAGGATCCGGCGACATGGTCAGAGCCCAAGCATGCGCTGGCGTGACGACTGGTGCGCCCTGACCAAAAGGGGCCAGATCCCCAGGCAGGCACCGAAGGACTCTATCTAGCAGACTGGTTTCCGACTTCTTCCTTTTTGCCTGGACGCTCAAACTGGCTAACTTCACACGAGCAAAATCACACTTTGTCACGAGGGGCCTCCATGTCATTGTCAGGGTTCTCCAGAGACAGAACCAGCAGAGCCTCAGCCCGGTCTCTGTCACCGCCTCCGTCCATCATGAGGGGCTGGCTCGCGTGACTGCAGAGACGGTGAAGTCCCTCCGTCTGCCGTCTGCACGCTGGGGCCCAGGTGAGCCGGGCTATACTTTAAGCAGTTGGGCAGAGAATGTGTCCCTTCCTGCCTTTTGTCCTGCCGAGGCCCCCGATGGGTTTGTGGGCACCCTCTCACACTGGGGCGTCCGTCTGTTTTACTCAGTC
>NW_011889055.1:928932-941388 GCF_000151845.1 Pteropus vampyrus | reverse complement strand
GCGAAGGCACGCGGAAGTCAAGTGCAGGCCCAGGGCTGGGGCCAAGTGCAGGGCGGAGGCACGGTGAGGTGCAAATTCACGTGGCTTTCGCTACCATGGGATTTAGCAGACGGGGAGGCGGCCGTGGCCTCTCAGAGGATCCGGCGACATGGTCAGAGCCCAAGCATGCGCTGGCGTGACGACTGGTGCGCCCTGACCAAAAGAGGCGAGATCCCCAGGCAGGCACCGAAGGACTCTATCTAGCAGACTGGTTTCCGACTTCTTCCTTTTTGCCTGGACGCTCAAACTGGCTAACTTCACACAAGCAAAATCACACTTTGTCACGAGGGGCCTCCATGTCATTGTCAGGGTTCTCCAGAGACAGAACCAGCAGAGCCTCAGCCCGGTCTCTGTCACCGCCTCCGTCCATCATGAGGGGCTGGCTCGCGTGACTGCAGAGACGGTGAAGTCCCTCCGTGTGCCGTCTGCACGCTGGGGCCCAGGTGAGCCGGGCTATACTTTAAGCAGTTGGGCAGAGAATGTGTCCCTTCCTGCCTTTTGTCCTGCCGAGGCCCCCGATGGGTTTGTGGGCACCCTCTCACACTGGGGCGTCCGTCTGTTTTACTCAGTCTAGCAGTTCAGATGCTAATCTCTTTGGAAATCACCTCCTTGGACCTCCAGTGACACACAGGATGAACCACCGTGTCTTGCGGCTGTGTAGGCCACCGCGTCCCTAAAGCCAGTTCCAGGTGACGTGCCCTGCCTGCTGAGACAGAGAAAACCCCACGCCTCTCGCCACACCTCACAAACGCCATGCCACCGAACAGTGGGAGGGCTGACCACCGCCCCACGCAAGACCCCTGCTTGATGACTGGACACTTGAAATAGCGCTTCCTTGGGGGACCCAAAGCCACAGTCTGGAAACTTTTAGAGATGCAAATTCATTAGGGACACGGGCTTTGTAAGCAGACAGTCCTAGATGCAAATCCCGAATCTGCCACCTAGTCGTTGTGTGAAAATGGGGAAATATCTTAACCTCTGTTAACCTAAACTTTCTCATCTGTGATGTAGTCGTCATATGTGGAAGACTCTGTAGGACCGTGGAGAGGCAGGGAATATCTCAGCACAGTGCCTGGAGGCAATGTTGGTTTGCTGCTGCCTGAATTGGTGTGTTTACCTTTCAGATCCCGGTGACAAGGCAGAGCAATATGTACAGTTAGGGACCAAAGGAGGCTCAGACTTTATAAAGTCTACTGAAGTGAAAAGTGTACATATCTAAATGACCCAGGAATTCCATTTTTCAGTATCAGATCTCGCACAAGGAAGCCCATAAAAAAAGTGTTCACTGCAGCAAAGTCTTTTCACTTAAAGAGAAACTATATGTTCACTGATGGGGAATTGGCTACATAAGCTGCGATACAGAGACACCATGGAAGGTAAGCTATGGTTTGAGAAAATAAAGTAGACCTATAATACAATAATATAATCAGTAATATAATCTATAATTACATGGAAACAGCAAAGACCTACTGTTGAGAAAAAATAAGCAAATTACAGAATGACGCATGCAGTGCAAAACCACTTATGTGAAGCACGCACGCAGAGCAGCCGTACAGATGGAGACGGAGTCGCAAAACTGGCAGCTGGTTGACACCAGGGAGCAGGAGACGGCCTCAGACCGAGCTCTGGGTTCCTGGTCAAAAGGAACATTAGAATTTCCTCTACTTTATTCCTTTGTCACAAGGAGAAGGTATTCACGTAAGATTTGTGTAATTAAACTTTAATTTAAAAACAGACAGGCCAGGTTTGCTCCGAGACGGAGCGTGGGAGCCCGGATCTCTGCTCTGCCCGTTCTCAGGCACCGAGCCCCTGGGTGGGGCCGCGCAGGAAGAAGCTCCTGACCGTGGGGGGCAGGAGGGGGCGCACAGGCGAGGCGAGGGCTGGCCAGATGGCTGGCGGGAGGGAAGGGAGCGTGCGAGGAGGAGGCGGGCAAGGCCGCCGTCTGCAGCTCAGTGTCCTGGGTGAGGCCAATAAAGTGCCCGCCGGTGACAGCGCCCGTTACGGAGAGCGTCACTACCTCTAACACTGCACACACTTTCTTTTGAGGGACTATTTTTCCCATCAATACTTTTCTCCATTTCACTGAGGTGTCATCAACATCGGCACTGAGTGAGTGTGCGGCTACAGCGTGGCTTGACCTGAACACATTGGGTTGAGGGACTTTTCGTGCAGACCTCAGGTCTGGCAGCAGACCATCTGGTCCTCTTGGCAGCTGACTGGAACAGGAGACCCACGTGACCACCTGATCTAGGAATCTATGGTAAGGAGCCTTTGAAGTGGCCCAGAATTTTCTGACCCAAGCAGACATTCAACCTCAAGGGGTTAAAATGCAAGATACAGAGAACGGGCAGTTTATGGAGGCCACCACCCGAAGCAGAAGCAAACGTGAGGAGGTAAACAGAGGGCGGAGGGGGGAATCACAGCGACAGGAGGACATGCCCGAGGTGAGCAGGTGCCGTGCGAAGGCGGAACGGAAGGCGGAGCCGGAGACGGTCGCTCTGTCACCCGCATGGCGAAGGCCGGAGGACGGAGCAGCGAAGGCTGGCATTCAGAACGGTGCTCACAACCACCAAGACACTGGGGCCGAGAAGGTGACCAGACGCCTGGACGTCACAGAGATGCTGTAGCCTGAAAACTTCAGTCGCTGCCAAGTGATTTTGGGGTTCCTTACTTTCTCTAGTGTTTGTACAGAGAAAGACAGAATTGCTAAAATTCTGGCTGGAAACCAGACTAACTGGAATTTTAATCATGACTCTGCTAATATTGCAGTTAAACTGTCCAGGTCATGGGTCGGTAATTTAAAAATCCACAAATTTTTAAGACTCAATAAAGTTTTATTTCTTCTTTTATGAACTCATTGAGCATCGGATATGTCATATATGTCATATCCACCAGGCAGATGGAAACAGTGACATGATAAATTGAGTGCTGATCCTTGAGCTTTCACCCAGGGTGACACACATCACATCTATTCACATTTCATTAGCCAGAGCAAGTCGCATGGCTCACAGCTTCCATAGGGCAGAGAAGTCCAATAATCCCTTGCATCCACAAAGTAAGGGGCCAAGCATACTGGGGTGAGCCCCACAGGTGGGTGCCGTGACCACCATTAGCTGTGAGACCTGGAGCAACGTTCTCGTCTTCTCTGTCCCTCAGTTTTCTCATCTTCGGAACGTAGGTGATGATAATAACTAACAAGCGAGAAATCAATGCACCTGCAGATGTGCTTAGCACAACTCCTAACTCACAGCGCACTCTTAGTAAGTACCGGCTTTACCGTGGTCAGGAAGTCACCAGTTCCTATTACTTGAAGTGACTTGGTTCAGCTTTCCCTGCAGCCCAAACCAGTACATGGGGCACCTCTTCCCAGAATCTGTGCAGGCCAAGGTCTTTCCGATGAGCCACCCATCTTCAGAATGTCAGGAAGTCACACCCAGGTATCTGTGGCATTGAAAATGGTTTCTGCCTAGTGAGTCCAGAAACACAGATAACAGTTCTTGACGGGTCGTTTGTCGAGCCAAGGAAAGAGAGCTAAGACTGGACAGAGGGAAGGCACCCGGGAGAAGAGCCTGCTCGCTGCTGGGGACAGAGGCCAGGAAGCCTTGCACACGGAAGCACAGGGATGTGCAGGAGGCAGACGAGCAGATGGAAGTTATTTTTAAAAACAGGCAGCAAAAAAGTGGAGGGAGGAGGTGCTGGCGCTGCAGGTTGGACTGTGGCCCTCGTCCTACGGACGAAACGTCAGTCTGCGGGAACAGCCTGGACTGTTATTCCGGGAAGAAGGAACTTCTCTGATGATACAGGAAAGGGACCTCCCGTTTCCATGCCCCAAGCTCCAGGAGTGGGAGTGTCACCGTTTAAGTCAGGAGACAGTTTTCAAGGGGTGGGAAGTGAGCGATGAGCTGGTTTAAAGAGAGGAAGCAGACCTGGCTCCCATAAGTGCCAAGTCCGTGACAGGATGCCGCCTCGGGCGGAAGTGCTTCAGATTCCGGAAGAGTGTCCCTGATCTTCTACCTTGTGTTTCCTCAGTGTCAGTTTCATTGTCAAGCAAGTTTTTCCCTGCGATGCCAGGTGGCAGCTGCCCGCCTTGTCCCCGGCTGCCCGCCACCAACCAGCAGGCCTCTGCAGTTCTCTGGGTGGCCCCGACATCCTTGCCAAGGGATTTCCGGTTGGCCGGGCTGGGTCACATGGTTCACCCAGGCCCATTCGTAGGCTTCTAGCGGAATGATGCCGCCTGTGGGATGGGTGAGCCATGTGGCGGGAGCCTGGCCAATCAGAAGGCCCTTGGCAAGCCTATGAATGGGGGGGAAAGAGTAATTATGTAAGCAACAGTGAGGGCACCAGAGGTGGCCCGAACGTGCGGTGGCCAGCAGGCACCCAACAGCTGTCCTTCTCCTGGCGCCGCCGCCTGGGCCACCTCCGTTGTAGAGCGCCACTGCCAGCAGCCGGGGTGACTTCGGTCGTGCAGGTTCGTCCCGGCCGTGGGCGCCGCAGCGCCTGCGCACCTGAGCATCACACTGGCTGTGGTCCTGCCGGGGTGCACCGTACCCCGCGGCAACTCGGCTTCCCAGAGCAATGGCCAAGCGCCGAAAACTCACTCGTCGCTTGCTTGAGTCCCCAGACCTGCCTCCTGTCCTGACGCGTGCCACGCCCACCGCAGCATGTGGCCTTCGGGCCCGTCTCCCTCGGTCCCCCAGGTACCATCGGCTCCTGGGGGTGGTCGGGCACCTAATGAAAGCACGACGGATGGTCGGACGGATGGACAGATGGACGGGCCACGCAGACTGAGCTGGAAGAAACACTACGCATTTATAAATCTGAACCGCGATTACGCGGGTGAAGCCGCCAGGGTGTGCGGGCGCCTCGCGAGGAACGCAGGGGAGACGCAGCCATGCAGCAGCGGGCGCGGCTTGACGCCCAAGGCAGGGCCCCGCGCCCCTCTGCCCGGCGCGGCTCCGGCCAGCGCCCTGCCTCACTTCACTCCCGCTTCCTGCCACAGCCTCATTGGCTGTTTTAAGGACAAGAAGGCCGAGGGTCCCCCCAGAAAAGAAGTTTGCTGAAGTGTTTTCCCAGCTCTGCCAAAGCCTCTGGAGCTGGCTGTCCAGCTCTGTCCTGCTTCCCTCCCGAACGGCAGACAACCGAAAACGTCGGCAACCTCGCCGCCAGGTAGAAACTTTCCGTTGTGTCTCACACCTTCCATCGGGCACCGCTCAGTACCTGAAACAAAGGCCTCAGTGGCCGGTGCCCAGGCCTGGACGCCTGCTGCTGGCTGCCAGGGAGCAGGGAGGCTGTGGGGTGACACTGCTGGGTCCGCTGCGGTGGCGGAACCAGACCCTGACATGGTTTCCGGTAACTCCCACCCTAGGCCAACTAGAGCAAGGGGAGAAAGAGGGGACTTGCTCCAAAAATACATGGCTTGATGCTGAAATGTTCCATGAAGACACTTTATTTTCTTCCCTGGAAACCTAGTAACTAAGGCAGGATATGTTCATTCTTGATCATAATAACAACAACTTATATATCACCTGCCATATGTGCATTATATATAATCCCACTTGATCCTCACGACAGCCTCACAAGGAAAGTGCTATAATTATGCCCACTGTATCGATGAGCAAAAAATGAGTCATACTACATTAAACAACTCGGCTGAAGTCACCCATTTAGAATCTGGCAGGGGACCGAGTGGGACCCAGGCAGTATGACTCCAGGGCCTACTTACTTAGCCACTAAACAAAAACGTCTCATGATAAAAGTACAGTATTTGAATTCACACTGTTCCAAGCTCTCCCTGCACGGACGGCTCTGCGCAAGCCTCGGTTTCCTCATCTGTAAGTGCAGCTAAGAAACGCCTGTTCGATAGTGACCTGTGTACACTCGGCTCTCCAGGATGCTGGTGTTTACTCTCCCCGCTTTGCCGATTTACTGCCTGTCGATGAGAACATGTTGGGGCTGCAGGTGGACCCAGAGAGCGCGTGAGGGGTTTGGGATTTTGAAGGGTGCAGATATGAAGGGGCTCCCTCTCGCACGTCTTACGTCAGGAGAGCTTAAGACAAGCAAAAGCCGAGTGAGCCACAGCTGGAGACAGGCCACCTAGCCTCGTTGCTCTCAGCAGCTCAGGGCTGCCGGGAGCAGAAGGGGAGGGCCTGGCCGAGGTCGTCACTTGCAGTGGCTCACAGAGCTGAGCCGCAGTTTCGCTGCTTGACAGCAGGTGTCAGTGTTGGCCACAGCGTACAACACCAGGAGCCCGTCTGCAACACAAAACCACTGTGAGCTCACAGATGCCACAGGCTTTCACTCCGACGTGGATCCCTGTGCCCTTCACCACCGCCGCAAGGTGACCATGGAGGGGGGCAGTCCCAGCCTTCTCGGGACGCCTCAGAAACGGTCATTCTGACTGCGAGCCAGAAAAATCTCAATTCTTAAACCTTACACAGCCTAGCTATGAAAGTGAGCCCACCGCGGCTGCCTCAGAGACCGGGCGGGCAGGGACAGGAAAGGGTGCTGGGGAGGGAGAGACTTCGGGAACCTCCAAGTGGCCAATTTTACTACTTATGAGAATCTTAGGCCAAGATTCAAGGGTACAAAAGTGCGACTATAGCACGGAAAACTTACGCACACACGAAATGTGAAAAGAGTTGTTTTCTGTCTATGAAAACGTGTGCACGTGACAGGAAAGTCAGTGTGGTGGCTAGGGCGACAGCTCCGCCAGAAGCGCCTGGCTTCGAACGTCAAAGCCGTCGCGTGCTAGTTGAGAGGCCGTACACACTTATGAATCTCTGTGCAAGTCACTTTCCTCATCTAAAAAGGGAGTGGTAACAGCGCCTGCCACACAAATTTGTGAGGGCGAAACCACCCACGTTAACAGTGAGACAAACTGCCTAACGCAGTGACCGCGCAGCGAACACCGGCTGGTGCGTCTGCGTGCACGTACGTGTCTGGCTTTGCAGGGAAGGTCCTGAAGGCTATGCGCAGATGTGTTGACAACAGCCTTCGGAATTTTCTTTCTGTTTAGCTTTTGCGTTATCTGATATTTTCCAGAAAATACTATTTTATCATGTAATTATTTAAGAAGGACTAAATAACTGGCCAAGAAAAGCTATTTTTTGAACAGTGGTAACAAAAATTTAAAGAGTCGACCTACAAAGAGTGTCATTTCTTTCTGTCTGGACCAGGATAACTTCTCCGAAGTTGAGGTCTCTGAAGTCAGACTCTGCAACATGAGGTCTCTTTCCTTCTTTATTCTCTGCTGTAGAACTCTGTACAGAAACCAACTACATAACCTAATAAAAGGCCCTAAAAAGGAGAGATTAAAAATAAGCTTTGGAGACTGAGCAAGGTGTTCAAGTCAAACTTTGCCACTCACAGCATAATGTCAGTTAAAGGCCGACAGGAAGTGGTCCCTGTGCCCTTCACCACCGCCGGTTAACCAATAAAATAACGGTTATAGACAACGGGCCAAAAAAAGGAGATAAAATGGAATAATAAAAAATTAGTCAATCTAAAACAGAAAAAGGTAAAAGGAAACAAAAAAAAGGTGGATCAAAGAGAATAAACGGCGACGTGGTAGACAAGCACAGGCATGGGACGTTTCGGATGTGACGAGAACCATCTATGTGACGAGAACCATCTATGTGACAGTGGTCCCGTACGCTGTAACGAATTACAAGCAAAAGTGTGTTTGTGATGTTGAAAGAAAAGGCTGGACCCAGCAACACTGACTTCCCTGCTGGCCCCGGGTGGTTGAAACAGACAGGGAGGCCCGGCCTGCTGTTCACCTGCCCTGCGCCCACCTGGGCTGGGCCCGGAGATATGGGGAGGGAGAGGGGTGGGCTGGGGAGGAGGGGAGCCAGGAGCCCGCAGCCCCCTGCCATGCCCACCGACCGGTGCACACGGGCAGCTGCTGCACACATGCCGCCTCCCTCCCTTCTCCTTTTCCCTTTCCTCTCGTTACCCCTCCCCCCACTCTTGCTCTTCCCCTCCCCCCCTTTTATTATTTCTCAGCTCGAGCTTTGTTTCTCTGGGTCTCTTTCTACTTCTGCTCTCCCTCTCTCCTCTTCCTTCCCTCCGTCCCTCCCTCCGTCCCTCCCTCCATCCCTCCCTCCATCCCTCCCTCCGTCCCTCCATCCCTCCCTCCGTCTCTCCCTCCCTCCCCCTGCAGTGTACTGTCCCACTGTCCCGTCCACAGCAAGCGCCTCCCTTTCCGGCCTTCCCCCTTGGCATGCACGTGCACCACACACACTTTATCTTTTATGCTGTTTTTACTGTACCTTTTCTATGTGTAGACATGTTTAAATACACAAATACTTGCCCCTGTGTTACAACTGCCTACTGTATTCAGTGCAGTAACATGCCGTACAGGTGTGTAGCCCAGGAGCAGCAGGCTGTGCCACCTAGCTAGGTGTGCGGTAGGCCAGACCACCCAGGTTTGTGTAAGTGCCCCTATGACATCCTCATGACACAAGCGCCTGATGACGCATGTCTCAGGACACATCCACATTGTTAAGCGATGCATGAGTGTAAAACCAATCACACCAAATATTAATGGTGCAAACATCCAAGTTAAAAGGCAAACAATTGTCAGGCTAGACTTAGAAAGCAAGACTCAAGCATATTCCACCTACAAGAAATGCGTTTCCAACGTAATGACACAACGGCCTACAGTAGAAGGGCGGACGCAGACAGCGGCGCGGGCACTGTCCGAAGGGAGCCAGCGCGGGTAGGGTCACGTCGAACAAACTGGACTGCCGAGCCCAGGGCACCACCTGGTCAACGGCGACCGCTTCCTAATGGTGAAGGAGTCGTGTAAAAAAACATAACCATCTCGAAGCTTTACGAACCCGGTGACAGAGCGGCAAGATGCAGAAATGAGATCAGGAGAACCGAAGGAGAAAGTGAAAACTGTCATCAGAGATTTGAACATCCTCCTCAATAACTGACAGAACAGTTAGGAAATTAGGAAGAATACAGAAGATCTGAACGGCGCTGTCAACGAGCTCGCCTAACTGGTATGTACAGGGCACGCCATCCCCCGACAAAAGGGCACGTGCAACCTTTCCCACGATAAACCATAATCTGGGTCATAAAAAGCTCAACAAACTCAAAGATTCAAACCATATAAAACATGTTTTCTAATTGCAATCTAATTAAACTAGGTATCTATAACTAAGAAACCTCTGAAAAATTCCCCGATATTTGGAAGCTAAATAGCACACTTTTAAGTAACACACGTGTCAATGGTGAAGTTAGAAGAGAAATCGCAAAGTATTGTGAAACGAAAGAAAATGGAAGTTCAACACGGAAACTCGAGCGATGCCACTAAGGCAGACGTGACGAATGACGGGCAGCCACGGGGCTCGTCTCGGACCAGAAACTCCGAGGATGAGAAAAGGAAGTCAATTAAATACAAAGAGGAAGTAACATGGTACGCTACAGCAGAAAACAATGCGACAGAAGACAGAAAAACAATAGATTAAATCAATAAAACAAAGAGCTGGTTCTTTGAGATCCATATAATTGATTTATTTCTAATTAGAAAAAACATTGAGAGTACAAATATCGGCAATGAGAGATGTGTCACTCAAAGGTTCTATAAATATTAAAAGGATATTAATATAATACATTATGAATAACTTTATGCCAATAGTTTTGATAACTTAGATGTAAGGCACAAACTACCAAATCACATTAAAGAAAAAACGGTTATCATTATCTGCTTTTAAAGACATTGAATTTTTAGTTAAAAATCATCTCACAAAAAAACTCCAAGCCCAGATAATTTCTCAGGTGAATTTTACCAAATTTTTAAAGAAGTGTCAAACATTTCCAAAACATTGAGAACGAGGGAACACCTTCCATCTCATTCCATGAGGAAAGTATTACCCCGATATAAAAAAAAAAATTACAAGACACAAACATTTTAAACAAAATTCTAGTCAGCTGAATCCAACAATATTCGATAAGGATGATATGTAATGATAAAATATTAATGACATATTCCTAGGTGCTTCTCTCAAGAATGCAAGTTTGGTTTAACTTTCAAAGAGCAAGCCATTGCAATTTACAATATTAAGAAACTAAAAAAAAAAAAAATCGTTTTATAAATGTAGAAAAGGTATTTGACAAAACACCACGCATTCTTGATAAAACCTCTCAGCCAACTAGGAACAGAATTGTCTCGACTTGGTAAAGAGCACCAATGGAAAACTTACAGCTGACCCCACACTTAACGATAGAGGCTGAGTGCTCTCGAATGTGGCATCCCACAAATTTTTATATGTTGACTTTTCATTTTAATTCATTTAAAATACTGTGTGATTTCCCTTCTAACTTCTTCTTTGACATATATGTCATTTAAAAGGTAAGGATGTCCATCCACTCTTAGCACCTTTGTTCAACATTATACTGGAGGCCCAGCACCTGCCAGTATAATTAAGGCAAGAAAAAGAAAGCAAGGCATCCAGTCTGCAAGGAAAGAATAATACTGTTTTTATTCATGGATGACAAAGTCTCGTATGTAGATAACCCTATAACACACACACACACACACACACACACACACACACACACACACACACACACGACTTCTAGAACTAATGAACAAGTTTACCAAGGTCAGAGAATGTAAGACCAATATACAAAAATCGACTGTAATTTCTCAATATCTGCAAAGAACACCTCAAAATAAAATGAAGAAAACAATTCCATTCGCAATAGCATCAAAAAGAATGAAGTATTTATGAGGAAATTTAGCCAAATAAAGTCAAGTCTTATCCACTGAAAACTACGAAACATCGCTGAGAGAGATTAAAGTGACTTAAGTAAATAGAAAGATATACCACGTTTATGGATCAGAAAGTCAATTTGTTAAGATCTCAATCCTCCCTGGATTGATGCATAGACCTCGGTCCAACTGTTTAAACTCCCCATGACTCAGTTTTCTCCTTGGCAAATATGGGTGACTAGGTTTCTATGATGAGACCTGAACAGAGGTAACTCAGTCACAGAAGGCGACTGCCAGGGACAGAGCCCAGTTAAAGCACAGAGCCTCACGCACTGCAGGCATTCAGTAATACCTGTCAGAAGAAAGAAAACAGGGGCCGTCCAATTAGGCCGTCCAAGGTGGCCTAATTTTCTCAATTTTGACTTAGAAGTGACAGGTACCAGAGCTTCCAATCTAGCCAGCGTGGCCCACGCGAAAATCACAAGCCACAGCAGAAGATGCTGACGTGTTATCTGACTGAGCACCCTCGTGTGTACACATCCATGTGTATTAAACACATACCTGTGGACACATGTGTGATAGCATCTGTACATACTTATTCACATGTATTCATCAGTGTTTATAACATATATACAAACTGCGTACATAAACACATTCTGATTGGCTGGGGAAGTGATAACGAGGGAGAGTTAAGAGCCTCAGTCTAGTTTCCTGGCGTGAGCGCTGGGTCCACGGTGGAACCTCTGCTGAGAAGACGGAGCCCCGGAGAGCCCTCATTTCGAATCTTAATAGCAAATTCAGCTGTTGAGTGAAAGGATCAAGGAAGGCAAGCGCAAACCTCCGTCATCTAAATCTGTTTTCCCATTTCTTGGCATCTCATCTGGTACTGGGCTACTGGAATTGCCATCCTGCTCCATCCCCAGTTGGGGGATGTGCTTTCTCAGCTGGTTACCTGCACAGAAGCACCACCTGTGACCTGAGCAGCCCCTATCGACTCTCTAAGCCCATCCTCAAGGGTCTTGGGGAATTCCACTGGGACAAACCCACCAAAAGCGACCTTAGTCGCTTACTGTAGCATGACCCGCATCCTATTTGCTGTTAGGCAACTGATAAAAAATGAAGAACAGCTGTAGTTTCCTAATATTTAAAAATCGGTCTCCAGCTTTGCATCTGGGTCCCTGGCCCCATGCATGTTCTCCTCAGTGCTGTTATCCGTTTAGGAGCTTCTGTTTACAAAGAGGTCAGTGACGGTGGATGGCCTGTAAAAATATGAGCCGATTTTCAAGCGCAAGGGTGATAAATGAACAGATTTTCCCTCAGATTGCTGAGCAAACATCAGCCAAGCAAACTAATGTAAAGATATAATCGTGATTAATCTCTTGATTAAAATAATTAATCTTGGTTAATTCTGCATTTAATCATTTCTTTTTATCAATGTCTAACATGCAGCTTTATAGAAATATTCATTTAGACTAATGGCTGTTTTATTCCTCCAATTAGTCTGTTTATTCTGAGCTTCCGAATGCCTCAGATTCTGGTTCTTCATTTGCAGCAAACTTCAGTGTATTATCAGAGCTCCAGGCAGAATGTTTTTCTCATATTGGACAAGTGCCTACAATTGGCTAAGGACAAAAAATGAGGAGTGCCTGGGAGGGGACAAGGGAGGCTTGAGGGCTTGGGGCCTGAGGGAGCCC
>NW_011889055.1:926867-928882 GCF_000151845.1 Pteropus vampyrus | reverse complement strand
AGGTGGCCTAATTTTCTCAATTTTGACTTAGAAGTGACAGGTACCAGAGCTTCCAATCTAGCCAGCGTGGCCCACGCGAAAATCACAAGCCACAGCAGAAGATGCTGACGTGTTATCTGACTGAGCACCCTCGTGTGTACACATCCATGTGTATTAAACACATACCTGTGGACACATGTGTGATAGCATCTGTACATACTTATTCACATGTATTCATCAGTGTTTATAACATATATACAAACTGCGTACATGAACACATTCTGATTGGCTGGGGAAGTGATAACGAGGGAGAGTTAAGAGCCTCAGTCTAGTTTCCTGGCGTGAGCGCTGGGTCCACGGTGGAACCTCTGCTGAGAAGACGGAGCCCCGGAGAGCCCTCATTTCGAATCTTAATAGCAAATTCAGCTGTTGAGTGAAAGGATCAAGGAAGGCAAGCGCAAACCTCCGTCATCTAAATCTGTTTTCCCATTTCTTGGCATCTCATCTGGTACTGGGCTACTGGAATTGCCATCCTGCTCCATCCCCAGTTGGGGGATGTGCTTTCTCAGCTGGTTACCTGCACAGAAGCACCACCTGTGACCTGAGCAGCCCCTATCGACTCTCTAAGCCCATCCTCAAGGGTCTTGGGGAATTCCACTGGGACAAACCCACCAAAAGCGACCTTAGTCGCTTACTGTAGCATGACCCGCATCCTATTTGCTGTTAGGCAACTGATAAAAAATGAAGAACAGCTGTAGTTTCCTAATATTTAAAAATCGGTCTCCAGCTTTGCATCTGGGTCCCTGGCCCCATGCATGTTCTCCTCAGTGCTGTTATCCGTTTAGGAGCTTCTGTTTACAAAGAGGTCAGTGACGGTGGATGGCCTGTAAAAATATGAGCCGATTTTCAAGCGCAAGGGTGATAAATGAACAGATTTTCCCTCAGATTGCTGAGCAAACATCAGCCAAGCAAACTAATGTAAAGATATAATCGTGATTAATCTCTTGATTAAAATAATTAATCTTGGTTAATTCTGCATTTAATCATTTCTTTTTATCAATGTCTAACATGCAGCTTTATAGAAATATTCATTTAGACTAATGGCTGTTTTATTCCTCCAATTAGTCTGTTTATTCTGAGCTTCCGAATGCCTCAGATTCTGGTTCTTCATTTGCAGCAAACTTCAGTGTATTATCAGAGCTCCAGGCAGAATGTTTTTCTCATATTGGACAAGTGCCTACAATTGGCTAAGGACAAAAAATGAGGAGTGCCTGGGAGGGGACAAGGGAGGCTTGAGGGCTTGGGGCCTGAGGGAGCCCATGCACGGGACCCTGGCGGAGCATCGTCTTAGGGACCTGCCGTTTTACTCTGTGGCCGCTGACTGCTTGCCCAGGCAGCAACGACGCCGTGTCCGCAACAGGCACTTGCATCCATCCCTTCCTTCACATCTGACACCTGACCTCGTTCCTGCTAACACAGGATCTGCTTCCCCATTTCACTGATGAGGAGAGAGAAGTCTGGAGTGGCGCGAGTTGCTCTAAAATTCATGGGACTCGCAACACGGCTGGCATCTGGCTTCTCCTATGACCAGTGTTCTCCCGCTATCTGAGCACATGGGGCCAGATGCCAAAGCGGCTGAGCAGGCTGTGGCCATGACTCCTGCAGTGGCCCCATGGGGAGCACGGGGGTGCACGGACAAGCACACCCCCCACTCCGTGTGGACAGCAGTGGGTGATCCATGCCTCTAATTTCAGGCTTACACAGTCAGTGAATGTTTACTGACCACCCCACGCACTAAGGGATACACAAGGTAACAAAGACGCCTAAAACTGTGACTTCCAACCCTCATGAGAGCTCAGGGGTCAAATTTAGCGCCTGAATCACAGTCATCGCTCATCCAGGAGAGGTGGAGAGGTAAGGGAAATGTGGCTTGGGGACAGGACTGGGGGACGTGAGGTTGTCCCTTAGTCGCTTACTGTAGCATGACCCGCATCCTATTTGCTGTCAGCATCCCACTTTTGATTTTATCAGATTAC
>NW_011889055.1:914062-925742 GCF_000151845.1 Pteropus vampyrus | reverse complement strand
TCCCTCCCCTCACTAGCTGTGGGTGCACTGGAGACAGCTCCAGACGGAAGCCCTGCATGCAGCCAGGGACGGGTGTCCAGAACTGACCCTATAAGCTTCCTCGTTCAGAGCTAGAACAGTGACTTTTGGGGCCGTCAGGTCATGCAGACGTGGAATGCCCCTGGTGTGCAGGCGCAGAGCGGGCTGCGTTCCAAGGTGACCATACCCAGAGGCCTGGAGCTGCAGGGCAGAGGTGAGTGGTGAGGGGGTGTGGGTGCCATCGACGACATGGAGACTGTACTCTGGGCTGGGGCCCACCACCTGCCCGCCCCCGTGGCTTTGGGCAGTCAGGTGTCCAGTCGATGAGCACTTACTGGCACCTGGCTGTGTTCTGAGCACGGGACGGAGGGTTTGCTCACTGACACTCAGGTCAAGCTGTGCGGGGGACACCGGGCTGGGCACTTGCTCGCTCCCCAGCGCACCCCGAGCCTCTACAGCGTGAGTCTCACTAGCACCTGGCCAGGTGCTGTTCTAAATGCTTTATACATGTTCAGGTGTGTAGCCCTCCCAACACCCCAGACAGACGCCGTCACACTATTCCCATTTTGCAGATGAGAAACAAAGGCCCAACAAGGTCACGGAGCTGCTGAGTGGGGGTTCAGTGACTGATCCCGGGCTGTGTGACGCAAGAGCCAACACTGGTGGGCAGCTGGGCCTGCATCGCGACGCGGGGATGAGGGCGCTGAGCTGGCCACAACCCTGTGTCCGCTGGTCACTGCAAGCCACTTAACACGCTCTGAGCCTCCTCTCCCTCCCCCGTGAAATGCGGAGAACAGCTCTGGTATCCGAGCGATCGTAAGGGTTGTGCCGCAGGGTGACACGTGGCGCTGTACCGACCACAGGGGACTGACGGTGACAGTAACACACAGCACACTCACGTAACGTAATGACATACAGTACTGTACATCTGCCCTCGGAAGTTCGCAGTCCAGGCAGAGAGAAAGGCTGTCCCTCCCTGAAGGGTTTACATTCCCGCTAATCCATGTGAGCGCGCTGGGGTAGGCGCAGTGCAGAGATGCCCCCCGAGGGCAGGGGGCTTGTGCGCCCCGTTTGCTCTGCTCCCTCAGGCCCTGGGCATGTCTTTCACTCAACAGGTGCATCCTGAACATCACGCAGTTGTCCCACCAAGGGACTCAGCAGACAGCGCATGAAAACGCGGGACTGGTTCTGAGCTGTGTCCAAGGACGGACTCGGCTCATCTGCGCTGGGTTCAGGAAGAGGAGGGAAGTCTTCACGGCGCCCTGAAGTCCGGACCCTGAGGGCCATGAGACTGCGCAGGTGGGGAAGGAGGAGGTGGGCTGTGCGGCGCCAGGGGGCGCCAGGGCGAAGGGCTGCTTGCCGCGCCGGCCCTCCAGACACGAGAGCGTTGGCAAATGGTCGAGGGGACACACAGTAGCGACGCCCGAACGGGGCCGCCCGGCACGCTCGTGAGCTACGGACCTACTCGAGCTATCGTTTTTCAGCAACACGGTCTGATATATTTGACGCTCCAAAAAATGCGAGTGAACGCTGCTCAATTTCCCTCCGGAACTGAGATTTTTCCTCTGAGCTTTTCACAAAGCTGCAGCATGACAATAGCAGCCTATTTTGGGGACAAAAACCCCAATTCCTTTTTATTGCAGATGTCTCTTCAAAGAAGCAGTTTTTTCCCCACCTGCTTGCTACCTCTTATCTCAAGAATCAATCACAGGTTATTTTGGGACCTTCGTGTCTTTATCTTGCAATCACTGCCCCAAATATAGATGCGAGTATTGTTTTGTCGAAAGCACCTCCCACGCTCACAGGGTGACTTTGCAGCACCTGGCTCCGGGTGCTGGTGGCAGCTCTCCCACCTGTCAAGGTGTGGTCTCCAGACCTAGTTCACCGCTGTCCCCAGTGCTGAAGCGAGCGAGCCCCGTGCAGCTCCTCACGCCCCACCCCCTGGAGGAGACACGCGGACCTGGGTGGTGCCCCAGGACTCCCCCGCAGGCCCTGTTTTCTCCGGAACATTCAGTCCTATCTACGGAGCGGCAGCCCTCTGCTCCATGGGTTTGGGGCTGAGCAGGATGGGGCTGTAGCTGAAAGCTGGGGTCAGAATGGGGGCCCAGGTCGGCCGCGGGAACCCTTGGTGTAACACAGCTCCCCTTTCCCCTCAGGTGGGCACCCCGATGAACGGCAACTTTCGTTCCCCGTTTTCCACGTTTCTCGCCCTGGAATGCTGCCGCGCTCCCTCTCCTCACGCACTGACTCAGCGGACACTGCTCTCTGCCGGGGCGGGGCGGGGCGTGGGGGGTGTGGAGGGCACGTGCGTCCGCCGAGGCCTTGGTCTGGGCGCTCGCGTGTGGCGCTGTACGTGGAGGCGGACACAGACGCTGACTGTTCCCTAACCACGCAGCAGAATGGCTGTGTAGAATCCGCGTGTGGCCGTGCACAGAGTAAGCGGGACAGACACTGAGGCAGCTGGTGATCGGGGCTCTTCCTGGAGCCTGGACACTGCAACCAGGGTCCGAAGGGCGAGTTCACTGTGCAGTAGGGTGGCGAGAACCTTCCCGGAAGAAGGGACAAGATGTGAGAGAAACAGACTCAGAGGCGTCCACGTGGATGGGCTCGGGCCGGCGGTGAGTGCTGCTGGGTGGGGAGGCTGAGCAAGAGGCCGAGCTGGTGGCCCTGGCAAGGAGGTCCTGGTGTGCGAAGACCTTGGAAGAGCAGGGACGTGGTAGCTGGCCACGCGGGCCGCACCCGCCAGCCTGGGAAGTCTTGTTTGGCGACATGCGCACCGTCGACTTGGTGCCTGGTGACCCCAATGTGAGACCCCAGACTCCGCTCCAGGCGCCTGAGGGGGTGCTCTGCACGTCTGCAATGGCCGCAGCTTCCTACACCGTTCATCGTGTGTGCATTGTCCCCCAGTGAAGATTTCCCTTATAAACGAGATTTTACATCCTTTACATTTTTAGGACCATGTGAGTTTTCTCTGCTATGAACTCTCTAGTCATATATTTGCCTGTTTTTTTCCTTTGGAAATGTACATCCTCTTTTTTATCGACACATAAAGCCTCTTGATGTAGTCAGACACTTTTTTGTGTTGTGTGCAGTTTGTTGTGGTGGTGGTATCCCAGATTTGTCACTAAACTTCTCACTTAATCTGGCGGTTTTACAAACACGTCGTGCTTCTGACTGAAAACAGACACTGACCCTCCCTGCCCACAGGGTGAGTATGGAAAACTATACACATGAAGTTGTGAGCTCAGGTTCGGTGACAGAAAGACCCGTGCTCAAATCCCAGTGTCACCCTTTCTCGTGCCATCCCCTTAGGAAGGTTATGTGACATCTCTAAAACTCCCTTCTATCACATGGGCATTGAAGATAACACCTCACGGGAGTTATTTATAAACAATGTGAGTCGAGTCAAGAGATTTTCCTATTTGTTTTTCAAAACAATCGAATGTTGGCAATTGCACACGGTTCGATCACATATCGAGACATGTATCTATATCTATAGATATAATTGAGTCAAAACCTATCTACGTGACTGACTCATTTATGCATTCGACTGCACAGACGTGCACCACGAGTTCACTCGTTAGCTCCAGCGGTCTTGTGTGATTCTCTGGATTCTTCTCCACGCAGCATCATGTCCCCTGTGACTAGAGAGTTTTACCTCTCTTTCTAAGCTGGATGTTTTCGCCGCCTGCTCGCTCTGGCTGGACCCTGCAGTATGGTCTGGAACATCCAGGTTGAGCGGGCACCCTGTCCTCCGGGTCTTCGTGGGGAGCTCTCACTACCGAGAGTGACACAGCCACCCCCTTTTCCGCCGAGTGATATCCCTTGTCTGATCTATCTTTAAGTCAAAACATCTGCTTTGTCGGGAACGCATTTATCATAAGGAGAGGAGCAAGGGCGGTGATCTCCACGTGGCTTCCAGTTTCCTCAGTGAGAGGCGTGGAGTCATTCACTTTCCCCCACCCACACACATTTCTTTTATCACTTCTTAAATTTCTTTCTGTATTTGCTTCAGTTTTTACATTTGTATTTTTTCCTACTGATCTATCTTTATTTGTGCTAAAATCACACTACTTTAATTACTGTATTTTTACAATATTTCTATCTGGTAACATTAATTTTCATCAAAACTTAATTTTTCTCATTTTTCTTGAATTTTTTTTTATTTTTATGTAAGCTTTAATAGCACCTTCTTTGTTTCAAAAAAAAAAGCTTGTCAGTACATTTTAACAAAATCATAATGAAGAGACAGATTAATTTAAGGGATTAATAATTTATGATAGTTTTATAATCCAGAGAAAGAATGTGCCTTCCGATCTGTTTACATTATGTTCTGCGTCCTCTACTATCTTTTAAATATTCCCTTCATGTACATCATGCACGCGATTTTTAAAAATGTATTTCAGGGAAAACTGAATCATTTCCCACAGAAAAGCTTTCATCCTTGTTTGATGTTGAGGTCTGGAACATCCCCACAAGCACCCAGTAATCCAGTGTTATTATCCCTGGATTACGCAGAGCGAATCAGAGCCAACATCACATCTGCTACCTACGTCCGTGCTCTCAGCCCCGAAGCTGCGTCGCGGGGCTGAGGGGGCGGGCCGGCTGCGCCCCACAGCTGGTCTCCCCGCAGCAGGCTGGAGCACACACCGCTGTGTACGGAGTGGGCCTCGCGCTTAGCCAGTGAACGTTTAGATGTGCGTGGCCCTTCCTCACCATTTGTTTGGGACCGTCTTCAAAACCAGCCAGTCCCGGCTCTCCCTTCCCCGTGTGCACCCCCGAACGTCTCACGCGCCCATGTCGGCACCGGAGGCGGAGGAGGGCCGCATTCCGCTTGTGCCGTGAAGGATGTGCTGCCGGAGGGGACGCTCTCCGGCTGAGCCTCCAGGACGCCAGAAGGTAGAGAGGGGGCGCCTGGGACAGATGCGTTCTCAGCTCTGCAGTGGAGTCAGAGTTTGCTCCTCAAACGCTAGTTTGTACAATCAGGAATATGAGTCAGTATGAAGTAGGTGGGAAACGATGAAGAAAATATGGTAAAATTTCTTGGATAGTCTATTTTACTGGAAATATGTGAAAAAAACTTTTTTCCCCCAAATTCATATCCACATACCTTGGGAGTCTGAGTTCTGAAATTTCTGCGACGACACAGCAAAGCAGCTTTGCCTGCTACTGAATCTATTCCGCAGAGTTACAGCTCGTCAGTGCAGTGGTAATTTAAAGAAAATATGTTAACGAATGAAAAAGCCATTTCTCCACGTGGTGGGCCACTTCGGGCTATGCTTTCTCCTTGCTCGAAGAGAGGGGTTTCGTCCCTAATCATGTGGGGATGCTTGAGTGGGTGAGCTCTCACGAAGGGACAGCCAAGTCTGGTGTCCCAGACATTTCCGTGTGCGTGTGTGTGCATGCGCACGTGTTTGCATGCACATGGGTGTGCATGCATGTGCACGTGTGTGTTTCTGTACTGTGACCTTTCTGCAGCTCGCTTTAGTTTCTTATATAACAATATACCCCATATTACCAAACATTTTAAAAAACATTATTTTACAGGTATGTAGCATTCTATATTATTGATGTATCATGCTTTTTTCCTCCTATTTTTATGTGGGATGATGTTTTATTACTAGCAATGAGGTTGCGAAAACCATTTACGTTTTTTCATCTCTCCAGACAGAATCTACCCAACGTTAATTTATCACCCAACCTCAAAATACCGGCTGTGGACAAGAGCACAAATCAAAGGTCCATGTGAGCCCACTTAGGCTTTGCTGCACATACTGACAAATGCCTCTGCGGTTGCTCTGACTTCCAGGAAGATGAACTAGAGAGGAAACTGAATAGTAATAACAACGCACCAATAATGGCAGCAACACACATTCTGGCACGGCACCAGCCACATTCCAGCGTTCTCCTAAACTCCTTCTGCTCACACCGATTCAATCACCACGACCACTCTGCAAGACAGGTCGCGCCGTCACCGGCTAACAGGCAACGAAACGGGAACATGGGCGGTGACTTGCCCAAGGCTGCGTAACAGGTGCGATGGCGGAGGCAGGGCTCAAACCCAAGGGGTCCGGCCCTGTCTGCACTCACAGTGGCACCAGACCCTGACGAGACCGTAAAGTCAGACACAGAGGCCGGTAAAGACGACGGAAGGAAAGGGTCCGGCTGATGACAGGGGGGCTGGGGCGGCTACGGAGACGCGCTGGCCCCGTGCCGGTCACTCCCACGTCTCTCGCTTAAGCCTCCGCACAAAACTGAGGGTAGAGTGCTTACCCCGCGCGCAGGTGCGGGTGGGCTGGCTGGCTCACCTGCCTGAGGAGACGGGGCTCACGCCGCACTCGCCTGCATCCCCTCCCAGGAAGCCTCAGCAGCGAGGCCCCCAGAGCCACAAGAGAGGCCTCTGGGGTTCAGGTCTGGTTTCCATTTGGGGTCACTCTTAGACTCCTTCAAGCCTTCCACGTGCAATTCCTCACAGCGCCTCCCAGGCCAGCACCAAAAGGAGGCACCTGTCATCAGAAGTGGCTCTCTGCCGCCCAGCCTAGCTGCTGAGGGCCAAACATGCTGGACTGCTCGCCACCGATTTCAGTGGCCGTGACTCCGAATCACCTCTCGTTAAACAGTCTGTTTTCGGAGGGTGAGTGGAGAGTGGCACTGTACTGCACAGCGGCTAGGAGAAATCGTGAGTCTGGCCGCCTGGAAAAAGGCCCTTCCCCAAGTTACGGAAGCAGCATCAGCCCTGACGTCTGCCCTACGAAGTGGAAGGCACAGGCAGGCGACGTGACGGGAGCGATGAGGAGAGGTTCACACCCAGCGCTCGGGCACAAGACAGAAGGTGCCAGAGAAACCTAACGGCCTTGGGCAGGGCCTCAGCACGTCACAGTAGCCGCCACTGGCGTCCCCAGCCACGCCTCACCTCTGGGCTCTCCACTTAGCACTGTGAAGTCGCCGCCCCTGAGAGAGATTGGGACGGTCACTTAGCGCCAGTGCCACTCTGTCCAGCACCTAAAATTCTCTTTTAAAGTTCTCTCAGACAGAAAGCCTTCCTCAGGAAGCCACCTGGCACCGTGGCCATCGGCCTGCCCTCCGGTACGCCCCTCATGCACGACCCGGCCTCCGCCCCTGGCCACCTCCCCTCTGGCCACCTGCCCCTTCACTTGCGCGCTTCGGCTGCCCTGGTGTCCAGTCCGGTCCGCCACGCCTCCAAAACCCCTCTGCCTGGGGACTTCGGGTCCTCTCTCTCATTTTCTTTGCACAGAAACATCCACCGTCTCTCACTCTTCGGGTCCCAAAATGTCACCAGCCCCCCACACCCTTCTCTAGCCGCATCGCATCCTGTGGCGCCCTCGCCCCACCCACTCCGCACGCTGTCAGCCGCCCGCTTGCTGTCTTCATGGGACTCACTAAATGTACCCTCTGCATTCTCCTGTGTCCCATCTGCCTCCCCGACAGACCAGCGGCTCTGCACGGGCGAGGGGCTCGTCTCGCTTGCTCCCCGCCCCTGACACCCTGACACCCGGCAGGCGCGCATCCCTTCCTTGCGCTGTGGCCGAGGCCCGGTTCCCATTCCTGGTCCAAGTGCGAGCTGTTTATGGACGGAGTGTAGGCAAGAGGGGACTCGCGAGGACCCCAGTCTTGTCTCTGTCCCTTCGTTACTGGGCATGGTAGGGGAGCCCCCCCCTCAGGACACCAGCTCCCAACTTTTTAAATAAGGGAATTCACGGAGCTTTTGGGCAATGGCGGCATGCACAAGGCGAATCACAGTCTACGTGTCCCCACTGCTCACAAAATTACTAAAAACAGTAAAAGCCACAAAAAAATTGCTAGAAGCAACGATACAACGAAGAATCCAACTTAATGTTAAAAGCCTTAGGCCGCGAGGATGCGGAAGAGGCCGGCTGTCTGTCAGACGCCACCGGGCTTCTGACAGGCCGGCGCAAGTCGATGCGATCGATGCCCATCAGCACCTCCTCGGTGGAGGAGGCTCGGCCACGGGGGCCGCCATTAAAAGTGACGGAACGGCTTTCAATCTCAGCTACTTAGCGAAACTCTTTCTGCTGAGACAGGGGGAACCATTAGTCCTTTTTCTTTTTTCCAGCCCCCTAGATCTAATTAAGCACATTTTCCAAAGTGCAAATTAATTTTCTCAAGTCACTGAAATACATGTCCAACTAAAGGGAGAAGAGCTAGATCGCGGGCATTAAACAAGAAAGAGGCAGGGACGGCGGGGGAGGGGGCGAGCGCCTGGGCGAGCTCGCGTTCCGAAGGCCAAGCTTTCCGCCAGCCCCGCCTCCCACCTCCCATTCTTCGTGTGTGTGTGCACATGTGTGCATGTGTGTATCTGTGTGTGCATGTTTTCTGTGTATATGTATATGTGCAACTGTGAATCTGTGCGTGTGCGCTGTTTGTATGTGCATCTGTATGTGTGTGTTTGTGTGTGTGCATCTGTGTGCATGTGTGTGTGTGCAGGACTGCATGTAAGTGAGGTCCAGACTCCAACTCTTCCTGCTCATCAGAAGGCTAAGCAGTTTTCAGATAAGAACCAAAAAGGGCAAAGCAAATTCACTTTTATGCATATTTTTTGCTTCAAATAAAAAGTGTCGAAAAAGCACCCGTGGTTAGTATGAACAAGAGACTTACAAAAGCATCGCAACATTGAAAATCTATTAATGCAATCAGAAGACAAGAAATAGAGAGAATGCAATAAACCTTGCAAAAAACGGGTGGAGAAGCCTGCTGGAAAGAGCGCATCGCTCACAAGATTGTATGGCGAGTACGCTGAGCAGCAGGAAGACACTACTCTGAACGAGATTTCGATAATGTGAAGCTGGAAGGAGCAGGGGATGAAGGGAGACACTGCGCATTTCAAGAAACAAATGGAGAACTCACGCACAAATATGAAGTGAACTAATTAAACAGAAATCACAAGAAAAAAACAGGCTCAGCTACGAGCGAAATAACTGTAGAGAAAAAGTTCTGGAAAACCACATGAAGGAAGAGGTAGCACACAAACGATTAAAGAGTTAAGAAGATCAAAAGTACGTTTTTTTCTTATTTCGCGGCCACATGGAGAGAGCCTGCTTCAGCGTCAGCCCCACGGAGACCGGGGCCAGGGGATGAGAAGGACGGATTCCAGGCCGTCCCAGTCCGCTGGCCCGACTGTGCCTGACGCTGGAAAAGCGCCCTTTGCACTTCCCAGCTTCCTGAGCGATAAACCCTCCGGTTCTTTGCACGAGGCAGTTTTATTTCTTCACTTGCACCTAAAAACGACGTTCTTAATAAACGTCCTTAGAGCCGAACGATGTAAAGTTACCGTGTGAGCTTTCAGCGTCACTTCCGGGCCTGCGACGTGGAGGTGGTGACCGCACCTGCCCCGGGAGGCTCCTCACACAGGGCAGAGGCTGTGACTGCGGGGCTGCTGGGCGACCCCCAGCGCCGCCCTCCCGACTGGAGGGGCCGGCTGTTTCCACTTTACCCTGAAAGACTTTACCGAGTGACTCCTGTGCGGCGCAGTGTGTGACAGGGATTTTGCCAAGCATCTTTACGTACACGAATGTGTCGGAACCCTTATATGATCTATGGCGTAGATATGTTATTATCCCCATTTGTTTTCATTTCACAGAGGCACAAAGAGGTTAGGTTATTGTCCCAAGGTCACACAGCTAGTTAGGGATGCAGGGAGATGGCTCCTGAAGCCACGCTCCCTGACACCTGCTGTCACAAAGACAGAACCGGAAAAGCGTGCTGCGGCAGGGAAGAATCATGAACGGTTTCTGAGCCAAGAAATGACATTATAGGAGTGAGGTATGAATTCCTCGTATCATAATTCAAAAACTTCCAAGTGAGGTGCTACTGTAGCAGCATCTGTGAAGCACGTCTGTGAAGGAGCAGCTCCTGGAAGGAAAGGAAGAGAAGGCGCCCTGTGGGCTGGAATCTCAGCACCTTGGAGAGGGCTCGAGGCCCCGCCCTGGCCCAGACTTCCCAGCCGCCCAGCCTCCAGCCCCTAAAGTAAGCCTTCAACAAAGGCAATTAAAATGTACGTGGAGCAAACACGCCTATAGTGAGAACATTTCTGAAGGTCAAGAAATGTGACTCTTGTCTCTTGTGACGCATAGTCCATCATCTTAACAATAATGACAAGTCACCATTCTGCACCTCGAATGGAGGCGGCGTGGTAAAGAGCCAGGGAGGGGCTGGTGGCAGCTGGAAGAGAGGCAGCTGCCTCACCGAGCTGTGGGGGAGATGAAGGTGCTGACACAGACCTGGCAGCAGAAAGGCGGGGGCGGAAGGCAGGGGCGGTGCCACCGAGCTACCTAAGTCAGGAGACGGGAGCGAGGAGGGGACGGGAGCAAGGAGGGGACGGGAGCGAGGAGGGGACAGAGCCAAAGGGAGAGAAGAGGAAGAACAGCTTTCATTTATTAAGAGCCACCATATCTGGGCAATGTTGGGAATCGTCAATGCGTTCTTCGAAGCCTTAGAACAAACAGTCATGATGATACTGTTATTCAGCCTGGCTCTATGGATGTTGGAACGGGAAGAGAGAAGGAGGGATGTGGAGAGAGGAATGTGTCAAGCCAGGTGACAGGGAGAGAGGAGTGGAAAGAGAAGCAAAGATCAGTGTACATATAAACGGGGAGGTTAAAAGAGAGAGAGGAGACTGTTCTCACACAGGCACAAAAAAAAACAGAAAAGCGAGGAAACGAACGGGGACCAAGGACAGGCCAGGTGGAGCCCTTTTTGCAGGAAAAGCTCCATGGAAAGAGACTGCTCTGATTCTTGTCTGCAGAAGGCACGGAAGGAAGGAGAGACGGCGTGCTAGCTAAGAAGGGACAGAGGTGTGCAAGCTTCTCCAAAAAACAGACGCCACGGGCCTGCCACGCCGGCCCGGGCCCTGGGTGAGGGGCCTGCCTTCTTTGTGCAGGGACCTTCTCTGACTGCGGCGATTGAGGCAGTCCTGGGGACCAGTCACCCTGGCCCTCGTGACAAAAGGCCGCAGGAGGTGGGTGCCAGTGTCGACGCTCAGGTGGCAGCTCAGATGGGATCCGGTCTGCTGTGTTTCAGCGTAAACCGAAGTCGTGGATGCTGCCTTCTCAGTGTCTAATGGTGGAGAGAACAGCACGGCCCTTCGGCCCGCAAGGCCGTCTGGACAAAGTGCTCAGCTCAGACCACTTCGGATGAGCAGTCTCGAGGGAGGGTCCGCAAGCAAGCCTCGCTGGGACATTTATACCAGAGGACACAAAGAAACCGCCCGCTGCTTGCAACCATCCTGCATGTGTTTTGTTTAGACTGTGTAGTATTTAAAAATCAACTTAGCTGCACATGTTAAAATATTGGGAGATTTCTTCCCCTGGCAGGACCTGGAAGCTACAGGAGATGCCGGTGAGCAGAACCCTCCTCCTCCCACAGGACCAGCAAGAGGCCAGGAGCCCTCGTCTGTCAGCTCTCAGCCCACCAGCGCCTTCTTGTGGGTTACATGCCCTGAGTCACCAGGCCTCCGTCCTACGTCCACCGTCCTTGTAGCTGGGGTTGCGGTCATTTGACTAAAACCGCAGGGTGGGGGAGCGGGGAAAAGTGGCTTCTCAAAATAAAACCAGGGCACTGTCACAAGACGAGGAGGAAGTGCGTGCTGCAAGAACAATTCTTCATAAACGACCTCTGCCATCAC